>NW_020897700.1:17270869-17850912 GCF_003984885.1 Neopelma chrysocephalum
ATGTTTAGCTAACCAGGATATCAGAATATAAATGGGAATATCAGGGAAGGGAAGGGAAGGGAAGGGAAGGGAAGGGAAGGGAAGGGAAGGGAAGGGAAGGGAAGGGAAGGGAAGGGAAGGGAAGGGAAGAAAAAAAGAAGTCATGTTTAGCTAACCAGGATATCAGAATATAAATGGGAATATCAGAAATTTCATTGTTTGCCTCACAAACTGCAATGATTAAAGTCACTGATTCAGGCACCTTCACAGCCAAGTTGATCATCCAGCTTGTTTGAGACACCACTGCAGCAAGTCATCTGTTAGTGTCCCTATTTTGATGTGCACCATCCTCTGCAGTACAAGAAGGATTCATATTTCCATTCTTCTATCAATAACTGCCAAGTAATATAGAAAGGTACCCATATTGATTGTGTTTATCACATGCAGAGGACAATTACCCTGACAGGTAATTAAACTACACTTGACACAGAGCGTTACACTATGCTCATTGTCTCAGTAATCACTATTTTATTGGTCTTTTGCCATAAGAAAGCCTTGACTTTTGGCGTCTGTAAAATTATAGTTTTAGAAATCACTGCATATATGATCCAAATGACCCAAAGAGTGAAACCAAACAAGTGTATGATTAAAAAGGGAAATCTTACATGGGGAGAATAATGGAAACATCTTGGTTCAATAGCTGTTGCCTATAAAGATGCCTAACCCAAAGGAATAATTATATTGACATAAGTTATGTAAACTTAGAGAAAACAGGGCAGGCATACAGAAACAGAGATTTGTAAAATTTTATAATTATACAGATGAAACTCCTGAAAATTGATTTTCAAATCTCTGGACCAAATCTAGAAATAGACATGTGATGGCAACACATACTAAAATCTCTGGAAAATGAGACATTATATTTTTCACTCAAATTATATAATCTTCATGCAAATTTATAATCTAGCTTTGAAAGTGGCATTCATTTGCACTGATACAAATAGTGATTATCTATAATGTTTTCTGACAAGTTGGAGCATTGAAAGCACTTGGTGCCAGTTTTTTTTTATTCTCTAAGTTGTACAGTATAAGAAGAATAACTCTGCTTTTCCAGCAAGTGCGAAATACATGACAGCACGTCTTTAATGCACATTTATAAAGTTGACATGCCATTTGAATCTATTCATCCTGTAGAACTACTGATTTTACAGTTGAGATGTCTTTTACCCTATCAGCAAACCTGATCTTCATGTTTTCTTTTGCTTGATTTGGGGGAGTACGGGTTGAATTCATCATGTCTGATATAAGACACTTGTTATCAAAAATCACCTCAATTGTTCCTTTAAGGTACTTAAAAGTGTGAGATTTTGGGGGTTTTCAAGTCAGCAGCCCAGAATACGTCTGACTTTTTCTGACCTCTTCTTTCCCTATTTTAAAGCATTTACTCACAGAGTGCTTTTCAGGGATCTCATTGATTTTATTGACAGCCAGTCTAACATCAGGAAAAAAAGTAGAGCTATAAGAGCAGCATTCCTGTCCTGAGAGGCAAGAGATATGAAGGAGAGATGTTTCTTGTGATGGAAGGAATGTGGTCCTCTTCTGTGGTACAATTTGACTTCATGAATGTTACACTTCTTTCAGCTGAGGATTAGAAATTAGAATTTCTCCTTTTGCCATCCTTTTTCTCTCCTTTTCATTTCCTACCTCCATCTACACAAAAGGTGCTGATGGAATAACTGACAGAATGGTGAATGAAGAGAAAAAAAGATCTAAAGAGTACTGGATTGATCCCTTCCCTCCTATCAAAAGTTTGGCTAGCTTTATGCCATTTGACTTGTTTAGCTAGAAACCCCCACTTTATCTAACATTTAATGTTATATAGTCATATACACATATCACTTGACAAGGATCTCAAAGCACAAATTGAGTGTATACCATGCAAGAATATTTTCAGACCCAGGAACTGCAGCTAGTTTTAAGATAAATTACAGGGGCCATAGTGATTTTACATAATATTTTGTAATAGGAATTAAGGTTGCATCTATTCATTGGATCTATTTGGAACTGCAGGTAGAGTTATGCAAGGAGAAAATAATTACACAAATTGGAATAGGAATACAGTGATAACACTCCATTCTTTCAGAAAAATACTGACATCCTTTTAGTTTTGTCACTCGTGAAAAATGTAATCACCTTTATAATATGGAGACCCTTACTCACTGTTGAGCCATAGATTCAAAATTGACTCAAATGAGTACAGGGTTTTTTTTGAAAAAACAACAACTACCTCTTGATTTTCTTTCTGGTTTTCTTTCCTGGTTCTACCAGGAGGAAACCAGCATATCTGGTTAGTTTTTGGCTTTTTTATTTCTTTTTTTGTTTGTTTTAGTTTGGTTTGATTTGTTTTTTTTGTTTTGATTTGGTTTGGGTTTGGTCTTTGTGGGTTTTTTTTGTTTGTTTGTACAGGAACCAGCCTTTTTGATTACAAAATTGAAAAAATATAGCCCAAAATGGTTTTTGACAATAGAAAAACCATTTTAGATGCATCTCAGCAGTTGAGCCCTGTTCTCTGTAACAGCACTAACATGGCTTTTTTTTGTTTTTAGAACAATCCCAGGAGCAAACGCTCTCTGTACATACTGTGCACAAGAAAGACATGACTTATGTGTCTGTACTGACTTTTAGGGTTGTCAAGGTTGCTGTGAATTGTGGACTCATGGTCTGAGAATGATTGTCAAAAATACAGGATCAAGTGAAGAGCTAGGGTTCAGGACTTTCACATACCTAATCAAATTAGTACAATGATCAACATGCAGATATGCACAGTTCAACAAGGTAAAAAACAGGAGGGTTAGCCTGGTAACAGCTTAGCTGTAAAGAATTTTCTGCCCAAACACTGCAAACACTCTGTACTCCGTATGAATTTCCGGATTTTTTTACGTGCAAGGTATTAGCTGTGATTTTTCTACAAACACTAATTGTAATTTAAAAGACATCAAAGTTCCATGAAATAAATCTAAACTTTCTTTGTGTTTTCTTTTAGTTTTACTTTTACCTGAACTCAAGAATCATTCCTTTCATCCAGAAGAAGAGCCTTTGACACTAATGAATACCCTATAAGAATTTTACATGTATATTTCACAGAATGCTAAAATCACATGGGTTTTTCTCTATCACTGAAAAACCATAACTGTAGTTAAGCTCAAAATTAACAAAATCTTTAAACATTACCAACAATTATATTGAAAAATCTTCTTATTGTGGTGGTAATCCATAAAAGACCCAGGCATGCTTTTTCAGTTCCCTTTTGTCAGTTGTCCTGTCTGAATTACACACATGCATCGCAGTAATCCTATTCATGATAAGAAATACTGGCAAGAAGATTCAGCCTGAATACAGACAACATATATGATTTAGAAACAGGGTTTCCAAGATGTGAGTACCAAATAACTGGAGATTCTACACCATGCCTCGATTGGAGTCAAAACAATGGAGGGCAGTATTACCTTATCATCTATCTGTTCATAGGAGGTGAAAATAACTATATCTATGTCCCTGAACTATTTTCTGAACACTTGAGAACTACTGTAGAAGAGGTCAGACATAGAAGGAGTTTGTCAACTTTCTTATTAACCAAAATCAGAAGACACATGTTTCCAACAAGGTAAAGCGTGCTGAGATTCAGCAGCAGAAGTTCATACTCATTTCTATTAATCCCATCTTATGATTGGATTGTCTCACCATGAAGGAGCTATT
Source organism: Neopelma chrysocephalum (assembly GCF_003984885.1). Lineage (NCBI taxonomy): Eukaryota > Metazoa > Chordata > Aves > Passeriformes > Pipridae > Neopelma > Neopelma chrysocephalum. Next base: position 17,274,605 of record NW_020897700.1, read on the forward strand.
GTAATCCACTCCTCCTCTTTACTCAATGGAACTAGGACCCAGCAGGTGCTCTTTATCTCTGTTGTTCCAGGTCATGGGGGAACTTTGAAGCTGGTGCAAGGAATGCTCTCAAAGGAGCTGTGTGCTCAGGGGTTCACCAATACGTGCAGGAGGATGGAGCACAAAATAGAAGAGAGACTATTGTGAGCTATTATAACATTATAATAGTTGCCTCTGTCTTTTGTAACATTTAACACAAGACATTTATCATTAAAATATTATTCAACTTTTGTGTACAAGCCTTCAGATCAATATTACTGAAATTCAAAAAACTGTAGCTGTCTACCTCTGTTATTGTCCTTAAAGATTTTTACATATTTGCCAATCATCACATTAAACTAGCCTGTTGACTTGAACAGTTAATGTCACAAGTACTTTTCTTCCTACTTTCCCACCGCCTTGACACTCCCTTAAAAGATCAAGGCAAAGCTTAGCAAAAAGCTTTACATAAAATCTAATCAGCCCACCACTGAGAGTTTAAATTAGTTTGAGGTGTAGTATAGGAGCAAGTCAGGCTCTTGACCCACTTCACCTAATTATTCCCACTGAAATCAGAAGTAAAATTCCAACTCACTTCTTAGGGAATTAGTCCAATGCTAAAGCAGTTTTAACAGATTAACTACAACTGCACCTTTCCTCCATTTTTTCTATTGAAACAGGTCTCTTGCCCTTTCTTTTCCTCAGGATTATTTGTGCTCTCTAACCTTCATCTGTTTAATATTATTTCACTTGGACTGTCCCTAATCTAACTTCAGTTCTTAATCCATGTTTAAATTGCTATTCCTACGTTAAACATCAACACACAACTATGCATGGTCAGGGGTTTCTTTTAAAGTTGTTATCTTCCGTGTCTTGCTTGTTCTTTCATCTCCTCATTTAAGAAGTAAATTAGAGTAATTAACAAGCAAAACTGATAAGAAATTTACTTGTGACTGACAGGTGAATTCTGCAACTTAATGATGATATGATTTCTGATATAAAACAGATAAGAGTGAAGATTTCAATTCTCTTCCCAAGGATTAACTCAACAATAAATACATATTCTATAACAGAAACAGCTGAATCCCAGTTTAAAAGATTTTTCAGCTAAATAGAATATGTTAAATAATTCTAACTAATCTGACACTCAGAAGATTAGCCCTCTAGTACAGATTTCTTAACTATGCTATACATTCACCTTACCTAGAAAATGTTACGAGTGAAATATTTCTTTAACCTCCTGTCTTTTCAGTTTGGAATTGTGATAATTGAAGTTAAAAAAGATCTTTTGATTCTGGCTGTCCAGATATAAACTTCAGCACAGCACATTTTAATTAATTTCTGTGTTCCAGTTTTAGGTTAACATTTTCCAAAAAGCAAAAAATTCTACATTTTGGGCTTGACTACATAAATGCGAATGACAACTTCAGAAAATGTTAGGCTATGAATGCAAGGAAAGTATTTTTTCTTTGCAATTACAATACAAGTCTCATATATGCAGTATACTAATCTTTACTTCATTACACAACTGCAGTTATATAAAGTACTTTACACAGAGAAAAAGAATAATTTGAATGTGATTTCTTGCAACAGAACAATTGCATCTACAAAACATTTTCTATTTAGAATAAGTGCACCTTAAATGGATTTAATTTTGGAACTACAACTTAAAAAGTTGCTGTTTAGACATACTGCAAAAAATCTGCAATATGTATCCTTTTTTATCTAGCATATAGCAACTGAAATTTATGTTTTATGTAGAATTTTTGTTATATTCTATCACCTCTTGTTCACAGTTCGTAAAGTCGAAGTACAGAATGAGATTGCCCTTGCCTTCAGACGCAGCAAACAAAGAAATATAGTTCCTGAACTGACAGAAATATTGGTTCTTGCCTGAATTAATCCTAGCAATTTCCTGTGGATCTACTGGGAGTCAAAACTAAAGTCCTCCACAGATAAGTAATTTCCAGAGTTCAGGTAAGATTTGGGAAGAATTAGGAAAAAGGTTCTCTGGAATATACTCAAGTGGGACATTGTAAGATGTGTTAGTGAAATTTATGGCTACAGAGTGAAAAATGAGATGCTTATTCTAAGTCAAACCTGGACTGGATTCAGAGCAGATTTTTTTGCTAACATTCTGTATTCCACTTGTGGCCAGAGCTGAGTGATGAACACTTAAATGGCAAAATCAAAGCCCAAGAGGTAGACACATATAATAGATATGTCTCAAAATGTATAAGAGGTTTTAAGTTACATTTTTATCCTAAAGTTTCAAATTAACTACAGATAGCTTGCTATAAATTCTTAAACTCAAGAGGAAAAAAATAGCAGTTTGTAACTATGAAAATAATTCTATAGCACTAAAGCAATGTAATAGAAAAGGTTGGGGGTTTTTTTTTAGGTCGTTACCACTACTGTATTTGTTGGCCATGTTAACATGCTGAAAAAAACCTATCATGAATGCTAGAGAGCTTTTAAAAAAATCATAAGCTTTTCAGAACGGCATTAAGTCCTGTGGCAGCTTGTGTGTTTGCCTTTTGATTTTCTCTTTTAAAATTATTCTCTTTCAAACCTGGATGAAAGACCTAATTATAGATCATGAGGTTACCATGGGGCAAGAAAGAAACCAAAAGAACTGAAGCTGACAGAGTCTTTGGTAAGTAAGCTCAAAGAAGATTTAAGGCAGAAAATGATGATACGCTACCACACAGACAAAATGCTATCTGCTTTCAGACTCTTCTAAATCGGTTGATAGAAGTCATGCACCTTTTTCATTGGCCATCTCCAGAGGGCACAAACTGAGAAAAGAAAGATTAAAAAGCTTTATTGTTATCTAAAGGGCCTGTAGTTATTATATTTGTGGGGAATCTTCAGGGTCTGTGCTGAGTATTGCTAAAGAACACACAGCAAAACAGAAGTGTAGAGCAGTTGAGAAAAGAGATGTCTATAAATTTACAATGACCATCGGTGCCCAGCGTGATCACCTTTTCTGGTTGCCCCTGCAAGACACAATCCTACTGGTAGTTATCTCAAACATACACTCAGCGAGAAAATGTCCATGGAAAATGGACAGTTTTGGTGGGAAGTGGACTGTGTTCACTGGACTGTGTCTAAATCACCACAGGTCACTAATGAAATGTCAAAGAGTTGCTGAGAACTAGTTCAGAAAAACAATCTTGTTGATTACTGCAGTTTAACCTAGTCCCTATTTAGTAGTCCGAGTATAAGATAATTTAGGGCATAGTTCTAGCAGTGCAGTTCTGCAAGTCTCTGCTTCACAGTTATGAAAAAAAATTTCAAAAGCTAAACATGGAAAACTATATATTTATAACAAATCTATTGTTTAAATCAACTAGATTCTATCAGAACCTGTCACACATTCTGTAGTATGAAAAAGATCTACTGAGCATTAGCTGGCAGGCATATGTAACAAACTTTTGCATAACAACTAACTCCAAATGGCTCAGGGAAGAGCCTCATAGAAAGATAATCTTCCACACCGTCTACCTATCACCTGTTTCAGGTTTAAGTGCTGCAAAGGTCATACACTTTCTCCTTTAATGAGGAATAAGTTACCTTATGTACACATTCGTTCTTATTCAGTTAATGAAACTTGCCTTCAATTGATTTTCTTGTTGACATATCTTTAAGACCTTACAAGCAATATGTCAAATTGTGAGATGGACACATATAAAAAACACACTGCTGGCAAGAGTGAAAATTTCAGGGCTAGAGACCTAGCTAGACACAATTATTTTTAACTCCAGCCTTAAGAAAAGATAGTTTTGGATATGGGCCACAAGCACTATTGAATTTGTTAACATTAATTTTAAAATATAATACCATTACTTTTAGGATACAAATGAGAAGAATTCAAGACGTGAACTGGGCACAGTCAATGCTGCAAAAGAAGTAGAAGGCAACATTTTATGTTCTCCGCACTTTTAATATTCAGGAAGGCAAATATCAGAGGAGGAATTTACAGCCAAGGCAGCTGCACTTGAACAGGCAGGCAGGATGCACAAGCATGTTTGAAAGCTGTCTACATTAAAAAAGAAAACAGATGGAAAGAGGGCAAAATATTCCTTGAAAACAAACTTACAGAACAACTGTACTTTGTGGTCATTTAGGTGATTAGTGAATTGTTTGCACATAAAATAAATATATTGTCAAGAGCCAAAGTGGCATGAACACTACAGGTCTAATTGAAGGGTTTGGAAAGGATATGAAACCTCCAGAACATCATATTTCCATATTGCTGAAGCAAATAGAATTGTATTCTTCCATTTCCATTTTCAACACACTTGCAATTTCTCCATCCCAGACATCAGGCCTGTAGACAACTGATTTAAGTCAACTGATTAACTACTCACTACTTAAGATCTACTTTGAGTTTCAGTGGAAATATGAAGAGGACATAAGAGTTGTGTGAATCCCTTTCATTCAGCTGCTCAGTGGTGCCCACACAGCAGAAATGAAAGCTGAAACAAGTGTGCGCAGAGTATTTTAGAGGGTTACAGATCAGTCCAGCGGAGGCTACTGGTTTGTACAGTCTCAAGCTATTAAATTGTCCTTATTGGGAGCAATAGGTCGTCTGCCTCAGGAACATATCAAGAGCCAGGGGCTGCTGTCCTAACATGATTTGATGGTTCTCACAGAGTTTTGAGTGGTGTAAACATTTACAGTGTACAGCAGTCAGTTATACAGCTCCTTTGGTAATTCAGCAGGAGCTGAGAGCAATTGCTTCATACAAAGGCAAGATGATGGCCCATTAATTGGTAAATCAGTGTTGTCAAGGTAGGACAGTGACTATTTTTAAGCTTTTGAGAGTAACAAAATATCTCACGCTCACCATTCTTTCTCTTCAACCGAACTTTAGGACCAAAAGCATACGCTTTTGAAAGTCCGAATGGACAAAAACTACAGGAAGAGTGTACAAAGGTGTTTTTCTTATGTTGAGAAATTATGCCATGGGGAGTTTTCTAGGAATAGTTACAGAAACCTAATTCCTGCAAAAGTAATAGAAGTTAATTTCAGTCATTATTGGATGCAAGCACACTCAATACACTAAACCACAAAATTACACATAACCATCATAGGAGTTGGCACCTAGTCAAAGCTGCCAAAATAACCATTCATTGTTTAGGATAATTATCATTTCTAAAAGAGTATAAATCCACTGAAGAACGGTCAGGATCTTCAAGTTTTAGCAAGGCCCAGCAGAGAGTGAGGATTGTCATTATAAGTATATATACATTAAAATAATCCAAAACATACCATGTTAATTCCCACACCTAAACTATTCTCTTAGCTGAAAGGTTCAGTGCTTAGCAATCTGTCCCATTGCTCTCATAAACCAGCTACTTGTTTAACTATGTTCCAACATTTTCTGTGCTGTCTGAAAGTCATCTACAAGGGGAGCACTGCCTACAGTGACTGGTGGTGCCCAGCAGCATGACAACACTGTTGGTTTACACCTCATTCCTTCAGAACTGCTGAGCTGACCACTGAGAAGCAACATCACAGCTGGAAGTTGCCCTTTGCTGCCATGCTGTATGACTGTCTCTGTATGAGATTTAGAAATGCTAGAAATCTTACTTAGATCTTAAGAAAATATTTGCACAGACAGCTGGGGAGCATTACCTGATCTGCATTTTGTTTTTAAATGAAATCACCACACTGAATTCAAACAATTCAGGTTTTTCAGAGCTGATAAAAATGCACCCAACTTTATTACTGGCACATTTTTTATATAGGAAATCCCTAGACACAAAATAAGGGTAAAATGGAAAGGGGCAAACCACAGACTTACCTTGTTGGACATAAGATTCCAGGAGCACAGGGGAGTTGACACTTAGGTCTTCGAATGCAAATGCACATTCCTGTTGTGTACAAGGCAGGTGCTTGGTGACACCAACTGTGTCACAGATGGCACAAAAAATAGTATTGCACATTAGCCACTTTTGTTCTTTCTTGCTGTTAATGCATGTGTATGACACCAAGTTTTGCTGTGTTATTGATAAAATTTATGTTGCCACAGCAGTCATAGCTTGCAAGACTGCATCCTTAGACATGTCACATATACTTTTACCACTCTCAGGATAAATTTTTAGTTACATTGTACCTTACCTGATTTATTAATCCTTTCCTTACTATTACTATTGTATTCACAAACATCCAGAGTCCATTTTTAAGTTCTAAAAAACATTTTACCTCCTTGTGCTCCGTGGATATCCAGCTTGTAAATTAAAAAGTAATATAACTGCTATTCATTCAATTCTGAAGAAATTAAAGTTAGACCATTATGATTGCAATTATTAATGAATCCATTTCCCAAAATTACTTTTTTTATGAAGTACAGGGAAAAAAAGCATATAATAGCATAACGAATAGGTGAAACACAGAGTGAATGGAGCATGACCAGCATTTGATTCTGATAATTAAAAATACTGAAGAAGAGTTATTTATCAAACTAGGGGGGAAAGCATGGTATTAGAGGCCAAAGTATCTTCATATTTGCAAGAGAAGCACAGAAAAAATTCTGCTGCTGTTTTCTGCATAATTTGGCTTTCAACAGAGATAGTCCCAAAAAATGAAGGAAAACTCCATTCAAAGGGCTGCAATCAGCATAGGAAGCTGTTGCCTTTAGAAGTGATAGAGGTTTCACTGGATGCATACACTCAGTCGAGTCAGTTTTCCTCATTATAATGGCAACTGCTGAAAGACTTCATTATACTATGTTCTCTCATAACTGCTTTCTCAGAAAGGTGAATTATGGTCTGTGGTACAATGATAGGTAGTTAATCACTGGTGATATTTTGTACTCAGTATTTTCTATACATCAGTGCACTGCACTGTCATTGGTTTATTACAGTGACTGATTTGATTTCACAAAGTGTGATGATTTATTAATTTTTTTAAAAAAATTTCAGACTATATTTCAGTGGTTAGCGACCTATTCAGTTGTCATTACCTTCAGCTAATTAACATATCTGGATTTATTTTTCTACACAACTGACTGAAGATGAAGCACAATACTAGCAGAAAATTTCCCCATTCCTGTATGTTCTCAAAGCCTGGTCTAGAGAAAGGTGTCTCTGCCCATGTTAGGGGCATTGGAACTACAGGATCTTCAGTGTCCTTTCCAACATAAATCATTCTGTGATAGATGTGACACAAATAAGACTGCAGTTCAAATTCTTTGTACTAAATTGAAATCTTGTATTTTAGCCACTGGAAATCTACTGTGGAAGCAAAGATCCACTGAATATATCACATCTGGATATGGCTTCTTCATATTAAACTATGCAGTTGCTCTTGACTTTTTTTGCAGAAGATCTCCACTCTGGATAAATTTCATCTCAGTGCAATAGGTCAACAAAAAGTCTATGAATTAGTTCAGTTCCACTTACATGTTGCTCAAAATAGCACTATAACATAAATGGTCTTTTAGTCATCCTCTATAGAAAAGCAAATTCTTCACCTCCACCACTCCCTGCCAATGTCTCTCTGGGATATTCAGAGGTGTACTTTTCCTAGAAATAAATATTGGATTTTCCATGTTAATTTATATAGCTGAATAATCTATGACTAAGGGCATCCAACAACAATGATCAAATGAAATGCTGAAAAAGGAATGTTCAGAATTTGACAGGGGAATAAAAGGAAAGCGTTAGCAATATCTTGAAAAGCATTTCTGTCAGTAGCAATAAAGAATCTGTCATCATGACTAGTAAATTCTTCATAGCTGAAAATATTTTATATCTCCCTCTCATTTCCACTTGTATCTGTATCATCAAATGAACTGTTGATTCCAAAGGAAACATGATCAAAGCCTAAGCCTTGCATCTTATCTTCCATACATACTGTGTCATTTTCTCCAACAGTTGTTGCAACTGCATTGTGTTTTGTTTATGTTTTCTTTCAGAAATATATATCAATAGATTGTTACCTTATGTTTTCATTATATTGCTTTTCTTGTCCTGTTAACTCTTAAACTGGCAAGAAAAATAAAACATGTAATAGAGATTTAACCTACTGTGATCAAATTCCTTCCTTTTCCCATTCTTGCTTGCTCATTCTTGCACAATCAAGGCATGGCATCATACAGTCAGTATTATAATCTCTAAGTATTTTCCTCTAAAGCTGCAGGATGGCCACAGGCAACATACTTAAATCCACAGGCAGTATCAGATCAGTAGAATACACTTGATATACCAGCTTTATAAATATTTTTTAAATAAATATTCCACGAATATAACTTTTATTTATTTGGATAACATTTAATTAATAGATATAGTTTATTACAGTAATATTCTATGTTTATATGTAGTATTTATGACATTTTATAGATATAGGAAACCTTGACCTTTATTTTCAAAGTTACTCATAATATTGAATGGTAGACAGTGCAAATAATGTATTTATGATCATAGCAAATTTATTTTTATTGCTATAATATACTCTCTGATTGTGATGACACTGTGATGACATCTTTTACCAAAGCCAACATCAGTTGTTTTTTTTTTAATATTAGAATTATGAATGAGAATAAAAAAACACAAAAAGAAAGAAAACAAAAATAAAGGATAATTGGGAAACAAATGCTTTTTTGATTCCTTTTTTTAATGACATGAAATATCAGGAAAGGACTGAAAGGTAATGCTACAACTTAACCAATGCAAGAACACAAAGAGACTTATTGTTTCAAAGCTACTGGTAAATTACCTTTAGCTCAGAATTAGTGTCCAAACTAGAAAAAACACAGAATATTGTGAATATTTCTGGTCCCTTTTTATTTGAAAATGTAAATTTAAATTGGAATGGTTTACATAGCAGGACTAATAAAATTATTAGATGACCGAAAAATTTTTCTTTAGTTGAAAAATAAAATAAAAGATCCTGGATTGTTTAGTCTACAAAAGTAAACTGGAAAGAGAAGCTGATAAAGATTGCAAATATTGAAGGAAAAGGAGCAAACATTAAGATGAGAGAAGAATTAATTCAGTTATAAGATGTAATTGTCTATGGTCACACTAATATAAATTTTACATATAATAACTTAGTAGAAATGAAGTGCTTTCCAGATCTTCACAGACAGAACTTTTAAAATGGAAATTAAAATGTGGACGTATCACTTATATTCTTGGCAGATGAGAGAAAATATTACAAGTGATCATTGAGCAAAGCAGAAAGCTTGGATTTAAAAGCCTTTCCTAGCCATCTTTTTGACCTCAAAGGTAAGGTTTGCAGGAACACAAATGCTGTTTGAATGTCTTATCTCTCCCACTTTAATCTTGTGGAAAATTACAGTTGATGTTTTTGCCACTTTCTGTAGATCTCAGGTTTATCAAAGTGTATTTTATTAACTGTGATGAGGGGGAAGTAAATGTTTAGTAATATAAATGTATGTGAAAACATAAGAGTGAGGAAGCGAACAGGGCCTCAAGTTCTTCAAGAAGCCCACTCTATTTCTGTTCTTTATGTCATCTTTTTTTCCCCTTTCCAGTTGTACATCCACAATTTGTAATCTTAAATCACCATCCCTTCCTCCCTCTCATGTGTGCTCTAAAAGTTTGTGTTTGATTTTAGCGGTTTAAAGCTACAGGAGGAACCAACACAAACCCATCAGTCTCCATCTCACACTCAGTACTAGGAATCCCTAGCAATTTGCTTGTCTTATGAGAAGAAAAAAAAACCCCTTCTTTCCTTCTAATCTGTGAGCAGCTGACAAGTTTCCCTTTCCTTCTACTGTGCGGTGGTTTGTGCGGCTGTGATACAAAAAAAGTGACCCATCCAACTCAGTGTTAGCCCAGCTTATGTTTACTTACAGGTCAAATAATCAATTATTAGCTCTACTAAGTTTTCCAGTCTCAGTGTCAGTATTCGCAAGCCTCACAAAAACAGAAGGAGAATGGTTCCTCAGGTCACAGGGAGAGATTGCACAAACTAATTTATGGAAACACAGAGACGTAAACCACTGTAAGGCAACAATATGTAATTTTACTGAAACAGAAGGAAAGGCAAAAGTAAATGGGCTTTTTTGAATCTGGCTCAATAATTGACTTCTTCAATATGGTAATTATCAAAGATATCCATTCTTATTCTTGCCATATTCTCTATCAATTGGAAACTGAAACCAATTCACAGTACTGGAATCGTTACTCTTTTTAACATTGGAGACTAATGAAGTAGCATCTCTCATTTCCCAACAGCAAACTGAGACAAAGATAGTAATGCAAAAACACTATATAATACAATCCCACCAACTCAAAGCAAAAAATCCTCTCTAAAAGAGCATGAACAAACTTAGGGTATAAAAATTTATCAGTCCATGCAATTGCATAGGAAGTATTTTCTTTTCCCTAAGGATACTTTTTTTAAAAAACACATAATTTAACTACTTTCTGGATTAATTCCCTTCAAGAATGTATAGTACTTTATAGTCTTTATGGCAGGACAAATGACTTGTCTAACTTAGTCTATGAATAACATAGACTAATGTACTTTAGCATGAGATATGATGGAATACATAGCAAATATGGCAAATATGCCAGGAACAGATAACAATTTAGCCAGATTTTTTTCAGGGAAGCAGAAGGCACATTTCCTTTGAACACTGTTTAATATTAGCCTGATGAAATCTTTTTTGGATAAATGATTTGGATTAAGAGGACTCTTTTTTCCTCCTGCAGTTTACCATACTACTCATGTAATTTCTTTTCTAACTGTCATCTTTGTGGCTCTGAGCATTACAGCTGTCCAGGATGCAAAATGCCAGAAGCTAATTTACCGCTCTGCTTAATTTAAGTAGCATTTACCAGTCAAGGTAAAAGAAAATAGGTCTGCTAGCTGCCATGAAAAATGATAAGACGTTTGCATTTTTGTACAAAAGTGCTCTTGCTCCCCTAACTGTTGCTATAACTTGCTGGACACATTTTGACAAATGGCTCAAATTTTCCCATGCAACTGCCAAAATATCAACAGCTGGTGCTTCACAGGTGATAGACTTCTGCTTTAACATGGACACCATGTTAAAATTGTGGCTAAAATAAATGTACAGAAAAAAAGCCCATTGCTGGAAGACTGACATGTTCACAAAACACTCTGATATGAACGTGCTTAGAGTTCCATGTTGTGACTTTATTTCCTCTGTTGAATTTCTTTGTCCTTAACAATAATGAAAAATAAATCAGTATGAAAGCAGGAAAATACAACAGGAAGGCTTTTACCTTCTTACAGGTTACCTTTACAAATATCTATCCAATGTTTGATCTTTTCAGAATTATTGTAGTTTGCTTTTTTCTCTTGATACTTCTCTTAGGCTTTTGTGGGCTTTGCGAACAGTCACTAAATATGCGGAAAAGGATGCTGCCACTCACAAACAGATGTATAATAAAAACAGATGACAAAATCCAAGCTTTGAGAACAATGTAGTATCACAGAATCACAGCATATGCCAAGTTTTAAGAAACCCACAAGGATCATCGAGTCCAACTGCTGGGCCTGCACAGGACCATCTCCAAGAGTCACACCATGTGCCTGAGAGTATCGTCCAAATGCTTCTTGAACTCTGTCAGGCTTGGTGCTGTAACCACTTTCCTGAGCAGCCTGTTCCAGTGCCCAACAGCCCTCTGGGTGAAGGACCTTTTTCTAATATCTATCAGTCTACCCAGGCTGAACAGACCAAGTGACCTCAACCGCTCCTCACATGGTTTCCCCTCAAGGCCCTTCACCATCTTTGTTGCCCTCCTTTGGACAACACTCTACAATAGGTCTTATAGTATCTTGCTTATACTGCAGTGCCCAAAACTGCACACAATATCCAAGCTGAGGCCACACCAGCGCAGAGCAGAGTGGGACAATCCCCTCCCTTGGCCAGCTGGCGATGCTTTGCCTGATGCCCCCCAGGACACAGTTGGCCCTCCTGGCTGCCAGGACACAATGACTCATATTCAACTTGCCATTGATCAGGATCCCCAGGTCCCTTTCCATGGCACTGCTCTCCAGTATCTCATTCCCCAGTCTGTCTGTACATCCAGGGTTGACCCAACCCAGGTGCAGAATCTGGCCCTTTCCCTTGTTGAACTTCATATGGTTGGTGATTGTCCAGTCCCCTAATTTGTCAAAGTCTCTCTACAGGGCCTCCCTGCCTTCGAGGGAGTCCAACAACTCCTCCAAGTTTTGTGTCATCTGCAATAGATTCTTTGCATCATGTTCTTGTTGAACACTGATGTTATTAGATTCTAGTCAGCAAGGATCTGCCCACACATCCTCAGGGACTGTTGATAAGGCCAACTGAAAATAAATTAAAACAATCCCTGCAGTACTGCAACAATATTTAGAACATTTGTTCAGATTAAACAGGAAGTAAATTTATTTTCTGGATTTGCTTTTACTCATTTCTTGACACCAAACCCACTGACATTTTATGATATGCTGTTAGCTGTTGAGAAAGCAGGAGAATGATAGCCCTGAGGGATTATGAAATCCAAACTGCTTGACCTGAAAGGTTTATGGTGACCTATGATCTTCCTTGTCTCCCACTTGCCCCAGAAAACAGTATGAATAACAAATACTGCTTCATAACTGCAGGTTTTTGCAGGTGCTTACAAGGAAAGAACATAGCAGCAGAGCTAGAAGCTGAAACCAAATAAATCCAGAAGCAGTCAGTGCAATAAAACTCTCTCTGAAGCATGATTTGAAGATCACTACGACAGCAGCATTTAAATAAATCAAGAAGGAATAATTGCACCTCATTGTTTCTATTTCTTTTGTTATTTCTGCTAGCAGAATCACAAATGTTTACTATTATTTCAGCAAAACACATTTTAAAAAATGGATGCTTGAACCGGATTAGTGAACTTCACATGGTGTCAAAGGTGTTTTTTCTGATGGCAAGAATTTCTTTGATTGAGGAATAATCCTGTAAATCAATAGTTCAGAAATATGTAAAATATAATTAGAAATACAGGTATCTATTTAGAGAAATAGGGATCTCTATGAGTTATATTTTTAATGTACTTTATTTTGAAAGCCCAGTGTATTTACCAGTCTGCGAATCTATGCTGATTTGGAGGGCAGCATGTTATCCTCATAGGAGGATTAACTGCAAAAACCTCAAGCCCATCCACAGCCTCCATGGATCACAATCACACTCGAAGTATTTTAGTGTAATGCCAACAGCAAATAAAGGTTCTGTATTAAGTGCTATTGCTCTTGAGAATTGAATGAATTATTTTTGTTTCAAACTCTTCTGAATGTCAATTTAAAATTTCAAGCTTGAGTGTTTCAAAGTCTTAATATTCTACCAGATTATTTTATAGAGTTCCAAAACTTTGCAAAAAACCATAAAACATTCTGATACTAATACCATTAAAATATCTAATCTGAATCATTCTTTTTTAATCTGTTGTAGGCTGCAGAACTCTTTACAATTTTAAATATGTATTTTAGTATCAAATTGAAGACAGGTTGTAGCTTTTCAAAATTTAGGAACTGCTTCCCCAAGGTTTTTAATGTGTGCTATAATGTAAACACATGTTTATTTTCACTGATTTAAATTAAAAGGTAATGAATTTTACAGCAAATGATTCCTGTGTTCGTTAAAAACTGATGAAAATAAATTTGAGCTATCCTTAATAGTAAATAATAGTTATCTGCCAACATTTGAAGAAAATGTCGACTTCCCTCTAGATAATTTTAAATTTATATCTAACATAGAAGAGTTAGAATCACAGCCAGGCGAGGTTGGACAAGAGACCCAACAGACTTCAAAATTCTGAATGTGTCCTTTTTCACCCTGGTTTCCAAAGGTAGGAAAGCTGTGCTTGGTCTTTGAAACAGCTGTGAAACCTTCTGCTAGGTTTACAATACAACTGGTACAGAACCAGCAGGACAAGCTACCATACACTGGAGTTTTACACTAACTAAACTGACCAAATTTGAGGCAATAGGTATTCAAATCTCTCATCAATTTCCATGTTTCCACCTTTCCCTAATCTTGACTAATGTCAAAAGACTTGGGGACTGTACCTGAACTGCATTGTCCAGATTCTCTTTTCCAATTTCCTGATGGCTACATGAGAATTGTAATTAAAAGTGTCCTATGAATCTATACCTACAGAAGTATCTGTCAATCTTTTGTTTGTTAGTTTGTGTTTCAAGCTAACTCTACTGATCCTATAAACTTTAGCCATCTTTCAATGAGCTTGTGCACCGTTCCCAAATTGATGTTCCCCATGTTTCTCTTAAATAAATACAGCTGTCATGTGTGTTGTCTAACTACCAGGATATTCAGCTGTATTTGTAATTGTGCTCTTCTCTTTCAGCCCCAAAAATTTTAGCATTTTTTCTGCTTTGACGTAATAAACCTGAGTTTGAATTTCTTCACACAAGATACAGAAAAGGTCTTTTGTCTTACTCTACTTCAATATGTATTCCAAACTCTAGGCTCCCAAACAAAAGAAAACGTATCTAAGAATTACACACTTTTAAAAGAAAGCCATTTTCTCCCTCTTCAGCTTCTTTCTCCCACTCACCCCTGCTTCACTCCCAATTTCTGAAAGAAGGTAGGTTGGCATCTACCACTTGAAAGGGTTTGTGGGCTGCAACATGGGCATGACTAGGTATACATTGCTTCTTACAGTCTTCTGTAGGTGCTAAATCTCTGTAGGAAATTTCCTGCAGTCTTCCATAGGACCTAGGTTTAAGACATACCTCTGCACATAGTATTTTCCGTTCTCTATCAGAACATAGTTTATTTCTGGGCCATGTAAGACTATGTCAGCACTGTTATCTCAACAGTTTTGAGATATCCTAGCTATCTGTGAAGGACCAGGATAATTTGGAGATTTTAAGATCAGTGCTGCAAGCAAAATACTAATATCAGCTTATCCTTATTGGTATTACTTTTAAAACTATGTTTACTAGTAGACTCCTACTTGAGATAGCAAAGGCCATCCCCAAGCAAAAAGAAACTACAATAAAAGAGGTTGCTAACAGCGCTTCTCCTTCAAATTTCTTTCATAATAATAAGAAAGCTGTGGGGTGAAGTCGTAGCCCCACAATTGAAGTTTGAGGTAGTGCAAAAGTTAGGCTGTGTTCCATGGGAGCAGTGGAGTTGGTTAGATGGTTTCCATGGACACGGCCTTGGGTTGCAGGGAGTACAAGGTTAAGACTGATAATGTGCAGGTGCTTGAACTCCTGGATGTCTTTGTGAAAATATGTTTATGTTGTGTGTGGGAAAGTAGAACTTAGCAAGCTCAATCAAGGCTGCCTGCTGCGCTGAGCAGGCAGACATCTCTTTGTCTCACTACCTTTAAATGTCGTGTGTCTTTCTTCCCCCATGGACCAAGACCCCAAGACAGTTACCCCACGACAGAAAGCTAAGATGCAGCACATTGAATCCAAGCCTAAACAACTCAGGGCAGATGATGATTATCTCACAAGGGGTGAGATATGACAGCTCTAACCCAGACAGAACTTTTGAAAGGTAAAGTAGATCCTATAGAGAATTAATAAAACCCTTGTTTAATTACTTTCATAAAAGTATGAAAAATTAAATTAATGAAACAAGGGCAATGAAATTATTGCTGACAAAGTCAGACACTAGAAGGATCTAAATATGAAAAATGGGAATAAAAGGACCAAAATTCACATTATTAGTTATCTATTTGTTGCCATTATGCAATAACCCAAATAGAATGAATTAAAAGATGAACAAATAAGGCTTAACAAGATTACGAGAATGAGGGGCTTAAATTATCGGCATGCTAAAATTATAAAATATTCACGTTTCTGCAATAATAATAATAATAATGGCCCATCTTCGCGAACGAAGATTTGGGGAAAGGTCTTTTACCTTTCCAGCCTGCGCAATGGATTTTTTAGGTGAGACACAGCCTGCGCTGAACTGAGCCCACCCTTTAATCCTAAGGTTCATCTGCAGGGGCCAAGCAAGCTTGGACAATGGCAGTGAGGTCCTCAGGACGTAGGTTTGTTTAGAGTGACCTTCTCATAGATGGATGGCCTCACAGGGCTAACGGGTTCCATCTGCCCGGGAGGGACTGGGAATCGAACCCGGGTCGCAGCGGTGAGAGTCCCGCATGCTAACCACTAGGCCACCAGTTTCTGCAATATCAGAGTGCATAAGACAATTCTTGGCTTAATGGAATTTTCCTTTCCTGTAATTACTTCAGTGTCTGGATTCACAGAGAAAATACTTCTAGTATACAAGTATTTTGCCATTTCTTTCTTATTCTTTACAGTTTATTGTTACTTGACTATTTTTATTAGTGCTCTACTTTCTACTGTGCTTGTTGGCTGGGGCTTTGTCTTATGCAATAGTATAATCAAATGCAAGTCTATTTCTTGAAGTGTTTTCCCAATATATAAATCAAAGAATTTCATTAGATTAACAGGTGAAGTGATGCTGACTTTCTTAATAATTCTATTTCTTTATTAATTACAGATATTATTTTAAAGTGTTGACTGTAGCATGGTTCATTATTTCCTATTAAATCCTGCTCTGTGTTGACACACTATCAAATAACTGCTTCATTTTAGTACTGAATAAAGTGATGTTGCTATCATTTGCACCCCAAATGATAGGGTTGAGTACAAGTACTGGAGGGTTCCTACTGCATTGGTGATCAGTTCTCTATTAATATTTAGACTGATTAACAGGCCTTCTCTAGTCTACACTGCTTGAATAGCTGCCTCCTTCCATTACTGTACCTTGTACCCTGCACAAGCCAGCTCTTGCTTTTCTAATTCACAAAGGAAGTTTTTGCTAGAAAGCCGACTGCAAACTATATTCTACATTTCTGTGTACTTACAGAGGGGGAAAGAATGGGAGCGATGGAAACCTGGAAGCAAGGCTCATTGCTGACAACTCCACACTCCACAAATAGGTTAAATGTCTATCATTTTGTGCTGGTTTAAAGGTAAATTAGCAGGGGAAATGAACTCAACTCAAAAGAGAGATTATAAATCAGAATAAAAATTTAATAAAATAATACAATAAATACGATTATACAGACAAACAATTGGTTTTAACCCACAAAACCCAAATGCATAACCCAGCACCCTGGGGCATGAACAGAGTGGTGTTCTTTGGGCCCCCTGAGTCCAAAGTAAAAGGAGAGGGGAAAACCTGTTGGTGAGAGTGCTGTTGCAGTCTGGTCAAGGGTGGTGATTGCAGTCCGGTCGAGAGTGATGGTTGCAGTCTGGTTGAGAGTGGTGGTCTCAGTCTGGTTGAGAGTGGTGATCTGCAGTCTGGTTGACAGCGGTGATCTGCAGTCTTCCTCTGGATCCCATGAGTTCCAAAAGTTCCAAGACTCCAAGATTATATATTCTCCAGTTCAGGCAGGAATGCTCAGTACTTCCGTCAGGGCGGGGAGTTCCACAAAAGAGTGTGAGGACAGGGAGGCACCCTCTTACCTCGCAGGCCTCTTAACACCTAGTTTATAGCCTGAGGAGTCAGGTTGCTCTGGGCAGAAGGTATAAATAGTCTATTGATACCAGTTTCTGGGAAATGGCACGGAAGGCTATAGAATACACAGTTTTGGGTTACACCCATACAGTGATGAACCGGTCCCAGCTGTTCTAACTGGGACACATTTCAAAGAATCAAACTCCTCCCCAGAAGCAGAACACCAGGATTCTACTTCTGCTGGGTACTGAATGTAAATGTTTATACTACAGGTAGTTGACAAGCTTCCATACGATCTTATGTATATGGTAAAGCTATGTAACAGGGGGACTGGGAGTTGCTTAGGAACTTGCCCTGAGAAACACTGAAGAGAGTTTCTTAAAAAAATAATTTTTTCTGTGTTTTTAAGTGGGGTTTTTTGTGGGTTGTTGGGTACTTTTTTTAATTTGGCAAACATTGTCAACACCTTCATATCACATTCTTAAAGAAGATTCTTTGTATATTATGAGTCAAGTTAATTCAGTATCAAATTGCGTCTCTCTAAGGCACAATTGATAGAAGTTACTTTGTATCTGAATTGACATCATCATCTCTTAAACAATGTGATGAAATTAGAAAGCCACTTCCACACTGTAAGAAAACTAGAACAAAGAGCACAAGTCTATGCAATCTGAAAAAAAAAAATCCACTCCTAAGTTGGAAATATGGTTCTAAAAGGATAGACATCTTAAAATCATACTTAAGCAAGAAAACTGTTTTGATTCATTCACTAAATTGGACAAAAATATTATGATTCTAAACTTTCCTTATAGTCTCCATCAAAAATAGAACAAGTGTTTTTCAAAAAGTGTGCAGCATTTCCCCACATTGAAAAGCTTGTTTGAAATAAAAGGTACTATAAAAAATAAATTACCAATTATTATTTCTATGGTCAATCAATCACCATTTTCCAAAGGGAAAACAGACAGGTTTCACCAATGTATTCCCTATTACATCGTAATCACAGAATCAGAGAACGGTTACCGTTAGAAGGGAGGACCTGTGTAGATATAATTTCTCCAAAGGCAATTCTTATTTTTGCCAATGTAAATGACAGTAGCAACTGATCTTTGCATTTCCAAATAATAAAGCATAAAATTCAAAATATGCAGCTTTGCCAACCCATGTAATTTGCCTCAGAGTAAGTAAAGTTGAAGAGTTTATATATATGGACAAATAGTACTGTTTTGGAGCACAAGAATAGATAAGAGTTCCTTAGAGCAGTACTGTGTAAGAGGAAACATTTGAAGACAAACTCTACTCCCCAATAGATGTTTCTCCTTTTTTTTTTTTTCTAATTCATCATGCTACTTCTCATCTTTTTTTTTTCATTTATGCTCTAGATCCACAACAAAGTTCTTTTTCATGACTTAGTATTTTATGAGTGAAGAGCATATTACAGTGGAATCCATAATGTTAATGATTATCATAAATTTTACTGTTCTGTAGTGATGTAAAAAAACCAGATAAATATATTCAAGTCACAAAATGGACAGTAAAAGATTAGATGAAAGTGCAAAATATAGTAAAATATAACTTCTGTATTAGACAGAAGTTTCAGAAGGATAATCTCAGTGACAAGAAACAATTTTTCTCAGCTGTTTCAATATTGTATTATCAAATCATTACAGCCATATGACCATGTTTGCATGGTTTAGATTTTTGGTTTTACTACCAAGTAAAGTTTGATGTTACACTATTGGTTAAATTATTGGGGCAGATCATCAACATTTTTATAAATGGAAAATATTTATTTAATGTAGCTAAAGAAAAATAATGGCTATCTTTATAAAACTGAGCATTTCATATACATATTTCAGATGAAGGTCATCTTAGTGTTTAGGTCTATGATTTTATTACACTGTAAAACATTATTTGTAAAATCATTTAATAAATCAAATTGAATACTACCCATAAATAAGGCTGATAATTCTCAGAACAGTAAAATCAAAATATTCTAAAAACAGAGTGATTTACTTTTCCTATCTTCTTACTGAAGTTACAAACCACAAATCTTTTGATATAGAAATCTTAATAAAGGTGTGTATTGCTATTCAGTTTTCAGCTAGTTAAATTTCACTTTCATATTTTGTCTTTTCAACTATAGATCTTAAAATCAGAATAACCTGAAAAATGTGTCCTTTACATTATTTTTATTTTAAGTTCATCTGCTGACTCCTGTTCACTAGGAACAAAATTTGCAAATACATATAGTTCTGTAATCAAGCAAACCAGAAGCTTTTTAATTTTGGTACTGAAATAGGATAACAGCAGTTGCAACAAATATTTTATGGTTAAATAGAAATTTCACTTTTGTCTCTGAATATTATTCAAATCCTGTTGCAATTCTTAAATATGATTACCTTTCAGAGGGATTAAAATAAATTATGTCATAATGACCAATTAAAAAATAAATTACACAATACTTTATATTGTTGCAAAGAAAGTTACTATCACTCTAGCATCATTATTATGATTGGAAGAAAGGCTTTTAGAGCTTCACATTATTTGATATCGTGACAGGACTAATGGCAGGTTCAGTTTCCACAAGCAACTAGACTCTTCAGACACCTTTGAGGTTTGCCCTGGTCTGACCTTCCAATATAATTTATGACTATACGGGATTTCTATTCTTTTACAAAAGCAACAGCTGTTCTACTATGTAAATTATCAAGTTATATAAAGTTCTACATTAATGTGAGAAAACACCTTTATTCTTCTGTAGTGGCATGCTGTAGAACATACAATCACATCTCTCTGAGAACTAGTCCATGGCTCATTTTCATTTCTTTACTATCTGGGAAAAAAAAAGTCCTAAATAATCTCATAAGAATTACATCCTCTATGCTCAGAAAACAGACTCAGTGCTTTCTGCTTGCAATAACATCTTCAACTGCCAATATTTTTTCTGGTTTTATGGTCATGCTACAAAATAAGAGAATTTTAATAACTGATCTGTGTTTCACTTCTGAAAACAGTAGATCTGGGTATTAAAAACCTTGATGTCACTTCTATGACGTATATATGTTTGGGTGTATAATCTAACCATAGAAACAAATATACATGCATGATACACTGTCACAATACGATGTGCAACAGCAACATCAATAGAAATTAACTTCTCTGAGTTCACTACTACATGAAAAGACATAAAACAACATTAAAAGGATTCAACATTACTTCATCTAGCTCTAACAATCATGTTTTATTTTCTGAACTACTCAATTTCTGGAATTCAACTGATACATAAAAATAAGCAACCACCCAGATACAGTAAAACCGGGTTGTTTACTTTGCAAAAGATGTAGAAAGACATTTTCAAGGCCTGATAATCTGAAGACTCTGAAGAGACCACACTGAAACCAAAGGCTTCAGAAGGTAATGACACATCTAACTGCCTGGAAGAAAAAAACCCACTCTTTCTTTATGAGTAAGGGTAGAAGGAACTGAGACACCTTGTATTTCCCTCGTTATCCTGTTCTCACCCTGCAGAAACTGCTATTGTGCTGGAATAACCTGAGACAGTGAGGTAGTATAATACAGGAAAGGGACAAGGACAATTCCCCTCTCCTTTTACTGTCTTCCCCTGAGGGAAGCAGGCACTAAGCTTGTTATCACCATACACTGCAGAAAAATGTTCTAAAAACCATTTAATGGTTTTGACTGACTTCAGCAGGAATGTAGATTTAGATGCACTCATTGATCTGAGCAACAAAAGCAGATCTTGGTCTCCAAGTAAACTCATAATTTAGGTAGAATTGGGGCTTAGTAATTATTTAAGTTAATTCTGCAATGGAAATTCCACTGCCTTTTGGTATTTGAAACAATATGAGTACCTATACCAAACTATAGTCCTCCATCCCAAATATGTAGCTTGTGATAGGAAGCGAGCATCTCTAACTCTGTTTTATGCCATTTTAACAGCATGTTTCAGCTAAGAAAACAAAAGAATATCAAAATTTATTGAATGTACAGGTACAAAGTTCACCCAGGGGCAAAATACCCACAGTTTGACAGGATAGTGAAAATGTGATTCCTTTTTCCTTTTTAAACTTAAAATTAGTTTTATTTTAGAAAAGGGACTAATGGCTAAAACAAAAGAAAAATGAAGCTCAAAACAGTAAGTGCAGTCTATATTCATTACTTACTCATCTTGTACACCGGAGTGAAAAGAAATTAAATTTTTGGGGCAAATATCAATTATATGTCCCAATCTCCATGCAGATAGAGATTTATAAAAATGATCAAAATTTCCTTTTCCTTCTAAAAATTACATTTTTTAAGCTCAATTAGCTTTCCAATGAATCATACAAGTTTTAGTCCTTATGAAATTATAAAGCCTTCTTTAAGGAATCTTAGAAATCCATTATAATTTAAGAATTTGCTATAATGCTTCTCATCAGCTCAAAATAAAATTAGGTTGGACAAAAAATATTCAAATTGGTTAATGTGAGGGTCTGGATCCTTTCTTTCAATACATAGAAGCAGTTCCTCTAAAGTCAATATTCTCCTAATAACATAATTTTATGTTCCCATTAAATCCTCATCTTAATCCACCCTAAAACATTACCATACACCTTTAGACTGTAGAAATACTTGGTTTTTATCTGGTAGGGTTTTGAGAGCACACAGATGGCTATTATAGATTACTAAAATGGGACTGTGCAATAACAGTGCCATCTGTGTAACAACTAGTCCATCTCTAAAAGAGATTGCAAATTCAAAGAGGGAATCCTTTCAGTAAAGGACTGAGAGCTGCTTCAGATGAACTGAGACTGTTCATTAGGAGGACAGAATTCAGATTTTACAAATAGGATAGAATACTTCCAGCATATTTGCCATTAAAACTGTGTTTCAATGAGTTGTTTAGGGAAATGAAAGGGCTTAAATATTCTCCTTTATGTTACAGCACTTATACCACTCAACACTCAGCTCTGTTTTATTTTAATCTTTCTTATCTGACCATAAAAAATTAATTCCAGAAAGACTAGATCAGTGGAGAGAGTTACTAGGGGGCAAGCTGATTTCTAGACCATTAATCCTAGCTGAGATGAGGTCCACAGTGCCTGATAACTATGTCTTGAGGAATATTTGCTAGTTTATTTGAAAAGATATGATATTTTACATCTCACTGAAGTAGTGGGGAAAAAAACCAAACAAACCCAAATTGCATTCAAAAGCTGACCCCCGAATATTTAAATCTGGAGACCACTTTATATTTCTTTCAAGAGGCAGCAACTCCCCTCAAAATTTGTCTTCTCCTTCATTTCCTTTCCCATTCCTTCTGTTCTGGCTCACTGACACATTTAGCAATTTGAGAATCACATTTTACTAAATGCCTTTCAGATAATTACTGAAATAGTTGTTGTATACGTTTGATATCCTAAGATTCAGTGCAATAAAGAATGACAGTAATAAGTATCTTGCAGAGCAGGTGCTTTGATATCAGCCATGATTAATTAAAGTAAAACTTTAAATAATTCTATCATTACTATAAATACATGGCCATCTTCACAAAGGTGTCCATAATGTCACATAAGACTTTACACAAAGAAGAAGTTGGTATTACAGCAGATACTACATTCTCGGCTGAAAGACTCAAGACCAAATAAAATATACAGTCAGTTTTTTCTCTTATATTCAGATTTAAGCAAAGCTTACTTCATACTGAACCAGTGTAGTACTGTCACTATAATTGCCATACTTAAATAAATACATAAATGAAGCAAATCACCTTCCAGTCTTTTTGGCTTCTTTCCTCTGTCAGAATTAACTTGATTCGATCCTTAGTCAATACAAGGGACTTGATCCTGGGAAAGGATCAGTATTAACAATAAAAACAATTGGGTTAACGATGCAGTTTTCACAAGAAGATTAATCAGTTGAGGTTTTAAAATTTTTAGTGTTTGCTTAAAAATCTGAAGTAAAGTTTGTCCTTCCAGAAATTAAGGAGAGTTTTTAATGAAATTTGAATTGAATGAACAAAAATAACTGGGTTAAGGTCATAATATGGAGTATGATTCTATCCTTTCAGAAGCTACAATTCATAAATATATGTATAAAGCTAAAGGTGGAAGACACAACCTAGTTAAAAATATCCTCATCAGATCATACATAAAATACACGGCTTGAGGGGATAGAAAATGTTCTTATGGCTGGCTAAGCAGGGGAATTGCTTCCACTACCATCATCTCCTTCTAGTAACAAGAGATGGTACTAAGCATAAAACCATTCAATACTTCCTGCAGCAATGTCAGCTGTAGTTCATGCAGTAGAAGAGACTGCTGGAGTGTCCTTTACATGGCAAAGTTACAGTCTTTTTCATGATCTGTTGTGTTTTCCTGATAATGTCATTTGTCCTGGTTTATGCCTGACTTATACCACTATAAAGGACTAACATCATAGGTATTTGCAATGATATAACATGGTCTTATTCCAAAAGCTCATGTATTTTTTTGGTAGACGAGGTCATTATTTAGTGCTTCTATGAGCTTCTGAGCTGAGCTTTTCTTGTTCAGATTTAATGTATCATAAATTGTTTTAACTATTCTATTTGGTCCTTTTTTCTATTAAGAATTATTGTTGTGCCTCTGGCTTAGGAGCTTTACTTGCTAATTCTCCAGTTTTCTTACATCAGTTTTAGGGCTCCACTTTCTGTAAGGATCCTAATATTTTCTGGGGTGACATTTCTCAGGTTCCAACTTTCATCTGAGAGGTGACCTCTTTCTTATTTTGAGGTGGGCTGTCTAACTACGGCAATAACAAGACAGATACTGAAGATCGATTTAAAAAAAATCCAAGGCACTCAGTTATTCCCTTCTAATCATCCCAGAGGGAGAGTTATCAGAGCTGGAATTATAAATAATTTTTTGGAAGTTGCATTAGATTCATACCCTTAGAGTATGACTTTTTGTTTTCATGCAGGTGCAAACCAGTCATTGAGTAACTCTCTAGTATTCTTTAGAAGTTTTTCATTCACTGGGCATAATGATAGAAAAATCTCAAGAATATTAATTGGAAATCACCATATAGTACATTCTCTAGCTATGACAACTAGGGAGATGGTAAGAAAGACAGAAAGTAGCCAGCTAGATCATTAAAAGCTGGCCAGGGCACATGAAGGGGCAAATGGCTCTTGAAACAATTTTTGTAGCCTAAGAGGTTAAAAAACACTGGATATTTCAATAGAAAATCCATCTAAAACCGGAGCCTGCAGAGAAATACTGTTTTCTGTGTTGGAAAGGTTGGAAAGTGAATATCTTTTGGTAGACCTTGAAGGAAACACCCATTCTTGTAAGACTGCTTTCAGAAAGAAGCAGGGTGGGAGACAGAATTAATTATTATTGATTCTGTGGAAATAAGAAAGTAGCACCTACTTAGTAAAATTTAAGTTCTTTATTTGAGGGGTGATATTTGTTTTGTGGAGTTTTCTTCCAGAAAATGTGTTCACTAGTCTCTTTAAGTTTGACTAGCCCACCTTACATATCTATTTCCTTTCATCTAGATTGTGGCATTTAATTGTCTCCTCTAGCTCGGATTTCTGAGTGAGGTTGGCTGCTATCTTCTGTGATTTCATACATTTATATATGTATATTCATATACACAAATTTCAAATATGGTATAAATTCCACTTATATTTTATCCACTAAATATAGAGCTGTGAGATTAGAATTAGACTCCTTCAGTTTATGTCAGAATTTAAAGGCAATTTTCACAATTTTTCTCTTCTTTTAATGCATGTTTCAAATTCAACTGAAAAAAAAATAAAACCCAAAACTGCAGAACTTTCTGGTTTGCTACTTGCATTCTTATTACAAAGAATAGAGTAAAAATAGAATGTATATTCATAGGACAGAGGCTACACATAACAGTCCAAGTAAAGAGGTGTTTTCTTACAGCTTGCATAACAATATTCTACTAAATGATACTTACTATTTTCATTTAGATGTTGTCAAAAACACTGGTCTCATCTCCCTTTGGAAATAATGAGACTTTATTTTGTTACTGTTTAATTTTTTGTATTGATATATATAGAGGGCTTTTAAATTATAAATATATCCAATACATTATGTACCAAGGCATAGACCTCACCTTAATAGTCTCAGCTGGGTATAATGTAGGTCCAAAACACTATCAGAAGCAGCTAGCAGAAATGGGATTCTAGTAAAAGAGCCAATAATTTTCTCACATGGATTTTTTCCCAGGTCCAGTAATCAACATTTTTAAGGTGAAAAAGACTGCAACATATTTTAAAGAACTTAGAGCTTTGGCCAACCCTCCCAAAGTGCTTTTATTCCAAATTTTGCAGAATGACAGCAAAAGCTCCCAAAAATTGCAATAACAGCAGTGACAAAATTTCTTCCAGTTGTATTCTTATTCTGTTATCCTGGGTAACAAGTTTGCAGAACAACCTTAATGGAAGAGAAGAATATATGCTATTGTTGGTGACAATTGTTTGGCAATTCCTAGATGTGCCCAGGTAATGCTAAAAGAAATGACCTAAACAAAACAACCTGCAATAAAGATCCTTCTCTTTATGTTATTGCCTTTTGAACTAAAAACTGCTTCAACTGAACCAATAGTTTTGTCCTGACTTCTATTTCTAGTTATAACAAGTCAAAAAAGGAATATTCGGTGATAATTTCACGTGTCTACACACATATGTACACATGTGTATCATGATACCCATAGCAGGATGAAATAGCATCACAGTCACTGTAGAAAAGAAGTAAAACCAGAAATGTTCAGCCTTATTGAGACATTACTTTTTTTCAGGTGCCTTGGACAAAGAAAAGCAGCACCTGCCCTGGCTAATTCCCAGGGGAGAAAAAAACCACAAATTTGAATAACTTCAAAACTTACTGTACATGTGTCTTTGGACCCAGTTAGCCCCATGATCATAGCAAGAGCAGCAGAACTGAGTAGATTGAACAGAAAAAGAAAAACTTGCTTGAGAAGGAAAAAATAAAAAATTAGGTAAATTTTCAAAATACATATGAAAAATTTTTAGCCAAATTACATTTTTTTCCTAATTGTTATGAACAGGCATGATTTTTCAGATGGTGAACAGGTAACCTACTACAAAGGCAAGCCATGAGGCAAACAATTGTCTAGCTTTTACTCTATACATCTGTGCTAACACTTCTGCCAAGGCAGCATTAACAGTCATGATCCATCATCTGATCTATCCTGGGTGGACCGGGAAGGGAGAAGGTATCTGATTTCAACACAGCTTATGAGGGAGACTGGAACCCTGCAGGAATATTTGAACATCTATACCCTTAAGAGGTACATACACCTCGATCCTCCCCCTTCCACTATGACTTTTCTTCATCCTTTCCTCCCTTGCAGCATTTTACCAGGGAGTGTTTTTGTACCCTCACAGTAATAGCAGTATGCTTCCCAGGATCTAGCAGTTTGTTGAAAGGCAAGTCATTCAGCCCAGAAATTATGAAGGGAAAATACAGGATTACAGCACTATGTGGTGTCCTGCAGAGACTCTAGGGATGCCTTATTTAACAGTGTGCACCAACTGTAGCACAATATTGAGTTCAGACTCATCTACCTTCTCCACAAGGAAAATTAACCAAGACAGAATATCATGCAGTCACAAATCTAATGCTTTAAACTAAACCCAGAAATACTTCTGCTAGATACAGGACAGTGTATCCACCCATCTGGAAGCACGAGAAACTTCCTTCATCAGTATATCTGCAAAGGTGTCGCCTCCAGTACTTGCGGCAAGGCATTGTATACTTTTCTTTCTCTTCAGCCGTACCTCTTCAGCCATATCTTCCACCAACAGTATCTGTATAGATCAAAATGGTCTACTTAGATTCTTTGAAAGCCCTTTCTTTACCCTATTTTCATTTGTTGCATCACAGAAGACTGTGTCAAACTGACACAAGAATAAGGGAAAACAATATCCAAGCAGTTTGTATATTTAAGGGCTATACAAACCATTGTTGTTCCTTTTTCATGTGTGGCTAGGATGTTTTTATAAATAGTTCATAAATCATAGAAACACAGAATGGTTTGGGATGAAAGCAACCTTAAAGATTGTCTAGTTCCAAACCCTCTGCCATGGGCAGAGGGACACTTTCCCTAGACCAGGTTGCTCAGAATTCCGTCCTACCTGGCTTTGAACACTACCAGGTATGGGACATTCACAGCTTCTCTGGACAACCTTTCAGTGCCTAAACACCTTCATAGTAAAGAATTTCTTCCTAATATCTAATCTAAACCTATTGTCTTTCAGTTTGAAGCCATTTTCCCTTGTCCTGTCTTTACAGGCCCTTGTAAAAAGTCTGTCTCCATCTTTCTTGTAGGTTCCCTTCAGGTACTGGAAGGTCAGAATTCCCAAAGCCTTCTCTTTTCCAGGTTGAACAATCCCAATTCTCTCTCAGCCTTTCCTCATAGAGAGGTGCTCTATCTCTCCAATCATCTTTTTGTCCTTCCTCTGGACTTGCTCCAACAAGTCAATGTCCTTCCTGTGCTGAGGACCCCAGAGCTGGATGCAGCACTCCAGGTACAGTCTCACCAGAGCAGTGCAGAAAGACAGAATCACCTTGTAAACATTCAGTAGACTTTAACTAGTAGATGTATCTTTTTCCAAATCAATTACAAATTTTTGCCAACTGTATAATATCTGAGAAAGAATCACACAGGTTTTGCGCAGTGTGTGGCATGCCCTCTATTGGCCCTAAACTCAAACCCAAATATCTTCCATAAATGTTGGCAAGCCTAAGCTGGAGCCATTGCTCTCATCTTACAATGCCTGAACAAAAAATTATTTTATAAAAATGTTTATACCTTTGTTGACAGTTTACAGAACAACCAAAAACATTATTTCCTAACTTTCTCATATGTTGGTCTCCTCTTCCCTCCATCTCTGACAACTCATTAAGATTGGTTAAGTATTGGTAGGTAATAGTTATTTAGGAGAAGCTCGCAGTCGCACCACTGGTTTAAAGGCAGATTATTTTCTCCCAGTGAGATTCCTTGGCCTGTTAAGGATACAGAAGCATATGCCCTATTCAGTTTAGGTTTTGGCTTCTCTTGGTAATGTGAGAAGGTACCGATAGTTTATATTGTAGCCATTTTCTTTGAACGATGAGTTGTTACTATTAACGATGATATAATAGACTCACACTGTTATCCTTACGTTGGTAGAGCTATAAATGTCGATTAAAAAAGTCTGGTTACATAAATTATGTTCTCATTTTCCATCCCTCCAGAACTCAACTGGTCAAGGAAGATGGCAGTCAGAATGATTCTTTTCTTCCTGGCAAACACAAAATCCTTACTAAATGTGCAGTCTGTGTTTACTAGATAGGAAGTATTAGATGTCAGTAAGACCATGCTAAAAACTGCAAGCCAGTAGAGAATGATCACTTACCCTTTTGAATCATTCAAAATTTATGGTTAACAAGTGTAGTCAGACATTCAGTTTATAAGCCTTTCAGATTTACAAAAATCATATTTTTATGGTTTATGATGCATATAAATATAAATTCTCACCTGCAGAGAGAGAATATAGTCAGGAAACTGAAGGGGTTTTCAAGGAAAAATTCAAGGCAAAATTTCCTTTCCCACTGAGCACTCCACAAGAGGCAATACTCAGGTTGTAGGTGACATAGAAGCTTGGAAGACTACTTTAAAAAGCTTGTAATACTATTAAACTACTGTGCTTTAAAACTTACAGTCCCATGTACATGCAAAGATATTCTTGAATGTATTTTTTAAGGCAAACAAAACTGCTTGTAAAGGTACAAATTTTGTATTTAATAATAAATAATAGAAAATATGTAACTCTGAAATTTTAGTTAAGTGAAATATTTCATACCTTGTAGAGCAGGTAACAAAATTTTCAGTTTAATATCCAGTTTTCCTATAGCTAGGAAGTTTAGCAATGAATATGATTATGTTGTTGCACATAAGCAACAATTTTTGCTACAACAAGGGTTCACTAGGACCCCAGGCACAGAGAAGTAGCAAATATTTTTCCCACCCATATTATTTTATTTTACAATATCAGCTGCTAAACACTTATTTCAGAGGGGAGGCATATCACACTAAAAACTTAAGCTATACATCTAAGTTTCTGGCCAAGTTCTTAGGTTTTCCATTTTCTAAGGTTATAAATAACTGCAAATGTAGTAACTTCTACCATCTGCTTTGATTTACTTCCCTTCTCCAGTAGTGACTGCCAGCTCTTGGACTAGTTCTAGCCATTAGATGACAAAAAAAACCCCATATGCTAGATTTATCTCTTCTATACTTTCTCCTATATTCTACTCTTTCCTCAAAATGAAACTCTCAGCTAATGACATTTTCTGCATTTTAATGGAAGTGGCATGCCTAGTTACTACCTCCAGCTTATACGAGAGATCACGTGGCTTTAAAAAGTTCACATGAAAATAAGGCCTTAATCAAACTATTTCTTCCCAAGAAGATTTATTCCCAAGTCTTCTGAGGTGAATTGGAGAAAAACCTTAGCCCTTCTCGCTGTGCATCTTTTATGACACTGGCTGCATATCAATAACCTAAAATATCTCATTTGTCTTAAAACAACTAATTTATGATGAACGTGCAATGTACACCTCCAGAAAACAGGGATATCACAGATTTCACTCTATTTGATTCAGTGAAGCTCTGCAAGATAACCACTATATCTGTGTTTGTGCCCAGTCAAGTAGTGTTGACTTAAAGAATTTACAAAGAGGAATTAAGATATATAACCAGCATGAAAGGAGAAAGATACACTTGTTCACCTTGCTACATCAAAGAACTTGATTTATTATGCTAGTGCTTTTTATTTAAGTAAAAGAATTTGAATCTAGATGCAGTATCTTCTCCTTAATCAGCTAGTAAAAAACTGACATCCAAAACGTTTGTTTGACAAAGCATACTTTCAGGTAGGCTGTGATTCCGAGGCAGTTTAAAAAGTCCTAGACTCTTCTAATCCATATAACCAGCAACAGAAATACTCCCCTGTATATAATCTAGGAATTACACTTTTCTAAGATGAATCTCAGGTTGGCATAATCTTCAAAAGTACCTGTAAAAAAAAAAAAGCAAAAATTGTTGACTTTTCCTCCTTCAGAACATCATGATGATTATTCCAATAAAACCTAGGCACTATAGATGGCAGTTCCTCTGCAAATTCATTTCCTCTCAGACTTTACTGGCTTTCAACAATTTCTACATGGTCTTGATTTCCTCCATTTCACTTTGTTTTGCAAGTGTTTTGTTGACCCTTTCCCAGCAAATTCTTCCATCCTGAAAGGCTTCTATGCTGATCAGATAGGAGCAACCTAAGCTAAATTTCACAAAAGTGTATAACAGCAGCATTTGGCTTACAGATTGTCTCAGCCTATAGCCCTGTTGTGACAGTTGCTCCCACAACAAATTATAGGCACTTACAAACAAGGCAGATTTGCAAAGGACAGTGGATTTCAAGGAACCATTCACTAAGTTATTTGCAGATAGAGCAGCTATTTACAATATCTAGTGTAGTACTTACAGTGCAAAAATGGATATGAGATCCTTTAGCATTCGCTAGCCATACTTATATTCTCATCCATTTCCGCTCATCTCCTCTTCTCTAGTTTCTTCTCTTCATTCCTCCGAACACACATACACTGGCACACATAAAATTCTCTCCTGCTCAGAAATGTTTTCCTAGGAAGTTTCAAAAGGACAAATTCTGGATAAACTCACAAGATAAAGAAGTTAATTACAGGAATAAGAAGAGTGCTTATTAATTGTTTATGGCACTGGTGTTGGATTCTAATGAAAACTTTCTACTCCTTTCTAACTAAAATGTCATTCAATTTGTTAGTGTAATAACAAATCTTCTGACATGAAATCTAATTTAATTTCCATGTAATAATTTATTTTTAATTTTTTTAACCCTTGTACTGCCCATATTTTGACAAAGACTTCTTAATAACTGAATGATAATAAAATAAAAATTTCTAAATTGTCAGCTGGTTTACACATATAAATCTTTAGCAGAAAATGGTATATCTATACCTGAACCAACTACAGTCCAAAGAAATATTTAAAAAGAAATCACAAGAGCAATGTTCATTAGTTAAAATCCTAGAACAGACTTGAAAGTTTGAAAAATGTGTTTTCATTTACTATATTCTAAACTGCAAAATAAAATATTACTTAGGTCTAAGAAATACCAAGTGGTGAGATAACTTGAGGATTCAACAGGCTTGCAAAACTTTCCCCCCTTAGGGAAGTACCTGTTAGGATTTAATCTTGCATTTATCTCAGATTTAAGTGAAGGCAGTGTTATTTCCCAAATGGAGATTCCTAAAATGTAATCAGCCACAGGATTTCATTCTATTTAATTATATGAGCAGTTGCTCAATGTGAATGACACAGAACAAATGAAAACAATCTTTACATTTCAAGACCTCACAAAAGGACAAGGAAATATCTCAAAGTTGACCAAAAATATCCTAACCAGAACAAATATTTCTTAGTGTAATTCTGTAGGTCTTTACTTTCCATACTTGAGTGACCTATCAATTCCCCTTTCAAAGTTCTCCATTTTCTATGCACAGAAACAGAAAGTAAGAGAAATTTACACATTGACATGATGAATATTCATATACCTAATCTTAAAAATCTATCTTAGGCTGAAGCTAAGATATTAGTCTCTTTAGACATACACTGCAGGCCCTGGAGAAAAGAAGGCTACTGTTTTGTTCAATTCAGAGAAACAAAGTTAATCTCCTGTCCTGAACATCTGGAGATAGGAAGAACAAGTATGAGTGGTGCAGGAAGTTTAGGGAGAAAATCCTACCTTAGAAAACCACACTGATGATGTGAATATACCCCCATTATTTTCTTTCCTCACATCATTTTATGTAACCAAATGCTTTTACCAGTATATCTGTGGCATCGAAGACCAAAAGAAACTGCTATCGATCACTAACATTTACGAGTGTGGCACAGCAGTACCTATGGGTATGTGGCATTTTCTCAATTACAATATCTTTTCCTATTGTAAAATGAAAAGTAAGCAGTAGTAGAATGGTCTGTGGAAGACTCTCTGTTTAGACCAAGATCTCTAAATACAGCATTTCAAATCAAAGCAAGAACTGCTCAGATTCATGCATCTGTATTGAAGTGGTTGGAGCATGGACTTGGTTGATTCTGGCATATTCCAGGTAAGTAGAGTCACTCTCTTTGAATCAGTGTATACTTAACTACTTATAGAAAAATAAAGAACAGACTGAAAGTAACCCCGTTCCAGTACATTCAACTGCATGGTATGAAGGATATTCATCTAAGATGTGGACTAATCATACAAATCAAATCTTGACTCTCCGCCTGGCAGAAATTTTAATTAAAGAAGCATCTAGATTTCTAGGTACAGCCAAAGGTATAATTCATGCAGATAATAAGTACTATAAACTGCTTACACTGCTCAAACATATCTGAAAGTGTTAAGTAGGAAATGAGATTTCACTTGATAATGTGTTGTTAAAGGCAGAGGAGAAAAGTCTTCCAAAATACAGAAGTCATGAGAGAGATTCCCTGCATAAGGTGTTAAAAAAAAAAGGGCAAAAAAAGCAAAAAAAAAATTGTACAGATGGTGTAGTTTCGCCTTGTACTTGACAAGAGCACAAGATCAAGGGTAAAGGCTTAATCTGTGGAGAGTTTTGTATGTTCTCAGTTACCAGTGTTGTTTCTCACATACAGGCAACTGATATAGTGATGAGCAATGAAATTTTTTTCTGTGCTTCCTATCAGGCCCTTTCAAATCACAGAAAAATCTACTGGGTTCGCTTCCCCAGTCATAGTCAAATTTGAGTCACCATTTCCTCACTGTGCTTTATCCGCAACTGTAAGTTAGCCCTATATTAATTTTGCACATCATCTCACTTGGCCCACTTTGGATAACATTGTGACTTTGACTTGTTTACTGACCATATTCTACCTCAGACTACAAATCACATCTGAAAATGCCAAATGTGTATACTGGAGTACAAATCACTTACAGATTTGCCATGTCAATATAGGAAGTCTTAACTTTAAAAACATAAACAAATTAAAAATTTTAAAATTACAGCACTGATTGTCATTTGACTTACAGTGCTGTAAATCAAAAATAACTCTGTTTCAGTCAATCATGCTACAAAACTATAAAACTGACCTAAGAGAACAGAAAGGAAAAAAAAACAACAAACTACATGTTCTCTCTTAAGTATGTGTGCAATCAATCACTTGAAAATGCCAAATCCTTTTATAGGATTTAAGGCAAATGGCACTTTTCTTACAAATTATACCAAAGTGTTAGCAAAGATTGCTGACTGTTAGCCCAATAGAAAGACTTATCTGTTGTTTATGGCTTTATTGCAGTGAGAAAAAGTAATACAATTATTATCTCTTTATGATTGATCATGTCACATCCAACTCTCTCAGGATGCATTAATATTGGGGTAAAAGCCATACATAACCTTCTTCAGAATTTCCTGATATCAAAAATCCTGCTGGAACAGTCAGACAAGTAGAACAGGATGCTGCGTGCTCTTCAAAATGTTACATTCAACTTCCCTGGTTCCATCTAGCATTTGTAGATGTACTAACATTTTCAGATACACAATAACTGTGTTAACTCCAGGTACTGTCTTAAGTATGATGGCAGACTTTGTCAAATGTTTTTTTTCCTCATGAAATGAACAAAGAAGAAGTAATGGACGTTCAGAAAGTATCTAACATTTATGCACATGGAGAAGGGGTTTTTGTGCTTTCCTATTTATGTTTTTTCTCTCATAGATGGGGCTACAGCCACTGAACATGAGATAACTTCCAAAAAATGGGAGAAGAAAATCATAGGATTCACATTTTAAAAATATTAGCAAGGAAGCAAAAGTCCCATTTTAAGTATGTTCACTTTAAAAATTATTCTATTTTTTTACAAAGAATTAAACCTATTTTTAAGAATTGCTTTCCTAATAAATATGTACCTTTTTGTTCATTATTTTAGGCATTGAAATTTGAGTTAAATCTATAATTTGGCTCATTTTGATATATATTTGCAGAGTAATTAGTGAATTGTTGTGCTATGAAGGGGCTTGCTCAGAAACTGCAGGTTATTGAGCAGTTTCATTTGAAAAAAAATTATTTTCTTCCGAGGCTAACAGCAAAACTGGGAACTCTGACTTGCAGTTATTTCTGATGGAAAAACATGAGGGAAGACCAAGGCAACAAATTTGGTTTTCCTTCAGAAAAAAGCGCCTTTTTTTTACCTTGTTAAGGAATACATAGAATTATTTACCTCATTATCTTTCTACCAATAAAACCAAGAAAAACATCTTTGTAAACATTGCAAATATGAAAGGGAAATGTAAATTGTTTCTGCAGAGGAGCTGAACACTCATACAGAGGTTGTGTGATACTAATCCCTAGGAGGGCTTTGATACTAAATCAGTTGTACAAAATCAACCATCTCTGCCAACACAGCTATCTGGGAGAGGAGAAAAATCTTAAATGCTTAAATGAGGAGTCTTAGAAAAGCATAGGGAATCACAGCATGCTTCAATTTGCAAATCCAATTCTTTTCGTACCTCTTAAACACAAAACTCTGCAGTATCCAGACTGGTAAAATGGAAGCAAAGCAGCTAGCAAATGCAAAGAGGTCAACAGGGCGATGGCTTCATTTGAAACTACTTGGTGAACAGATCAATAAGTCAGTGAATCAATAATGTTTTGGGTTTTTAAATTATAAATTAGGTCCAAGATGAATAACAAAATGAAAAGTGACATAAGGATGCAGAACTATATCAGAGCTGACATTGTCAGGAAGGGAAAAGATGGACCAAAACTGGCTGAACTTTCAAAATAAATATGACAAGTTATATATTATTAGGAGCATTAATGACCCATCTGTCATTCTATCACCAACTCAGCGGGGTCTGTGAATCTTTATTTGACATACTAAAACAATAATGACTAAAGACATTCACAGCTTTTACTGTTGTTCTTATCTAGTATGGAATGAAAACAAGCATAAACTTTACATGTGAAAAGAAGGATAGCAGGTAGGAAAACTGTTTGAATTGTCCCAGATTTTATACAATTGGAGGTAAAGTCAGTGATTTATTTCACCTTTCTGTTAAAAAATATATATGGTGAAGGTTGTGAGAACTAGGAATCATGAAAACAGGTATCTGGTTCAACTCCTAGTCCAGCAAGTCTTAGTATCTTTAGTATCTCTATTATCAGAAGAATAAAACTGACATAAAGTGGGTATTTAAAAGAATATAACTATTAGAATCACAACCAGCTTAAAAAAAAGACTGCAAGATCCAATTTGACAATTCACAGTATTCTTGTCCTAAAAGACAGGTTTTCACTTTATCCTTAGGAGGTCTGCTTAAACTACTCAAAGGCACTGCTGTGGGGTTTTGAGCTTATACACATGAAGAAATTAAAATAAGTGATAACATATTTCTAAATTGGGGGGAAAAAATGTAGTTGACATTTCTGTGGTGTTAAATACCTCTGAAACATACCTAAGGGGAAGGTATATCTATTGCCTGGTCAGCAGAATCATAAAAAATTGTAAACCTAAGCAAATAAAACTCCAGTGCTCTAATGCAAATTTTACCATGGAAAGATAACATTCATGGCTATGAGATTTCAATTAAAAAAAAAAAAAAGGTTTGAGAAAATTAGTTGAAAGTTTAAGTCCTTTCTGAAAAAGAAATTTACTATAAACCTGATAAGTTGGACAGCTCTGCTTATAGTGCTATTTTCATTCCTTTCTTTATGTTTTCCAGATGAATTCATGAAGGTCAAATATTAGGATCAATAAAACCTACAATAGAGTTCATGAAGAAGAAATCTGCTAACAAGAAACAAGCCATGAAGAAATGCATGACAACATTCCACACCCTTGCAGAACATGAAGACCACACAGGATGGTGATAACACGTGAAAAGAAAATCTATTCCAAGCAATGATAAAGGACAGCATTACAGTCTTCTCATACATTAACTGATATATATGGAAACAATACTGGGCTGACCAAGGAGAACCAGAAAGTTCTGTCAAAACAGCAGCCTCTATTTACAGGAAAGCATGAGCAGTGTTAACATACATTCTACCTGCAATTCCAGAAGCTTTTTAGGTGACCAGGTGAAAATAGATAATGCCATCAAGGCAGCGTCCCTTAGGAGATATTCATACCTCCTGGCGAAAAAGCAAGGAAACATGAAACTAGGAACTATGTACAGCAAAGCAAAAAGGACAAATTCAATTAACCCCTGTGAAAGAATGCATATTTTCCCTGTTCCTTCATTATCAATTATATCACTTTCAGTTCATATTGTCAGGACTTCAGCATAGGAGATTTTGGTAGGTAAGGGTCAACACTTGCTTCTTATTACCCTCTCATCCCCAAAGCAGAAAGCCAACAGATATTGTAATAATGGTAAGAGTAAAAGCAAGCAATATGGTGTAGAGTCAGCTACTGTAATCTTGACTTGTAAAACAACTGAATATTTTTTTTCTCTTCATATTTAACTCCTGACATACATTTCATATTGCTCTGTCATGCAGTTGAAAAGTATAACCAGAGTATATCTGGAGTATGGTCAAATGAAAGCAAAGCGTAGATATAAAAATTAAAATCACGAGCGAAAATAAAGCAACAGAAGTATTACATATAGATCATCATAATCAGTTAGAGGTTTGTTTGTTGCTATGAGATGAGTAATTACAAAGTCTAACACAGCAACAGGCACCCTTACTCTCTGAAACTGTGTCAACACAGTAAAATATAAGCACGTCCAGAAATATTTTTTGATCAGATTAAATTCATTAGTGTGTGTTATTAGGTGTACAGTCAGTGTCTCCATCTATGAACTGTAATTCTTTTTGCAGTTATGCAAGTTTTAGTTTCATTTTGAGGTGCAATAAGAGGGATGGTAGGAAACGTTGAGGTCCATAAATTATGCTTATTCAGAAAATCAGCTGATAGTTTTAGAGACTATTGGATTATTCAGTTCACTATCTTATTCAGTTCACTATCATTTGGATTATATATGATTACATATGGATTACATCACCATAACTGGTCTACTCTGGCCTCCAATCGGGAGGCCTGGAGACAGACCATCTATAACGCTGCTGATGCTTTTGAGAAAGCACGCAGGATCACCCTTGAGGAGAAAAGACGACGCAGAAAGAATTGAGCCTCACAGAATATACCATCCAAGGAGTCTTTCTGCTGTGCCTTTTGCAACCGGACATGCCTTTCTCGTATTGGCCTTTTTAGCAACCAACGCGCTTGCAAGAAACGTGGGTAGAGCCCTTCCCAAATCTTCGTTCGCGAAGCCTGGCCATGGCATCCTATATATATGGATTACATCCTATATACATGGATTACATCCTATGACATATTATGTCATAGGATGTGGCTAAAATACTTAAATTTTAAATAAAATTTAAGAAAAAAAAAACACAAAGAAAAGAAACCCAACCCAAACAAAAAAAAACCAGAAGCAACCACTACTGTGACATTGCTGTCAGAACTGTGACTGAAGGTGGATGCCCCTGTTCTGGAAGTGCAGCATTGTTTCAGTACATGGCACTGGCAGCAGATCAGGTACTCCTTCACACAGCATTTTGTTGATCTTGGTGGAGACTACAACTCATGCAGTTGCCTGGAAGCACATACCCCCAGCTAGCTTGGAGGATCTCTGCACTGTGCTACTAGGATATCCATAGTTTCCTTAGGATCTGTAGCTTGCCTATAATTGTTGCTCTCACCCTTTCTTGGGAGCTCCAGGAAGGTTCAGGACATGTTGGATGTTTCATCAAAGTTTCTTGGAGGCAGAGAATTTCTACATGTCCACTAACACTGTTTCCTGAATATAAGTGAATTTTCTGAAAAACGGTGAGTGGTTTTATTAGGTACAACTCTCCACTTCTACAGATATCACATCATACAGTGAACCTGCAGGACTGTGGCACAGACAGTTTTTATCCTGGGATTATTTGCTCCCTCTATCTTCATGTAGGCCATGGTAGTAGAAGAAAGGTTATATTATGTCTGTGTATACTATGCTGGATTAGAGCACTAGTTCCAGGTATGACCTTCACATTTCAGGAAGAATAACAATAAATTGGAAAAAAACAGATGAACCACCAAGACCAATCAAATAATCATAATCTTTGAGTTACAGAGAAGTTTAAAAGTCAATTCAAATTAGTTAATTGCAAAGAAGCATACAACCTAGATATAAAAGACAAAGAAACCAGATTCTTAAATCTATCTCCTCTGTTTCTCAAATTAAGATATAAAGAGATCTGTACAAGTTCTGGATTAAAACTTAATAAATGTTATTAAAAATTTTTGCTTTTTTTATAACAAAGGGTGCAATTAGCCATTGGGATAACTTAATAAGCATTTTTCATCAATGAAAATGAGACTCAAGACTTCAGGGTATTTTTCTAGGAGCAGTGACTACTGATCACTGTGGATCTTCCAGTCAGATGTCATTCACAGAAGTTCTATAGCTTCTGTGGCAAAGGAAGTCAGAACGAGATGACCATGGTGTTTCTCATATCTTACCTCAAAATTTATGGACTGAAATACCTAAATATTAATAAAGAAACATCTGAAATGTTGCTGAGGTCTCCAGAATGATATATAAATACATACCACACTACAAAACAAACCAGTAATTATCTGTTACTTTTCCAAAATACCTTGTAAGCTATACACTTACAAGGTAATAGAGGTTCGGTACCTGGGCTTCAGAGTCCTAGAGTTTTGTAATAGAAATTTCAGTAAAAAAGAATCAAATGAACTACCAGTAATCTTTGTATCCTATTTTTCTATCCATGAGAAAGCAGCCAAACTGAAATAAGTCCAATTAATCTTACTTGTGAAGTAACCTGTGAATTTCTCTCTGTGAGAAATGTTCAAACGTTCTGACTTGTCCGAGCTCTCTGGATTTGAGCATATCTAATATATTTCTTATTTGCATACAAGGAAACCTGTATAGAAGTGAATCCAACATGGCTAGACAGATAATTTTTTTTTCAAGAGTTGACATCTCCAAAAAAGCTCATTTTGGAACATTCTCAAAGTACTTTCTCAAGCAATGACATTTAAATGGCCTCTGACATTTCTGAAGATAGTTGTTTTTGTGAAAAGTAACAAAACTCCTTCTTTTGGTATGCAGCTGCAATCAAGGATTTTTACTCACCATAAAGCATGTCAAAATAATGGATGGCATTCCCAGAAAAGAAAATTAATTTAAACAAGTCAGGTAGAAACACATACCTTTCTGCAGAGAAAAAATTCTTTGTAGAGGTTTGTAGAGGTTTGTAGAGGTTCAGCTTATTTATTGCCTTTTTTGGAAAACCATGCTGCACAATTGCTTTGGACTCATTTATTTTCCCAGCACATGCCTTTGAAATAAAACAAAATTCCAATACTTCCACCGGTAATGTTGCTTCTATCAACCTGCGCACAAAAAAAAAAAAATCCCTTTTGACTTCCAGCTGGCCTGTTAGTTAGTTAATTAGTGCAGCTTATTGCAAAATCAATAATAACATGCCTTTGTGGATACTTTTCCCATTTACAAATGTGAATATACAGGGCTTCCAACTACTTCATTATTGAATTTATTTGTTGGAAAGATTCTTCAGTGAGTAATGCATTAGGCTGGCCTGAAGTCTCTCAGTGTCACTTATACAGAACACAAACAAAAGTGAGAATTAGAAAAGACTGTTTGCTACATTTTTAATTCTATAAATTCTGTTTAGTTATCAGACTTTTCTTTACCGTATGAAACATCAATAAAATACAGTATTAAAAACCCACACACTCTTCTATATTCTTTAATACAACTTCCTCTAACAATACGAATAAAAAGGACAACAACAATCCCTCACTCTAACTCACGTAGTGCCAGGAGTATCAATTTTGTGTGCTACTGAACTCAATAACATTAGATGCACAACTACTTCAGGTACTGTAAAACACAAAAGGGCACATCTCTGGTCAGATAAAGACCTTGTTAGTACTCAATAGCAACAGAGTAATTCTAGCCAAACACATTTTCTCATAGCCATTACAGTAATCTTAAAAAAAAAATCTCCAATGCTACTACATCAAAAACAATTAGACATACTTCAAAAAGATAGTAAAGTAGAGGTTTTGTCTTCATTTTTTTTAAGGTCTCATAAATAGTTTAGGTGCCAGACAAAACCGTGGGGGTTACTCAACATATTTTAAGTGTTAGGTTATCAGTAATCAGTTTGGAAGATCTTAGAATCATACTGTCCAGTCAAGACTTGCCCTTGGACATCTCAAGGATAGACGTCCCAGAACCTTCATAGGCCAGTGTTTGACAACCCTTGTGGTGATAGGAGGTTCTCTTTATATCTCTTTATTTCCACCAGTTAACTTTCACTGGCAGCACCAAGCTATCAGAAGTCCCTAGAAGATGCAGCTCTCATGTTTCCTGAGGGAGGAGCCTGCAAACTGCTGTGACAGCTGCTCATTCTCCATTAGCTGCCTTGCTGTTAACCTATCCTGCATGAAAAAAACTTACCAGCAAGGGACACAGTAAGGCTTTCAAATGCAGGATGCTACTGACTAAACTTTGCTTTAATGTATTTACCTAAAATTTTTTGTCATTATGCTTAACTG
This sequence comes from Neopelma chrysocephalum, assembly GCF_003984885.1. Taxonomy (NCBI): domain Eukaryota; kingdom Metazoa; phylum Chordata; class Aves; order Passeriformes; family Pipridae; genus Neopelma; species Neopelma chrysocephalum. The sequence continues at coordinate 17,315,794 of NW_020897700.1, forward strand.
AAGAGCATCTTGTCTCAAAAGTAGGTCTCTGGCTCTGTTGTTACTGTAGCTACTTTTGGCTCTCTAGAAGACCAACTTTTTCCTAAAGCAGTATATATTTTCTTTATGTGATTTTTACTTACCATGGCAAAGAGTAGACATGTTACATTGCTACCTAAGCTAAAAGATAGCTGCAGCATGCATGCAAAGTTTCAAAATAAGCATCTCCCCTGTATGCGGCAGCAAGCAGTTTAGTGGCAGAACACTGAACACAATGTAGAACACTTATGTGGAACTGGACACTGAAAGAAAAATTATGGGGCCTGCTTTCTCTGCTGCAGGACTAATATTGAATGCAGAAACTAGCATTGAAATTATTGGGGGGGAAAGTCAGGATAATTGTATATAGATTTTTTTTCACAGATAAAATTCTCGGAATATTTTGATCAGTGTTCTGCCTACCTGTTTTGTTGGGTTACCAGCACACTGGATGTGTATATTCTAAGTTTAATTTTGTCTCACAGTGTTGGAACATTATTTCTCTTTTTGACCTCTATGACACATTTCCTGACCGCTGGCACTTCCTCTTTTGCTTCTTTACAGGAAGTAGGAGATCCACAATGCATGTACTCTAGGCCAGGTTGCAAGACTGATCCCTCCAGGTTTGTCAGGACTTAAATTATTCTAGATGTGTGATGATACTGGGTTAGAACTTAAATCTTCAGTGATACTTACAGTGAGGTAAGCAGGTAGGATTTGTATTTGTTCACAGTATGCCACTTAGTTCCAAACATACAAAATAATGAAAATATAAAACCATAAGCCCTGGAGAAATTCAACTTCATTCATTTTGGCTCTTCTCTAAGTTACAAAGTGTTTCTATGCATTGTTGATCTAAATAAACTTCTTATGTGGCCAATTAACAACTTCTCACACTTATTTAATTTAGATGATTTTTAATGGCTTATGTATGTCGGAAAATTTTGTTCATATATTATGATTTATGACCAATATAGTTATCTATCTAGTGACTTACAGTTGCTTTTCTTGGTAGCTGGAAGTCTGTGTGAGTGGTTAAATGCCTGGTTGATCTGTTCAAGTGTTGTAAAGGAGCAGGCTACATGCAGTGGTGCAGTACCTGGTTCTTACGCATCCTGCTAACAGCTCATGGCTGACAGTTGTAATGTGGAAGCACAAATTCCTTCTTTCAGTAGCAAGAAATTTGCCTCTGGCATCTTTCTTTTGCACTTGTCATTCATGAAACTGTACTATACAGATTTTGAGAGCAGGAGAGCAGCAGTGGGAACACAAGATTACAAAAATACTGGTGTTCAGGGATTTGAAGGGAGGTTTGGTTTAATGAAAAATAACTGAGAAAATGCTTCGCAAATATTCCACAGACTCTGTGGCACTTCTTTGTTATGGCAATGTTTTGATTGCGCCTGCCCTGATGGCAGTCTTGGATGGTCTCCTTCTTGCTTTGAAATTAGTGCAAAGTCTGACTTCGGTACAACTTGATCTGCCCAGGCTGGATTTACTCTCATCACAGAACTGACAATGCATACATGATTTCTTTGATAAAATCTTCCAGATACTTTCATCATTTTACCACAATCATTTTAAAAGTATACCATAATAAACCAAATTTTTGAAAGCTTTAAAAAACCTTCACGCCATAGCCAGATGGTCCATGGGAACAGGCTGAGATTTTTCAAACAGAACCTCTTTGAATTTGGTGCAACTTATGTTCCCCAAAGCTCTGATACACAGGAGACACGTGCCTACAGAGATGAGATTGCTTATAAATCAGTCTCAAAGGTGTTCCCAGATGGCACTTCATGCTGCACTTTCTCTACTTTCAAACACATTTTTATCTGTAAACCAAACATTCCTGTGCCCCATAGAAACCCTTCTGTCTGAAGTTCCTGACAAAACAATGGAGTAGAAACAACAGACTAGGTGTTGGAATAAACATTTTCCTCTGAAACAGAAAAAGCTTGTCTAAAACTCCTAGCTGTACATGGGGCTTGGGAAGCAATCTGGTCTACAGAATTGGTTTTATTCCAGCTCTTTTTTTGCAAAGAATGGAAGCTAAAAAGATCTGACCATCTTCAAGGAACTTATCTCTCCCTTGATAGTGCACAATTTTTCCCCAATGTTTGCAGAATAATATACTGTGATGAGAAAATGCTACGCTAGACAGAGGATAGAATAAAGTTTATGAGAAAGTATATATATGTATATATAAAATAATTCAAAATATCTCAGAAGAAATTCCTGGCTCATCCTCTCTGGGTACTCAATGCGCTTTGTGCAAATAAAACACTCCAATATCTGTTTGCTCCGCAGTTTCAGAGGGACTGTGAACAATGTTTTAAAAAGCAGATTTGTCTGGACCTTATGTGATATACTTGCCTCAAGTATACCATGGAGTCCTGCTCTTTGCACTGCAGAAGTGGTCTGCTGTCTTCATGTATCACGGTGGATGCAGGTACAAGTTAGCAGATGTGCAGAGAGGAGTGCTTCATCCAGAGACAGCATAAATTTTTAGTGCTTGTGAAAATCAGGTTAGTAGAGACAGAGATGAATGCAAGCAACAAAGCAAATAAGATTTAACTCTTTCTGGTAACAACGCGCAGGAGAATACCATGGGCAAAATTGTATCATCAAAGCCTGAAACACAAATATTTAAGGAGATGACTAAAATGGTTCTCAAAATAATTTCTCTATGCAGTACTACATGCTGTGCCATAACATGCATTATTAATTATTCCAGCAGAGTAATACAACAATATTTTCTATGTCATGCCACAGATCAAAGACCTGGATATTGTTCCTATTAAAAATGACAGCTGTGATAATAATTTTTGTTAACATTCCAATGAGCCAACTACATTACTTTTTTGTTGGGAACAAATGCACAGCATTATTAAACCATCCTTGTATTTTCCCCTTTGCCAGAGTGTAAATGGAATGATAATTTTCTTTCTCTCATGAAAATAAGAGGAATTTAAAGATCTGTTTGCATTGTAAAAGCACTGAAGTAATGGAGTAATGTATTGTAGTCCATGGAACATTTGCAGAGCATTTTCAGTTATTTCCATAAAATCAAACCTCTATCTTCAGTCCCTAAGGACCAGGTTTTTAATGAGTTTTGTGTTGCCACTGCTGCTCTACTGCATCATTTGCTCTTAAGAGTCAATCAAGAAACAAAGCAAATTTTTGAGGCATTGAATAAAAAGCTTATAAATAGCAAGAGCAGATAAGGACAATCTCGAATTATTTCCACATTTTTTTAGAATCTCTCTCATGCTTAGACAGTTCTGCACGGTGAGACGTGTTGGGATGTAGGTGATGTATATAACATATGGCAAAACAAGTTATATGGAGTAACTTGCTCCTTATAACAACAGTAAAATCTACTACCATAAGAATTGTAAATCTTAGGGGAATAATGCATAGCGTAACCAGACATCCCTACATAGTTCATGCTTTGCAGGGTTTTCCCCTTCTAGGATCTCACTCCAGAGCTGCAAGATAAGTTACGAAAACCTCTGTCTTCTAAGCAGCTTTCTCGCTGTGCTTCTTTCCAAAGCCTGCTCCTTTTAGTTCCCTTATGCCTTGTATGAGTATATGAGACCACACAGCTTATAATTAATGCCTGAGAATCCCTCATTTCAAACTAACGTAATAAAAAACTTGAGTGCTAGGAAATCTTGCCATCTCTGAAGTTGAATCAGACACCACCCCACTGATTGACTGACCTTAGGAGGTCAGATGACAGTATTACAATCAGCTATGAAAATCATTTTATATGGAGGAGGCACATTAGAGTTCTGAAATAAGATCTCTTTAGAAAGTTATGAATTTCAAAGTGGTATCCTGATGACTTTTGCTCACAGGAGAATAAAGGATATATCAATAGCTTCGATCTACATAGTGCAGGTGAAATGACACATTATACCAGTGTGGCTTTAAAAAAAATGTGTCTAAGTGTACATTTAGTTCATTTGATACTTCCTATTTTGTTTTTTCAGTTACTGCAAACTTGTGGGCACAATGGCCTGTTACAAGAAATTAATGACTCAATTCTAAATAATGTCTTTGAAAAACTTTTCAGCATATGGTGAATTTTGTTTGCTCTTGCTGTTCATAAATATCTGTGCCTGCAGATTTTATATTCACATGTTAGATATGTTTGTTATGTGGGCTGATAATGAGAGGCAATCAGAAAGTGACAATATTAGTGTCTACTAATATGGTAATATTTGAACACAGATCTTAATATCTTTTCAATATTTCTCAGGTAGAAGTACATGATAACCACTATTCAGTCTGTTTCTCAGTACTGATTAGAATTATTTGAATACAGCTGATTAAACATAAGGAACTATCTTTTGCACAACATCACAATTCCTTTCACTATGTTTTAACTTGAAAGAAACTGTTTAGGAAGAGAAAAAAAAATCTGTATAAGCTTACCACAGATGCAGATGCAGATGATTACACCACAGTCTCAGATGATCCCTACATAGAAGAAGAAAAAAAAGAATATATCTATTTAGTAAGTTCACTACTGTGGAGAAATCTCAGAACGTGAGCACTGTAACAAAGTAAAACTCAGTCACTACAGAGAGTATCTTGGAGTCAAATGTTCATGTTTAAACTGTGGGCACAAAGCTTTTAGCTCTTAACTTGGAGTTCTCACAGATTGCCATGGGAACTGAGGTCAGAAACTGGGAATGGTTTTTAGTGAAGGATCATATATAAAGCTAACTTTCAACTTGCATGACAGAGAGTTTCCTTTGGTTTGATCAGAGGTTCTACATCCCATCTAGAATCTGGAAAATTTCTGAACTAATTCTCTCTATAACTGAAACCTTTAATGCTCTACACTCTACTGTATTCTCATCCTTTCTTTTAGAGCGCTTTTGAAAGCTGCCCATCAGAAAGTTAAAGAGCAGCTTAAGCAGAAAATCAACTGGACTGTTAAAGCTTTCAAACAATGTTCTCCCGGTATAAATCAATATGTTTATGAGAATCTAAAAATATTGTAAAAGAATTGTGTCTCTGTGCTCAGTCCCTCTTTGATAATCAAATGGGATTTTATGCACATGAATTGAGGAAAACAGTAGAATTCTAAGGAATTAATGTTTTGACTCAAGAGAGAGCTTCAGTTCATTTCTAAGCGTCACTTTCTAAGGTACAGCTTGACTTTAGACATTGGTGATTCAAGCATACACATACATTTGAGTCGTTTCTCAAAATTTTGGGGATTCCTCAAGTAGAAGAAGGCAATACGAGCTCTAATAAAAGCAGACACTATCCCAAGGACTTACTGAATAATTGGGAAATGGATGGTTCTTGCATTTTCTTCTTCTTGCACTGCGTCTGGCAGAACCAAATGCTTGGAAGTTTCCTGTCTTTGGAGGCATTATGTAGTTCCTGGCTTTTGTTATAAGAATGTAGGAATCCAAATAGAGAACTATATTGTCTATTATGTTATATTCACTCTTTCTTCTCAAGAGTTTCTCAGCAACAGTTAATTTCAATGGGACATTCCATCACCATTTTGTTTTTAAATAAATTTAATATTAGATTTTCCTTATCAATTGAGTTGATAGCACCCAAATTTCAAGTCTGAAGATGTGCATATGGTTGATAAATCTCAAGTTAAGGAAAAAGTTTTAAGTTCTGATGAATCCCTTAAAGTGCAATTTTATACTATACAAAAAATAAATTTATTAGACACTAGCTGTTGCTGGAACTATCTTCAAGTGCAAATGGAATTAATTCCTAGTAAAAGAAATTTTATGTGAATGTGTTGAAAACTGGGAAATATTTAGTGAACAGTAATAATCACCTTTCCACAAGACAGATGATAAGAAACAGTAGTCAATACCCCATTAGCAAGCCCATTATAATCTTGGAATGGAAACACACTTTATTTTAGAAAGCTAAAACAATTGTAAGTGAATTTTAACAGCTGAATAAATGTATGTGCTAATCTACAGTTACAAAAGTTAAATAAATTAGTCCTGCCATCACTTCTACTGCACAAAAAAGTCTGTAACTCATTATCAGACCCATTATCAAACTCTTCATTATGACTACACACACTTTTATTGTTAATGTTGTGTCAGCATTTCCATTACAAACACCACTTTCCAGAATCTTATGATTTCATCATTGCTGAAATTCTGCATTAGATCCTTCATTCTGGAATGGGTTTATATGGATGATTTTAGCATAGTTCTAAAAAACTTAGAGAAGTGCAAAAAATAATAGTTTTTATCTTATATAATTATTTAAGGTTAAAAAATTTCTTTGCAGTTATGGACATGCAAGTCTCTAACCAACTCAGGTCAAAACTGACAGCAAAATCCCAGACAAACATTTTTCAAGGCTGACATTGAAAACATGAGGTGAATATGAAGTCCCTCACTTTTTGTCTAAATTTAATTCCCTAAAGTTAATTGATAGGAACATGTTCCTTCATGCAAAATCCTGGTACGTTCATAATACTACATTTCAATTAATACAACGAGAAAAATAGAATTTATTTGTGCTGATCCAACAGGCTTACAGCATCTGACTCCTATTTCACATACGTTGTCTTTTTCCACACTGGTCCTTTGTGGAAGTATGTTATTGAACTACCTACTCACATGATCTAAAAGAGTTGCCTTGTCTCATTCCAGTTATAATCAGGAATACGAGATTCACAAATTCAGGTTTCATGGTTTTTTTCTTTACCATAATTAAAAATGGATCTTTGGAGTTCAGGAAAACTCCAGAGATTGAGAGAAAAAGGTACAGGAAGAAGTCAGGAAAGCATATTGCACTGTGTCCTCTGGGGTGGTCTGTCATGGAAGAGTATGTTATTACTCATCGTTTCGTGAATTGGGGTGAAAAACAATTTCTGCACTCCCCTACATGTCTGAGAAATTAAAGCCTCATGTAGGATTCCTCCATTAAAAGTGTCTTTCATAGAATAATTCTTTTTAAATTTCTGGTCTAGGTCAGTTGCGCAAAATGTAAGACTACCAGAAAAGAATTTTAAAAAAACCAAAAACCTGCAATCTGGCTACCCAGCAGCTGTTGTTAAACCAAGTTTGGTGTTGAGGAGGGATAGCTTTTCTAAGCCCTTTAAGTTTTAGATAGCTATTCTTACCATGTCAAACTGTTCTACATCTCAAGATGATGAATAATAATAGTGGATTGATCCTGGTCTATTTGAAGAGAAGGTTTCTGATTAAACTCTATCATAAAGAGCGTACCGTTAAATGCTGCTTTCTCACTAATCCATAAGATCAGTTGTGTGACAATTACATATGTTAGTACATGAATGTGCTCCTTTGGACAGGAAATTTGAAAATATTTCAGTGGAGAGTATAGGTCTCTAACACAACTTATGTTAAATACTCTCTTGCTAGAAGGAGTCAAAATACATGTATGTAAACAAGTTAGACATGGATTTTTAGCAACTTACATAGGTTAAGGGGATACTGCACTTTAAATACACCTACCAAATTTTGCTTTTGGCAGATAACCAAATACGTTATGGAGTATACACATCATACATGTTCATTCAGATTTCATGGTGGATGAAGTCATAGACATGAGTGCATCCTCCTGAGAAATGCTTTACAGAAAGTATTTGGACTGTATGAGCTTTAAAGAGATATGAGGTTGACTGCTGGACATGTTGCTCCCTTTCCACCTGGAGAGCACTGTTTACCCAGTTAGTGCTGAGTATATCACTGAAGATGAAAGACATTCAGGAGAAAATGTGGTGGTGTGGGGGGTGGTTGACAAGTACAATTGGGCGTGTTTGAAAGATCAGGGGATTCCTAAAACAAAACCCTGTGAATGTAGGATTCTCCTTTGAGAGATGCAAAAAATTCAAAGGCTAAGGATTGTAACACATATAGAATGAGTAGCAGGAAATAAGGCACAGTGTGTTCAGCCCAAGACTCCTACACAAACCTGTAAGGTAAAATAAGTGGAGTACAAACATTTAAAAACTTCTTGGTTCTCCAGAATTCAAAAGAAGTAAATGTGACTTTTTTTCTTTTCTTTTTTTACCAGAGAAGAATTGGAGAAAAAAAAAAAAGGTATACCACTTGACTTGTCAAACTTTTAGGTTCTAGTAACTACAGTTCAAAATCCATTTAGAAAAAAATTACATTTTCCTGCCCTTACTGTGTCCCCTTCTGTATCTTCTCAAACCAAGACCGAAAACCAATGCAACCATGTTCCTCAGCCTTCCACTGTCTAATCTCAAAACCTGTTGTGTTTTCTCTAATTCCTGGATACAGAGTACAAACCTCCCCAAAATGATATTTTCACAAGCATTATATATATTTTAAGCAACATACAATTCTCTGAATCCCACTGTCCATACCAGGAGGCCCCTCTGACAGCAAGAACTGTACCATACATCCCTGCAGCACCAGAGTCTCTCTTAGGCTTTGAATCTATTATGCCATACACTGCTTCTCGATCCAGTTCACCCACAGCTTTGCCCAACAGTCAAGACCTCAGAAGTGAGAGGAAATGGAAGAGTGAGAGAAACGTTTCAGCATGGCTCAGGATACCATTCTCTCCACAAAGACTTTACCAGAAGTCTATATCTTGCTGGCAAAAGTAGAACACACTTTGTAAGTGGAGTGAAAAATTTAATGTTAGCTCAGTTAACATCCAAATTATCCAATGAAAGTACAATAGTTTTCATTTATATACAATAAGATCAATAGTCTATTAATAATAGTAAAAGGCTTTAAACTGTTATGAAAGAAAACTTACTATCCATTTCTCTCATGTTGTGCTCTTGTTTTCAACATCCTCCTGTGTCAGAAGGTTGGTGACTCCTGGTCTTCTCCAGGCAGAGATGTCCTGTGAATGTCACTGTGGGTTACCAACCCCCCTAATTATTCACCAGGAGCAGCACAATGCTGGTGTATGAGGCTCTTTTCCTCCTTACTCTTGGATGCAATTGAATCTATTTTTAAATATTTTCTCATCACAGTCTACTTTTCTTTTTCCCCCACTGGTTTTCAGATGAATTTTGAAAGCTGCAGAATTACCTCCCACTGTCACAGTTTGCACAAAACACTGTTGTTTGCTGGGCTACCATACTACCTGTCGTGCTAAACCTGCTAATCTACTCCCTACATATGTTAGATATTTATGATGAGCTTAAATTAAAGCAGATAAGCAAGACTCAACTCTAGAAAATTGTTAAAAGAAGTTAAAATCAATTCAGTCCCAAGTCCTGTCAGGTCAATACAAAGTCTGTCTATTTAAACTAGACATGGCAACATTCCCATTTACTAGGTTGTGGAGGATAACAATTTGTTGCCTGGATTCTGGTTTCCACTCTCCCTTCACATGTTCCATTGGCCAGAGGACAAGAAAAGATGGGTAGAGAAAGTATTGGGCATCAACTCTAGCTTCAAAACACCTCCAATAGAGAAGGTGTAGATTACTATCACAATTTTTTTTACTAGAACTATGTTGTAGTTTCTGAAAGGCAAAAAAACTTCTCCTTCAGATTTTGCTTTTACAATATTTCAGACAATTCTATTTATTTTCATTCTTCTTGGAATTTAATAATGAAAAGTCTCCAGGCTTAGTTTTAGTTTTGTACTTCAGTGTTAATTTACAATTAAGAACTGTTTTTCTGATTGTGGCCTTTGAATTATGTATAGTCAAAGCGACTGTTTAGATATTCATTGTTATTTTTTTAGCATGACTGTAGAAGCTACTAAGTAAATGAAGTAAAGCTCAGAAAATTAAGGGACAAGATAATTACTGTATTCCACAGACTCAAAACAAACCTTCACATTTGAATTTAGTTGTGTCTGAATAAAGTATTATACTGAATAATTGGATGTCTTAAGGAACTTTGGGAAGAGTTCTGAGGCATTACAGGCTCCTATTTATTAGAAAATTATCATTGCAAAATAAAGTGATGGTTGAGTGGTTCTCAAGCTCATTATTTATCACTTGTAATATTCTTTTTCCAGCTCACTACCTAGAAACTTCCATGCAGAAAAGTAACTCATAGCTGCATGAATTATTACCATCCCTTCATTTGAAATCAATGTGGCTCCAGCACCATTTATGTCTTGGTTATGCTAAAGCACTCTAACAATATACAGATTAGTGAAGTAAAAGATCACTTTAATGCAGACTCATGACAGTAGCACATTAACATTTATGTTTTAAAATGGTTTTTGTAGACTATTATTGAATACTGTCACTGAGAAGTTACTACTTTGAACAACAACAAAATAACAATAAAAATATTTTTTAAATTGAGGAGGTAGGCAGAATGTTTTTCGAGAGAAGAGTCTGCTGCAAATCTTGAAACATTTTCAGGGTCTTTTGAAAGTGATTGCGGAAGAATGTTTCTGAGACATCTCAAAAAACTAACATTATGCAGGTCAGGTTATGTTTCTTTTTATTTCTTTATATTCTTGCTCCTGTTATAAAGCAGAACCTAGAAATTGATTTCATCATCTCTGAGTCTGAAAAGGATGACCTCTAGATACTGGGTAATGATAGTAACATCAATTTTCATTCTCAGAAAAACAAGAACATTAACAAGAACAGTAACAGGTCTCAAGGAAGGAAATGAAATGACAACACTGAAACCCATTGGTAAATGATAAAGTGCATTTAAAATACAAACTAACATGACGAACACAAATAGGAACATCTGATGCACTAAATTCATCTTGCAGGTCTAGGGAGGCTTCCTTACCTCTAAGCTCTAATGCAGATCTTTTATCATGAATTATCCTTTGGTTTACTTCAGCTTTTTTCCAATGGACACCGAGTTGATTCAATTACTTTCTCCGTGCTGTTGTCAGTGTCTGAATATGTCTTCAATTACTTTCACATGAATTGACTGATTCCAGAAGAATTTTACAGAGGTGAAACAGTCTCAAAAAATAATTGCATTTCTACAATTTCAAGGAAAACAAAGGTAAAAGATCCTTTAAAAAGGAAAGGCTTCAGGGTGACTTTAAACTTTCCTAGACTCCAAAGTCAAACCGATCTGAGAAAAATCCATAGGAAAAGAGACTGCCTTGGATTTGATATTTTAGGTAAATATTTGTTATAGAAAGAAATAATAAAGTAATTCTAAATCTCTGCCACTTGCTATTTTCCTTCCCATGATATTTCCATAATAATAATAAAACATATTAATTGGCACATCAATATATTTTCTATAACTTTACTTTAAACTCTGGTGCATAAATCACAGACAACATTTTTTGTACTAAGAAACTAGAGAAAGAGTAGGATGGAGGATCCAAATAAATCTGGGCCTCTCTCCTAACATGAGTGAGACAATCTTTTTTTCTTTTGGTTTACCTCCATCAGCTTAAAAGAAAATTAATGATACTGCAGTGAGCCATTCTAGGAAAAATGTTGCTACGTATATTTCTCATTTTATTACTTCTATTAGTGCACAAGGTACAGATAAGCCTTACCCAGCTCTACTAGTTTCATGAGGCACTACTTTACTGTTTTACCTCTTCCCCTGCAGTATTTTTAGCAATAGTTGTTTAGCTATACTTACGTAAATGTGACATGAATCAGAAACATGGTTTGAAAGCAAAAAAATAAGCCAGTGTAGAAGGCAAAGCCTATGAGATGACACTTTAAGTTTTTCTTAAAAAAAAATATTTTGCCAACAACTATGTCCTAGAGAAAATCCCCATTTTTGTACACATCTATTTCACAACCATTGAAATGAACAAAACATTCAATAAGAATCTGCATACAGCACATAGCCCAGCTGTTGAGTACAACTTAGAAGTTACATTTTTTCTGTAGTATAAGGTGCCTTCAGTATTGTACAGACAAATCATGTAGGTGATAAGGACAAGGGGTAAATTAGGTGTCTTCGACAGAGAGATGCAGAGTTATGTGGGTTTGGGTTCTGATTCAGAGATTTTACTGGGCTAAAGGAAAGCAGATGTTTATGCACACACACACAGAAGTGATATATGTTATCTTACCTCAAGTTAACTCCTTATCTTGACATGTACTGCATCAAGTGTATCTGCAAAGGTGTATGTTCTGCTGGAGAATTAACCAAAATGTATGCTGAGAACAGCATTAATGTTATATACAATTCTGTGCAGGGATATCTGCAAGAGAAGGGTCAAGATCAATTCCATTAACCAGAAAGCATCACTGAAATAGATTTTAACCCCTTGAATGTAATTATCAAGATTGCCATTAGCACCATTCCATCTTTTTTATGGATTGAATGCCATTAGATACTCACTGCAGTTATCCAGACCACATAAGGGTAGATATTTTGTGTTGGACCCAACTGAGAATCCACATTCAGTCAAAACCAGTTTTAAATATTAAATTTAAAAAAAAAAAGGAAGGGATGACATCTCTTTCCTTTACCATTTAGTCTCATTTTTATTTGCAGATAATGATAAAAATTATCCTCAATTTTAAAATTAACTAATTATCATCCATTTAATTATCATAGACCAAGCCATTTTAATTCTCCTTCTCGCCCTTTGCTCAGAATCTCCCTGGAGGAAGACAGGAAGTCACAAATACCCTGGATTACAGAACCTTACTGTGTCTTTGTTTCCTTACATATACACCAGCTACTTTGAAAGTATAGGTTGCAACTTTGCTTACTAACAGCTAAACAAGCTACAGCTACCAATTCATCTCCATAAACTGGCTTCTGGGATAGCCTCTGGAAGGTTATTCCTAGACAATGAAGAAACTTAGATTACCAGTCTGAGAACATAGATTCTGTGACAAAGACAAGATATTAAAAATTAAGTTCTTCAAAACTAAACATTGCTGCAGATATATCCCTTAATTTGTCACTTCTTCATTGATGTGGAACACATGCAACCTGTCTCATGTTGCAACCTGAGGATACCAATTATGTCAAAAGCTCTAAAACTATTCAGTGAGGGCTGATATGAAACAACTTGAATAGTAGGTGTATTGATCTAATTGAGAAGCACAGCTAGACCTATGCAAATCTGCAAAGCTTCCTCTTACAACAACATAGGTTAGACTGAATCACAGAATATTCTGAGCCAGAAGGGACTCACAAGGATCATCAACTCCAACTCTTACATGAATGACCATCCAGGAGATTGAACCCATGACACTGGCATTATTAGCACCAAGTTCTATCCAACTGGGCTAATCTGAAATGTTAGTAAAGTAGGGTGAGGGGAGGAAGCAGGAACGACTGTATGCAGAAAAAGTTGATTATGAATGCAAATAATTGTGGAGAATACTTCTGAAACTTCTGGACCAAGACATTCATTCTCTGTAAAACTTCTCAAAATTAAGAGTTAGGAATTGTGAGCTACATGCTATTTTCTATCCTGCTGTAAATCCAGACTAGCTATTGTCTTCAATTGAATAACATTATGTTACTGAGATCAGTATTTTCCTATAACCTCTTTTTGTCCTTATCCAAACACAAAATCATTTTATAAATAAGTAAATCAGCGTTTCATCACACAAGCAGTAGCTACTAAGTTTGTAGCACTGTGGAAAATGTTACTGACCATCTGTTTTTAATTACTGTAAAAATACCTAAAGCAATTTTGGTGGTCCATTAGTAGCTCTTTTGCACAGCTGTGCAGAGGGCCCAATAAAGTTCAGGTTAACTGTGTATTATTCCCCATAAAATTATTAAACATTAAGTGAATCTACGCCACTTTGTCCAAGTTGTCCAGACCAGAATTTCACTCTGAAAATTTTGAAGTACCTTTCACATAGCCTTCAGTAAAATCATAGAATGATTGAAATTAACAGCATTATAATTATTCCAATATTTTCAAGACAGCCCATAAAGAAATCAGTCACATACTTGACTTTCTCAGTTTAAAAGATGTAAGGAAGCAAAATAAGTCAAATTTGCCACTTATTATGAGATAAATTACATATTTAGTCCTCATTAGTTTACTTTTCCAAGTATGCACTTAATATTTCATACAAAGCTGTGAATAAGAGAAGCACTATCTTATGAGGATGTTAACTATTTGAAGAAAGGTTGTCTCCTTTGAATTTGGCATTTGGGAATTAAGTTTGGCGTTTTTGAGGAACATCAGTAAAACTACTTAGTGAAACCTAAATCTCAAAAAGAAATATTTACTTAAATATTTTGGGTTTGGATGTATGTTAACATAACTAAGAGAGAACCATTTTCTCTTTGTCAGTATAATTTACACTAATTCAATACATTTGAGAAATAATTTAAATGTAATTACTTTGTAATATGTAATAACACAGATGCTGGAGGAGGTTAATGATCCGAATTTGGTGAACTGCTCATAGTTCTCTGTTATTACTAGACTTACTGGCAGTAGAGAATAGTTTGCATCTAGAATAATAACATGTTATTTTTTGTACTCTAATACAAGTCTTGCCCAGTGTTTCACTGTCATTTGCTGTATTCTCCCAGTGGTCACATTGTTTATCCGTGCAACTGCTCTGAAAGATAAGAGAGAGCTCAAGATTGTCAAGGAAATTTCACAGCTAAGTAAAGCTGCAAAGAAATTTATATCTCAAAAAAAAAGCTTTGGTTATATGGAACAGTCAGCAATCCAAAATTAATGTCAGCCCTTATTCAAATAAAGGATAAAATGCCAAATGTTGTTTAAATTTTCAAAGTTACTTTGAAAAGTTACGGTTACTTTATTAAGTATATGAAATCTGAATCCCTTTATGAACTCATTTCTCAAATAGTAAAGTGATGAAAATACAATATGTAATGTGTGTTGGGCTTTGGTTTTGGTTTTTTTGTTGTTTGCTTTTAATAATATTCAGATTACAAGAAATAAAATTGTAGGCAGTGGCAGTATCTTTTGCTATATAATTAATGAATAATACTTTTACATGAGTTTAGAAAAGCATGCATTTTCATTCCAATTCTGAAGGAAGGTATTGGCAATCATAATATTTATTCTCTTTCTAACACTAGCTAAGTTCCTGAAGGATAGAAATTTTGGTCTTATTTTTGACATTCCTAAAAAGTAATTCTGAATTACATTGCTGTAAGAGACAATCTCTGTCAACTGTTTTGCAAAAAAAAAAGTTTCTGACACTGTTTACACTGCAATATCACATTCATAGCAACTAATTCTGTCATTATGACCAGTGAGTTTATCAACCACAGTTTGCATACCCTATTTTGTATTTGCTTCTCTTTTCTGGCATAGTTAAAAGTTAATTCTTAGTAACTTCTTCCCTGTGGAAAAAGACCTCTATCAAATTTGAAGAAAAACACAGTAAACAATGACAATTCTTCAAATGACACCTCTAAGAGCATTCAGTTATGGCACAAATATTTAGTAGAAATTATAATTAATAACTAATGGTTTTGTTAGCTGTGTTGACTTTAAAAAAACATTGGGAGGAAAGTACCAATAAAAAATAAAATAGTGGCATATAAATAATGTAGTATTTTGAAATTCCTCAGTTTCAAAGAGTGATTAATGAAGCGAGGTCAAAGATCTGTGTATACGCAAAATAGAATTATATCCTCAGGTAAGTCCTTCTTTCTTCTGTAATGGCTATCAGAACAGTACTCACAGATCCTCTCTGGTAATATAAAACTAGGGGTTAGGATTTTGGTTTCAATGCTTTCCCATACTCTGAACTGACAGTTATTTTTTTTCTTTTTTATCATGTTGATCTCAAGCCAGAAGGCTTTTTCTCTGATTAGTAACCAGTGTAATTTCATTGAATTCAAGTGCTTTTGCTAGAGGGTGCACAGGCATAACAGACCACGATTTAGCCCATGGCATTTCAAGATTAAAAATTTTGAAGTTATAGCCAAGACACAGTGGTAGACTGGCATTTCAGATGTGCCTCTATGTTAGTCTTACTATCACCGGTTTCAAATTATTACACATCCCAAATTAAATCCTGCTGTGCAACAAATGCCATATGATAATCTTCTCCTGACTTCTTGCCCTTTTCACGCATCTCTTTGTTTGTTCATGTATTGAGATCTGACCTCTCCTTCATTATATCTTCAACCTTTTCTCACAGAATTCTCCTTTCTTTTTGTTTGGGGTTTGGTATTTTTTTGTGTATATTCTCAACTTTTATTGTTATATTCCCCATATCATTTTATTTCCATTATGTCATCAATAAGAAATAATGTAAAAAAATTATGTCATATTCTGTAGAGTTTTCTTTCATTCCTAACTTTTTTCTAGTCAGAAATCATGATGTAAACTGCCTAATTATATCAGTCATGTTAGGAAATGATTTAGACTATATAGGTCAGGGTACAAGTCAAAAGGGGAAGTCTTTATATCATGATATCAACACAATCAGTGCATTGTTTTCTAGTCATTAACTAATGGTGAATGAAGATTTAGACTGAGATGCTAAACTGCCATGGGGAAAACAAGTGCTCTGTATCTTAACCTATCTTCGGATGGTATAACTTAAACTCAAATATAAATAGCTCAGAAATTATCTTTCTTGATCAAACATACTTCTTTTCCTAGGAAAAAGCAAGCCTCTGAGCCATAAAGCACCTCACACCTGGCACCATCCACAACATACCACAAAGAGGAGTGAAGCTGCAGGCCAACTTACACACTAGGTGTGCCTCAGGAGAGCAGCAGGGATGCGGAGAAGTGCTCTTTGAACTCATCTGTTGTAAAAGTGTCTAGAACTAAAAACTATACAAGATCAAGCTGTTGATAAAGAAGAAGGAAGGTCTAATAAAAAGACTAATAGCTTATCAACAGCTTAGCAACTATGAAAAAAAAAGCAAGTAGAAAGGATCACTGACCCAAAAAAGCAAAAGCATGTCAAAACAGAAAGGATGTATCGGAACTCAGGACTTTTCTAGCTTACACTAGTGAGAAGCTCTCCCTATTCATCCTTCAGAGAGAGACCCTCCTTACATAAATCACACAGCAATACACAGCACTTACTGCAGTTACACGTTTTTAGTCTATCCAGATATATAACAAGCCATGCGAATATGAAAATACTTATCACAACAGATACCATATCTGGAGAACAGCCCACTGTGCACTGGCTGGCTCAGTTTTCTGGACTGATCCTACAGCAGCTCCTTCTTTGATGATAAAAAGCATAAAGCTATGCTTCTTGCTATGAATACATGCCTTTCTGTTTCTTCCTCAAATTCTGTGTTATCTTGCAGTAAGAGGTAGGCAGGAGACAATATTGTTAATGAAAAAGCAATATCATAGCAAGTAAACTACCCTCCCTTAAACTACATGCTGAAAAAGTTCTTGGGGAGACCTTTTCCTCCTGTTTTTACTTACTTCAGAATCAGTCTCTATTAAATCAAGTGATCTGCCCAATGTCCCTGCTGAACAGTGCAGTCAGAACCATGAAAGAATCTCATCTTCCTTATTCCACCATGATTCCACAGCGATTACAAATCCAAAGACTACAGTTCCACTAGTTAACATTCGTGCTTGAATATCATTTAAGCAAAATTGATGAGGCTTGAATATATTAAGGACAAACCTAGTTATGTTAGAATTCTATCCCAGGAGTCTTCATAGGCTATAATCAAGCCATTAAAGAAAAATTCTTGACTTCAGAAATGAACTATTCTATTCAAAACACAAAAAAACCCCTTAACTTGTGAGAATTCAAGAAAGCAATTTTTAGGTGTCATTTTACCTTCTTTAGTGAGCATGGGGTTAAGTATTAGTTTTTTCATCAAATCTAAAATCTGAACTTTTATTAAGAACACACATAAAACACTGCTAAGAAATAATATTGTCATTTTTCTCAGTGATAAATTGCTTATTTAAAAACAGTTATTACAGTTTTAGTATTGAACAGAAAATGCATAAGCTCCTTTAAAAAGAAGGAAATTTGCTGATGCAGAGAATTTGTGATTACATTTCTTAAACATCATGGTTACTATTTTGCTATGTAAGACACTAAGAGCAAATATCTGAGCAGTTAAGCTAGAGGGGCTTGCTCTTGAATATAAAAGATGAGCACAATTTTCACTCACTGAAAGCCTGCTGGGAATGACATCTGTGCTACTACATGAATCCTTTGCTCATGGTTGCCTTATGCTCTTTGTCTCAGTGTTGATTACCAAAGAAATTGCTTTAAGTCAGAGCACAATAAATATAACTTTTCTACAGCAGGATGACCAAAATATAACAAATAAATAATCCTTTTTTCTTTCTATTATCATTTCTCTTTTCATATATACTCTCGGGCACATTGTCCATGATACAAGACTGCCTGGGTCCCCTATTAAGTCTTGGCTGCATAGGAGTTTTAACATAAAATTTTCACAGATGAGGCAAGTTATTAAGCAATTAAAAAAAATTTAAAAATACATGCTAAGACCAAAGGATGAAATGATAATGTAGTGAATGCGGTTTAATCCAGATGGTGGCCAGTCACTAGTGGTGTTCCCCAGGGCTCAGTACTGAAGACGGTCCTATTTAATACCTTTATCAATAACCTGATCGAAAGGATCGAGTGCTCCCTCAGTCAGTTCACAGACGACACCAGGCTGGGTGGGAATGTTGGTCTGCTGAAGGGTAGGAATGCTCTGCAGAGGGATCGTGATAGTCTGGATGGATGAGCTGAGGCCAACTGTATGAGATTCAACAGGGTGAAGTGACAGGTTTTGCACTTGGGTCAAACAACCCCCTGCAGCGCTACAGGCTTGGGGCAGAGTGGCTGGAAAACTGCCTGGCAGAAAAGGGCCTGGGGGTGGTGGTCAGCAGTGGCTGAACGTGAGGAAGCAGTGTGCCCAGGTGGACAAGAAGGCCAATTGTATCCTGCCTTGGATTAGCAATAGTGCAGCCAGGAGTGATTCAAGGCCACACCTTGAATCATGTGTTCTGGTTTGGGCCACTCACTACAGGAAAGACATTGAGGTGCTGTAGGGTATCCAAAGAAGGGCAATGGAGGTGGTGAAGGGTCTAGAGAGTAAATTTTATGAGGAGCAGCTGAGAGAGCTAGCGTTGTTTTGCCTGGAGAAAAGGAGGTTCAGGGGAGACTTTATCACTACATGAAGGAGGTTAGGGTGAGGTGGGTGTTGGTCTCTTCTCCCAAGTAACAAGCAATAAAACAAGAGGATATGGCCTCAAGTTGCACTGGAGAGGTTTAGATTAGATATTAAGAAAAATTTCTTCTCTGAAAGCATTGTCAAGCATCAAAATAGGCTGTCCAGGGAAGTGGTTGAATCATCATACCTAGATGTAGAGATGTGGCACTTGGGGACATAGTTTAGTGGTGGACTTGGTTGTGTTGGGACTATGGTTAGACTCAACATTCTTAAAGGTCTTTTCCAATACAAGTGGTTCTATGATTCTATAAGGATGCAGCCAAGTGTCAATATTTGGTTCATTTCTCTAATCAAAATATGCAGATCTGAACAAACTTGAGACATGTTCATAGTATTATCCAAATCACTAAGGGTAAATCAAGTCAACATAAACTTCATCTGCCTTCTTAGAAAAAAAAACCAAACCAAAAACAAACAAAGCAGTTTTAGGCAATAAGTGTAGTTTTTGGTTTAATATTTTGGAATTTCAGTCACTCACTTCAAACATTCAGGTCTTTAAGGAGTTTGGTTTGTTTCCATTTTTTTTTTTTGTAACATTCAGGGCTCTGGCATCTTTTAGCTCACCAGTTCTCTTTTTGCATCGTAGCTCTACTACAGCTTGCATAGATATTGCTTTGTTAGACTAACCCTCTCAGTGTCTTTAGTGCCAGATCTTTCATCTACAGTGAGCTGTTTAAGTGCATCCTGGTATGCCTGAGCACGAATGTTAGTTAGCACTTAGTCATTTAAATTATTCTATAGAGAACTACTCCTGGCACTTCAGATCACTCCCTGCACTAGGAATCATTTGTATCTTTCAAGACATACTTCACAAGACAGCCCAGTATGGCTACTGACACCCGATACTGATAGTGTCACTATCCATGCCCTACTGCCAGAATAGCACGAAATGAGTGTAGCAGGATCTTACCTCTCACCTAAAACCAAGAGCTGATAGAGGTGGAGCCACATGGATGCACTCATAGACCCACCAAGTTCTTTGAAGCCTGAAGACAACACTTCCCTTTGCTTGGAGCTCAAGTCTGACTCTCTCAACAACAAAATGAGATTTTCATCTGGAAATTAGCAACCTGACTAGACTTTGTTGTGACAAGGTCCAGTCAACATCACTTGCCACAACTGTGGTGGTGGTTGCTCTTCTCTCTAGCCACATGTCCTTGTATCTGAGACATCAGCCAGAAGAGTCTGACCACACTGGTCCCTCTGTGCTCCCACAGGACTGTGTAGCCCTGGCTACACAAATTCAAATCTTGTGATTTGAATTGTCCCAGGACAGTCCACCTGTGCCTTTGGGATGCATAAGGCTTGCAGCCTATGTCCATTACATCCCTTTGTATTTACTGTCATCCCCCATGTGTAGCAGTGAATCTGCCTTGTATGGGAAGCTGTGGTTTGAGTGTGTTTCAAAATGGCTTTTTGTGGTCCCTTTGCTGGCTCGTGCTTTCTTCTTCCCAAAATCCCCCATGGCCAGTTCTTATCTCTGTCTCAGGAATGTCCTGAGAAGATATCAAGAAGTCTCCTCATTGGACCTTTTAACCCCTTCCTGCGATTGGGTGTCCTGTAAGCCCCCTGACCCCGTAATTGGTCACTCTGTGAATCCTCCAAGACCTATATATGTAACTGCCTCATCAATAAACTCTCTCTCTCGCCTCCTCTCCACGAGCTGTGTGCTGTCTCTCCGGCTGCCATGGGACCGTGTGGGTGGGGGGAGGGGTGAGCACCTAACCCCTCCATGCGTCCAGGACCCTGAAGAAACCCCTGGAGCTGGAGTAACCCCTTCCCTATCCACCTCAAGCCGTCGGAAATGGTTCCTCAGATGGAAATGGAACTAGGACTGGTGCTGCCCCACATCATAGGAGGGGAGAGAGATCCAGACCCATGTCCCAACTTGACTTATGCATGTCAATCAACTTATGTAAAGCCTATTCTTTAGGATGGTTTGGGCATTCAGTGCAAAATTATCTTTCTGTGAAGAATTCCTTAGAGAGAAATGTGTAAGCTGCAGGTGTTCTTTGCACACTCTCACTGGGAAGGCTGGTTCAGCTATCCAAGGCATGACAGACACAGGCAGGCTCGCATTGCTTGACAGTACACCATTTTTCAAGACTTCCTCAGGGACACTTCCTGTAGCCTGACAATCCTAATATTGAGTACCCATTGTCTTCCAGATGTTATCCAGCTCCTCTGCAGAGAGAGCTGCAAGAGCTCATCTAACAGTTTATCAGCCTGAGCCTGACATTTTGGAAAAAGCAGGAAGAAATCCTGAAAATTAATATTGCCAAAGATAAATTGATTTAGGGGCTATAACAAAACAAACCCTTAGAGAAGATTTGGTAAGGACCTATTTTTTTCCCAAACATGGCCAACACTACCCCTTCTTCTTACTCTTCTATGATGCCAGACCATCTTTCGGGATTAGTAACTGTGAGGGTCATCCCAAAAGGCTTGTGGAATACCAAAAAACTCATTGTCGCTCAGACTCCCATTTTATTAAGGAAAAAAAAGGCTCTCTGTACCTCATTAATCTGATTCTTCCAAAGATTCCACAAGGAAGAGGAGAGTTCAGTAGATTTACAGAATTACAGAATATTCTGAGTTGGAGTACATGTATTTCTGGATTGATGAGCTCTGTGACCATGAGAGGTTAGTTCACCAGTTTCCATATCTATTTTATCTGCACTTTAAACTGCAGATCCCTAAGTGCTCTGATACCAGTTTTAACAGGGGAAGGTGTTCTACTTTGCAGTTTTAGATTGATAAAATTGCCAAAAGGTAACAACACACACCCTTTTTCTGCTGTTCTACTATTTGACAGCGCCAAGGAAAACATTAAAGGATGAGTTGAACAGTTTTTTAATAGGTCAGATAGGAAATGGCTCATCTCATACCTCCTAAACTCCAGTGTGAACTATTATATAATATAATTAATTTCTGATGAAGATGCATTTGATTTACACAGCACAGATTTATCTGTAAATATCTATTTCTAACAATAAAGAGAGAACAGCAGCCCAGAACGAATGCAAGGTAAAGAGGGATGTTTAAATATTTTTTTTCTAAGTGCTAATACATTTGTGCATACATTACTTCAGCAGCCACTTTTTCTGGAGCTGTCTACAGAACTATTGTTCTTAAACTACTTAAACTCTCCCCTATGCTTGATGCATGGAAAAGAAACATTATAAATTCTTTAGTATCAATCTTCTTGGTGTATAAAACATACATTTTTTAAGATCTTTCCAACTCCGTATCACCTTCTTTTTTCCCTGTTGTGATATTCTTCTGCAGCTCTTCAGGTATCTTTCAACAAAATCCTCTTTACTAAAATACTTGATTGCCTAAGGATAATAGTCTGTTTTACCACTTAGAGGATATTATGGTGGTAGTACTGGGGATCACCCCTCATTTTGTCTTTGCAGGGCAGGTCTGCCTTTCTATCAGATGGCCAGGTATAGAACCTAGCCCTGGAGTCTTACCCACTTGCTTTTTTCAGGTAGCCTGAGAATCTGTATCTCAAACTACCCAATTCTTCCTCGGGTCCTGTTTTCTGAAAAAGCATGCATTTGCAGCTGAAAATGATGATTCTATTCACTATAGGCTGTTTGCCAGGCACCTTTTGGCAATGCAGTAAGTGGCTTATAGTCAGTTTCAGCTAACAGTGACCTTCTGTAAATAATAAAATCAAACTATTTTTATTCAGAGAGACTAAGGTCAAAGACTTTTATTCTATTTAATTTTCCTTAGTGCCAGTGATGCATAGGCCACACATCTCCGGGGCTGCCTTATGAGAAACAGACTGTACCAATAAGTTCCTTTCAGACATCTGTAACTACAGACCTGATGGTCTGTTTAATATGGCCTGTATGCTCATTTTGCTGTACAGGATTTTCCAAGTATGTTATCTTCACTTCAACTTAACATTTTCCTTAGTATGCTTTAATTTATCAGATCCACCTATTCCACAGCTGCACTGAGTCTCTAGACATGCTTTTCTACCATTCTTTCACCTTCAGATATGTGCACATTCTACCACTTTTGTTGATATGCCTTAGCATGACCAATGGTAGCCTGAGGGAACTGTGTCTCTCAAAATGCACACTGAATGACTGTATGAATGAGAGCATATATATAAAAATATAAAAAACCACCAAACACCAAAACCAAAACCAAACCACCACACCAGTATCCACCTTCTCCTCTTATTGGCATTTATCTAATTCTTATGCATACATTAAAAAAAAAAGGATTAGGAATAAATAGGGTCTCTCACTTCTAAAACAGTGATAATGCTTGTGTTCTACTTTAAGTAAACGGAGGAGCAGCAGCTGTAATCTCTGTGGAGGAAACTGTAAAAGTCTATACTAAGGTCTGAAGAAAAGAACTGTAAAATTTTTCTAGAAAGTGTGTTTTAGGGTAGGAGAAAGCTTTCTTTTTTTTTTTTCACATACCTGCTTCATGAAGCTCAGGGAAGGAGTGAAGAATATTCTCAAAACTGGTCCAGCTTCCCGAATCTTAGGAGTTCACGTAGATCTGATCAAGCCCCTGTTCAGATACGAAACAATGTCACCTTTGCCCACACACATGACCTTCATTCTCCCCCTTTTAGTCAGTGATAAAAACATAGGAAATAGGTAAGTGCGTGTTGCAATGCCAGGCATTTCTGCTTGGGAAATTACAGTGTTGTATTTTCTTTCTTCTCCATGGTGCATACCAGTAGGTGGGGTATAGCTGGAAAGCAAGCTCTTGAAGCCAATTATGAAGCGGGATATGCAGAGCTGACCAACAAAAAGGTGCCACAGTTGAAAGAGTTCTGTCTGTTTTTCAAGGTATCTTTGACACACCAGAAACTTTTCTGATTGCATCTGGGACAGTGACAGGAGAAGTAGCCTTCAATATGCACTTACGAAAGCACACATGCAAGAACATATATATTTACATGTGCATGTACTTTTCCATGAATAGCCTAATTTTTTCTTCATACACACAATGAGTCTTATCTTGTGCTGAGTCAGATGTACCTGCAGATTTCTGAAAATGCCGAAGAACCCTGCCAGATTTCCTCATCCACAATGAAACTTGAGAATCAACCAAGGTTAAAACAGTTGGCTTCAAAGATATATGAATATATTACAATCACACTTAATTTGTCATTAAAAAAAGCAGAATACATGTTTGTATTTTGATATCTATCTAGATATCTATTGCATACAGGCATGCACACCCCATTTACAGAGCTGTAAGAAATAGAAACTGTATCAATTATGTTAGTCAATAACCTCTTCCTGGCAACTATGAAAGACTTGATCATTCTGCCTCCTCTCTTTCTGGCTATCTGTGTTAACAACTGTAAGGTGTTTCTGAGACGTCTCTGGACCCTAGAGGGAAAGGATGTTTACTGGAACATGGGAATTTATCTTGTTGAGAGTATCTGAGTAATCACAGCGGACCAAGTCATTTCCATGAGGAACCACTGTTCTACTATGTATGTGCATGTCAGCTGGATGTTTTTTCAATGTGTTGATTATATTGTCACTATTTTGTGCTGCCTAGGTAAAACGGAATAATACTGTTTTGATCCCTTGGCTGGTTATTTCAGAGTACAAATTCTCAGTGGGCTACAATAAACCAAAAATTTGATGGCATTCAGTGCCTGAGCTGAAATGGTAAAAGATAGATTAGATATACATTGTGGATATATTAGTAAATTAAATAGTATTTGCCACAAAAGGACTGGTTGAGTAAAATCACTATCTCATTAGAGTTGATCCTAAAGCTCTAAGTGTGCTGCAGATACTCTTATCAAATATTCCAGACAAACAAACAAAAAACAAGTTGCACTCTGTTTGCTTTTATTTAGTTTTTTAAAAGACAGTTGCAGAGTCTGAAATTCACATTTCCAACATGAAACAAAACTAAATTCAGCAACAACCCCTACCACATGTTCAAGACCTTTCCTGAATGTTCCAGATTAAAATAGCCTTGGGATTTAAATGTGTTATCCTATTCTGATTAAAGTCAACATCTTTAGACATCAAATGAAAAGAACCATGGTACAATTACTATTCCAAGATTGAGAACAAGCAAAATGGAAAAAAAAAAACCACAAACAAAAAAACAACAAAAACATTTTGAAGGAAAAAGAAACATTAAAATCACAATAGCCAACCAAGATCAGTTTCCCATCTGCCAAACATTGTTTCAAAATGAAATAAAACCCGCTGAGTTCATCAAAGTAGAAAGTGCTTTACTGCTACAGCCTCCGGATCACTGTGAATCTAATCACTGAAAAACTAAAGATGAATGCAATGAATTAGCTGGGAAAGGGATAACTGGTTTTCATTTCTTTTATTTCTTACAGCATCTTAATCTGAATAAAGTATCGCAGAACCCTGGCTGAGCCTAAGATTAGAAAGGAATGTGTATAATGCACAGTTTAGAGAGTCAGGCTCAGCTGTTAGCAGCTAAGATAATTACTTATCAAGGAAAAAGATGATGAAGAAGAAATATATAGTAGCAGTGCATATTCAAGAAGGATGATTGCAATGTTAGAATCCACAGAGGATAAACTGATTTGCTACAACTTTAAAACTGTTTTTTATGCATGCTGGATCTTTTATTAGGATAGATGCTAATGTTTGTTATATTTTTGTTCTCACTAGCATTACAGAGATCCTTATTTACTAGAGGCTCTGCTAGTTTCACCCTTTTCAAAGTTTGGGGACAAAGCTCTCTTTCAGTAAAGTGACAGGAGGAAAGAAAAGCAATGATTGCAAGTAAAAAAACTTTTCAAATGTTGTTTTTAATACTATTGCGTGAAGTTGCATAGTCCCATCTAGTGGTCAAAAATTACTTTACTCAATAGACGAAACAAATACAGCACCTAAACCATAGTCTCGACAGATCTGCAAATGTTATTATCCGTTTAAGCATTGTACCAATATTTCCATGCATTCCAGGCCCACTATATTTTGTTGTATAATATCCTAGGGCAGACTTATATACAGTGAATGCTCCCTCTCCATAGCTAATTCCAGTGAAAATAGACACAATTACATCTCAAAACTGGACACATCTAAAGAAAGAGAGCTATCATTGATTTTATTTTGAATCTGACTCTGCTTCCTGAATATTTACTTATAGTAGATATCACTCTCTAATGGTATTCTGCAAAGTGGCAGCTGATGGTAGCATCATAAACAGCACTTTACAGATATTGTGGATTATATCACAACTGACACAGCAGAATTCCATTTTTCCTGCTATCATAACATCTCTTTCACAATCTCCAGAACAGTATTTCAATGAAGGCTGAGTCCTGCTGCTAGAAAGATGCATATTTTTATTGGCCTATTTATGTGCCATGTGCCATATTTATGACTATTTAAAAGTCTCTAGCATTTGTTGAAAACTGACTGGAAATTTTTTTAATAAAGCTCAAAAACACCCTTCTTATTAAGCTAGTAAGTAAATTAATCCCTAAGGGCATTCACAGTTTACAGACTTAACAGGTTGCTGTTTTGGAAACAAAATCCCTGGTTGTTGTGATACAGCTGGATTTCTAGTAATGGCCTCAGTCAAGGGTTAATGTATAAATTGCACCCCCTTGAGAAGGAATGTGAGCAGCCACAAAATTCTGAGGAACAGTTATTTCTCTCTTTAGGGAAAGAATAGGAAAAAGCTTGTTATTTTTTTGTGTAAGTAATGATATGCGCAACATGGGTGGGGTGAGAGTCATGTCTTTTTCTCAGAGTTGATACAATTACTGTCATCACTGCTGCAGTGATGACACTGTACTAAAGAGAAGGCTCACATGTCCACCACAGAGGCAACAATGCCTCAAAGGAACTCAAAGAGAGTAGAGGGGCAAGGGACTAGAAGATACTCTTAGATATGAAAGTGGACTACTCACTAAAACCTCCAGTTATAATTTTGCAAAGCAAAGGTTATGTTGCCTTACCACCTCAGTGACACTGCCCATTGCGCAGCAAGCCCTATGCATTTCCTCAGCCTAAATCCCATTCATTCTCTCTGGAAAATGAGATGGCATTTTCTTCTGTGGTTCTGCAAATCCATGTATTACCCTAAAAATATTCTTGTCATCCATTCTATGTTGTGCATGCACATTGTCCAAGTAAAAAAGTCCACCTTTTCTTTTAAAGGCTTACAAGAAATTTCATTGTAAGTACACCTGATTCCTTTACAACATATCATACCTCTTCAACCCTAAACCACTGCATTATTACAGTGGCTGGCTGAGTTACAACCAGTCAGCAAGAGGTAGGTTCCCAAGCCTGGGCTAGGAGGCTACAATATATGGGAAGCACAAATGTGTTTCAAAGTTCCCAATTTATTTAACTTTCTCGACATTTCAAAGCAAGTTTGACAGAAATTGTACTCAGTCATATTCAGAATAATGGAGGCAACCTACCTGGGAAGAAATATATTGTGGTGCATCAAGAAATCCAGATATGTGTGAAAACCTATGTTTGTCAGTTGCAGACAAACCATAGGAGAAATACATATTGCAGCATGATAAAAGCTGGCACATGGAGTAAGAAAAAGCCCTGACCTCCTCCTGTATAGTTCTGTATTGCACTAACATACTCTCCATATGTTTATGGGAACAGAGTTGATTGCAAGTGGGTCTTAAAGTTATAATTAGATGGAGGAGCCAAAAAGGTCTCAAGATTAGAAATGAACTTCAATTAACTGAACTGCAAGACAATATAGACAATAGCTCATCACTGTACATCTATCAGACTTAGGATATAGTCTGTGTCTTATTCACTTTCACCGTTTACACAGCTAAACCTTTTCTAACAAATCTGCTTCACAGAGTGAAACCCAAAGCTGTATAAAAATTTGAGGTAAAGCAATAAGTCTACCCATCACAAGACTTAGGTCATGCTATTTACCTCAATTATCATTGAAACTGTTGATATAACTTGAGTTAAATGAATGCTACAATTAAAGGAATAAAAAATTACCTGCTTACTAAAGTCCTTTGAAATGTTATACAAACAAAGAAAATGACAAGTACTCCTAGCTGTCATGTAGTCAGCAGAAATGTCTCTGCAAGTGATCAGAGAGAAAAACAGAAAATGAAAGAATAAGCACAAAAGAACGCATATTATAAATACTTCAGTGCTATCTGTTACCAGGGTAAATAAAAATGGAATAAGGATCAGTTAGCAACCAAGGTAAGTCCTTCAAATATCACAACAGTCTAAACTACAAGATCTTTCCAAGCCACAGTCTGATTTTGGCATAGGAGAAAAGACAGAATTGCTAAGAGAAGTGCAAATATTTCCAACTCTGAAATATTGCATGAGGTGGGAACTGGGAGAGAAGCATGCAGAGTTACTTAATATTTTAAGCTTTCGTTAGCCCTTCTTCCTCTGAGTATCTTCTGTAGTAGCTATTTATATCTTGAATGGGGTATTGAGAACAAAGAAAGAACTTCCTCTTTGAGCAGCCAGGGGATAGGCAGTGCTGTAGAAAGTGGGCAGAAGGCAAAAGCGCAGTTTTTCTTCTTAGGTCACTAGCTTGGAGGCCATACAGGCCATTTAAAAGACTGACATCAGCAGCACAGCTCTTTGGCATGAGGAACTCAAGAAGGTTATCTTTATCTAATTGCTCCCTAAGCATCACCAGAAGCAAGACAGCTTTTCATTACCTCCACTGTAGTTTTGTGGTTAAATGCCACAGCTAAGACCTTTATTTGTCATTGTATTAGTTTCCTCCTATCAGTCTTTACCATCTATCTTCTTCTGATTTGTTCTTTCTCTCACTGTGCTTTTTATAGATGCATAAAACATTTGGGCTGTGAGGGATTCCTGCAAGCAATATGTATTTCAGAATATATTAGGTGGGTGTGGGTCTCTATAGAATTACTTGGTCTTACTTTTTTTTCAGAACTCCTGTGAGACTTGATACCTGAAAGTTCCTTTACACACATATGTTACCTGTTAATCATACTTTTCATTTTAAAAATAGAAAATATGAGCATTTCCCGTCTACTACAAAAACTTAAGTACCTCTTAAGAGTTCATTTATTGAAAAGAAAACACAATACTCACATATTGTATTTTTTAAGAAACTGAGAATGTGAGAGGCTTTACTTATTTTTTAATACTTTTCTGTCAATGTAGTGTGTTTTGAATTATCTTGCATATAGCTTCCTAAAACAGTAACAAAATACCTTCATAAATGTCTCTTTTTGGGAATTTTCATTGTAGATGTCACTGCAGTTTACAAAGATCTGAATGTATAAACAAACTCAGGTGAATAGATAGTCTTGCTGCTCATGTGTTTTCAGAATCAAACCTTTTATCCTAATGCAACAGCTTGAGGAAACAGACTCCTAAAACCATGAATATATTTTCACCTCATTTATTTACAAGGTATGTATTGAGTGAGCTTTATGAATGCAAGAAATTAGTCAGTCCAAATAGGAGCTGCAAGCCTCCTTTTCTTTTCCTATAGTTGCTGCAGATATTCTAAAGACAATCTAAGACTGTGAGGCTTGGGAGTTTTGTTTTTAATAAAGTCATCTTCACTGACCCGTAGAAAGTTTGGATTCATGTAATCTAAACCGATTATAAGTAACGACTAGTTACAGTTAATGTTTATCACATTTACTTGTGGCAGTCATAAGGACTCTATGAATGACAACTGTCTGGTGAAACTGCTGTTATTTTATCTATTTTCTCTTCATCTCATTCCTTCCCTTAAATACCATTTGGCTTCTTAATTCCTCTTACCTTTCTGTTTTGTCAGTAATGAACTCAGTAAGTCTTTGGAAGCATACACTTATTCAGCAGCCCTTTAAAGTCATAAAGTACATTTCTGTCACATAAATAAATAACTGTGGTGGAATTTATTGCTGCAGACATCCTTGGCTTCCAGAGGGTCAGTAGGATTAAAAATAATAATAATTAAAATGAACATTTTTATGATGAAAAGATAAAGCTTATAAAACAAAAGCATTTGGTGGAAATATTAAAATTCATGCCTCAGGGCATAAACAAACATTTAACTGATGGGTTGCAGAAAGAAACTTTTTCCTCAGGGCAGATTTTATAATTGCTTACCACATGTCTTCTTCCAGCTTTCTTTAAAATATGTTATGGCGCTGAAAGTCACTGCTAAAAACAGAATACTAGAGTAGATAGAGGGCTGGATTGTTTTTGCATGGCATTTCTTATATACCTCCCACATCATTTTAATGCTGTTTTCATTTAGAGTTACTCAGTCCCAGAATTTACTAAACAGATTCTAAGATGACCCTTTTCTCAGTTATCTTTTTTTTCATTTTTTATTTTCTGTGTAGTTTATTCAAAGTTAACTTCAGCAGACTATTTGCAGTACTTATAGCTTCAGCTATGTCTTTCACCTTATAGCCTTATTCACACATTCTGTTTTCAGGCTACTAGAGTTCTGTTTTGTTTTGTCTGTCAGTATTCTGTCCTTTCTGGCTTGGTTTCTATCTTTTCTTGTGGCTTTTCAAGTCTTACTGAAAGCTTTTCTCCTTTCTGAACAAGAATACTTGGCATACTAGCACTGCTTAACTAAAAAAAAACAAAAAAAGCAACCAAACAAACAGACAAAACCAAAACAATATAAATTACTGAAATTGGTGGAGGATCCTGGTTTTTCTTCTAGGAGCTTGATTTTCATCATACAGTTATTTTTACAGTAACAAAGTCTTTTAATCCACACTAAATTGATAAAAAATTCATTTTTAGTTACTACAGATTAAGTCTATTAACACTGTAATCACAAGTTTCAAATGTTCAAAAAAATTGAGCCAGTTAAAAAGACTGTGTTAAGATGTGCAGGAGGAAAAAATAGGGGAGTGTGGCCAAAATAAATATAACATACTTACAGACTGAACTGAATGGTCCAGTTCTGATAACAAAAAGCCTTTTATTTTTATTCTAATGAATTTATATTTTAGTGTACAAAATTGCTATTGCCTGTAGAAAATGCAGCAGTGAAAAATGTAAATTGACCTACATAAAATAAATGAATTTTTTTTTCTCTTATGGATAATAATTTTACATGCACTTTTTTCATCCAGATGTGAATCAGCTATTTAATTTACGTGTCATAAAGTATGCAGCTTAAATAAATGGAAGTTAAAACATGCAGATAAACTGTCAGATGCTAAACCTTGTATAAATTCTACAAGTATGACACACTGTACTTTGTAACCAGTTACAGCATTTAGCTTTCATAAGTAAAAATTTATTCCAGAATTTGCTTTAAGATACCATTTCAATTAATGAGTTTCAGTATTTGTGTGATGATCCAGTTAGGAGGTGGCAAAACACAATGTGTCATGATAAACATACTCTTTTTGTTTCCACTTCTGTTTAATCTGCCAGTGATTCTTTCATATCAACCAGATCTTTACCAGGCTTCCTAGTGTTCCATATGATGTTCAAAAATGGATACTGTTCTGCCATTAACCTTGCTTACAAGGTTTCCTTTAAACATTACACATGCAGCATTTAGTATAGAAGTGTCCTCCAGTATTTTACTCTGTCTATGATTTGGTGCAAATAAATGTGCACAAAAATGAGAAGTGATGATGCTGACAGTCTTTCTGTGATTATATTTAGTTTGGTGCGTGCTATGAATAGTAAAATCCCCATACATACAAGAACAAGAAGTGTGAAAGAGCCAGCCTGAGGATACCAGTGGTAAAGTAGTTTAAAGTTAAATTGAGTGAGAACGTTGGACTTACATTTTGAAAATGAATCTTCTATTCATCTCTAGCATTTGCATTTCTATTCCTTTTATTCAAAGTTATAGGAAATTATGATTAAATCATAAAGGACTCAGATTAGAGACTCAGGGAGAATAAGTGTTCCTCTAGTTCAGAAACTTAGATATTCTTTGCACTAAAATTTGGTTGCATAAAAAGTTGTTTTTTTGGTGCAGTAGTTAAAAAAAATCACCTCAGATCATATCAGGATTATTAATTTTTCAATCTTTCTCTGAAATATTTGTTTATTTCTAACTCACTTGTAGGCAAATCAGTGGAAAAGAGGTCTGAGATTCACAACATTACTGGAAGAAGAAGAGCTATCATAGGACCTCAAGAGTTACTGCATGCAGAGGGAAGGTATTTGAGTTCAGGCTTTCAAAAATACAGGGCACTCAGAAGATGATGTTCTGAGTCTCTTTTTATGACACTATACTAATAATTAAAATGTCCCTAGAGTCTTCATCTCTTAATGCCCTAATCATGAAATCAGACCCTCTAGCATGTTTTCTTTATCAAGCTCACTCAGTCCCAGACAGAAACTCCAATAAATATTGTTAGTGCAGAGCTGGGACCCACAGACCCAGTAGTGCTGAACTCACGTCTCTGGGCAGCAACTACAGTGCAAGGTTCCTCTTCTTGGTTCAGAGCAGAAATAGAGCAGGAGATTGCAGAAATATCTTGTCTTGCTCCTATTCTTGATGCAAACCTTAATTGAAAATGGAACAGGTTTGCCCTCAAAATCTGTCCCAAATATTTTTATTTGTTCTTGTCCATTCATAACCCCTTTATGGGTCAAGATCTTCTTCGACACGTGCATATGACAACTGTTTGAAAGCTTCCTCCTGTGTAGATAATGGTGCTTGTCCCAGATGTCTCAGATTTCTTGCTCTTAAATTTTTCTACCCATAGGGTGGCAAAAAGCATTGTCTTTGTTCTCCTAGATTCTGACTCAACTTAGTTTCACCCTGTCAGCCATCCTGTGGAATTTGAGGAGAAAACTCATGTTTTTAGAGTCAAACCCCAAGAGGCAGAAGGAAATCAACCTCCTCTAAGAATTCTTTTATTCTTCTACTTTAACTGCTATGTATAACCAAAAATTAATTTTCCTCAAATTAAATATAATTCTTCTAATGACTCCGTTTACTAATATATCAACATTTCTGTTGTAACTCTGCCTTTCGAGTCAATAATCTGAATGCTTGAGCAGTTTACTATATGTTGCTTTCCTATAGTTCACAGCTAGGGGAATTAATTTAATTTTGTCCAGACCCAAAGCAAATGTTTGACTAAATGCAATTAGTTTACTGTTACATGAACAAACCTAGCACAGGATTTCATTACATTTACAGAAATTTAATCTAATGCATCAGGTTGGGTTTTTTCTAGTATTTAATGGACCTTACCAGGATCAGTATAAGTAAATCACCCAAAATACTAAAGCAATTTCTTTTACACTCCTCTTTGAAGAAGCAACATGTATAGCTAATCAACAGCTATATACTGTTTGTAATCTTTCTTCGTTCTTTTTTTTTCTTTTTCTATATTCTAGATGATGATCAAGACTGGCTGCTGTGTAACAATAATAACGTGCTTTGGGAAAATAGCTGCATAATGGGCACATTAAGACAGGATTTGCCACATTGACTTTCTAATTCAGTGTTCTGTCTCCAACAGTGGCCAGTACTGAATATAGCAAAAGAAGATAAGAGATTTACTATACTGTATAAACACATGACAACTTATTCAGATAGTATTTCTTTAAAAATATTTGATTTACTGTCTTGTATCACAAGGAATTATTTCCACTCCATCCATCAAGTATAACTGTGCTTAAATTTACCACAAAAACACATCCACTGCAGTATCCACTAATAATAAGCCATGGTTATCCTATGTTCTTTTACAGGTCCCATTTCAACATCTTTGTTTTGAGCCCTTTTGATGTTTGTAATAATTTTCCTTCTACCTTAGAGGTGTGACTCTTTATATTAGTTTCTCAGGCTATAGTCTTTAAACTACAGTGTTTTGACTCAGGCAACTTTTTGAACTCCAATATTAAGTACTTTTTTAATGTTAGAATTTTTTTCTATCTGTTTGCTCTGACTTTGTAATCTCATTAAAGTAGGAAAAATCCCTCTTCAGACTTTTTCAGGTTTACATATAACATTTTCATAAAAAATTTTCATTACAATAAATGACAACTCAAGACTCAGTTTTTGTTTCTGTAGTGAATTGCAATAATAATCAGAAGCAGAAATGTAATATTTTGCAGCTTTAGTAAAATATTTTGTCTCTTAAAATTTTTTAAAATGCAAATGCAGTACAAAAACATTTTTAACAGAGACTTTTTTGGAATTTATTTTTTTAATCAGGTTTTACACTATTGCTTAGAAGGCAATAGTGCCTAGAAGGCAATTCCTTCAATCAGGGTATGTTACAAGTCTTTCATTTTTATATTAATTGCAAAATCATACATTTGAGAAGCAAACAAGCATTGTCTAGACTTGAATCTTATTTACAAGATATCAATAGAAAATTTAACAATGCCATGTAAAACTTCTGTTAACAATTCTTCACTTTCAGAAGAAAGTACTCAGCAATTTGGCTTTCACTCAGAGGCACATTGCCTGTGTTGTCACAGGAATAACATAATGACTCAATTTATCAAACCTTTACTTGATCTTGTTAGCAATCTATTGCATTTTAGAAGTAAAAAAATTCAGATGTCATTTCTGTTTCCTAGATTATTTCATCTAGCAAAAAAAGATTGATTACAAAAAGAAATTATTCTCAGTGTAGTGAGCTAGTGCAAACCATTTATGACCTAATAATTACTTAGAAGTTTTTCCATTTTGTAGCTTTTTTCTCCTGGATTTTCTTCTGTGTTAGGTGCCATTTGTTTTCTCTAAGGCAACTTAAACTCAGAAAAAACCTATCATGAGTTCTAACTAAAGTGACCAATATATGCAAGTGCGTTTAGTTGATGTAGTTCAAATTTATGCACATAGACTACCCAGAATTAACAACAGCAAAAGAATTATAGCTTACCTGAGAAACATTTTTGCAGCCACTTTGATACATTGTAATGCTATTCTAAATTTATTCTGATTTCTTCTTCCTTTTGGATTATTTCAAGGCACTTTTACATTCTCAGTGAAGCTTTGTTCTGCAAGCAGTTATTAGAAGCAAAGGGAAAGTTTTGAAAGTTTTGTGATGTAAGTAAACAGGGAACTGAGGGGAGAAAATGGATAAAATAATCTTAGAGTGTCCTGGATAAGAAAAAGGAAAAAAAATTAAAAATAATTGTAAGATATTTGGTACACATGCACACACACACAACTATCAGTGTATGTATACAGTCACACATATACACAGGTACAAATACACACAGATATGTGTATTCTCTGTCATCAGAGAATAACAGAAAAGTTATGCAGCTTCATGGATTTTCATCTTTGCCACTTTCAGACGTCTTTATCGCTGCCTCAATTGCAATAATGTTACCATATTTTGTCTTATATTATATGGCTTTAACAGGATTCTCAGTGCTTTAGAAGAAGTTCATAGAGAATTACATTTTATTTACACAGGTAAAAAAATGGAGATGAGGTTTTATAGACTTATATTTTCAGTGCTTTTTCCTGAGGAAAAAACATCTTAGTTGAAAACTGTGATTGGTTTCATTCATAAGTAAAATCACAAAAGTGCCACTATAACAGTAACACAATCTTTACTGGTCATTTAGAATAAAAAAATCTAAGGAATGTTGACACAACAGTTAAACTAGCTACAGATCTGAGTATCCTCAAAAGACTACAAGAAAGGAAAAGTAAGGTGTATATGATAAATGTCCTGAGTTAGGAGTTATGTGAGTTCTGATAGCTGCATGGATACTAGTTATCATGTACCTCTGAGTCCAAAGCAGCTATATAGAATACATTGAAGGCACATGATTAAAAACAGCCTTAATCAGAAATATTCATCAATTATGGCCATATGTGCACTTCTGGGCTGGTTACTAAACTAAGTAACTACAGATTAACACCAATTCCAAAACTATGTGAAATTGTTGTCCATGAACCAGAATCAAATAAATTAAAAAAAAAAGGTTGATGAAATGACAGGTGACATGAAGGTTTTTAGACAGGCAACTGGAGTTGCCAAGGAGGCTACACTGGCCTCGGTCAGGCGCATGGAGGAGAGGGAAGATGGAGCTGCTCTGCCAAACCAGCATGATCCATCCTACCCCTGAGCCCCTGTGGAGGAGGTAAAATATTTACCAAGTGAAAAAGCTGTAGAAGCTGATCTTATATGTGTGCACAGATAATGGCAGAAGAGCAAACGTATTCTTTTCCTTCAGAAACACAGAGACAGAAGTGACTTTTAGTTGAAAAATGAAACTTTTCAATGTTAGATTACTTGGAATAGGAAGTTCAATTAGAGACTCTTACAACTAGCTTCAACCTAAGTGCTGCACATACAGGAAAAATTAACTTACAAGAAGTAAAATAATGATGACCAGGATCTCTGCCCTTTTACCTGCTGAGTGCAGGGTCTCATCCTGAATTCTCTTGTATCTAAGTGTTTGAAAAACTGGATGGAAGAGCAATTAACTTTAGCAAAATTACTGTTCATTAACCCTTTTTGACATTAGAAAATAAAACCCTTTAATGAATTGACACTGAAATTCAATTTAATTGAAACCTAGAAGATACTGTACCTCCTTGAAAAAGATTTTATCTTTTATATCAGCAGACACTTCATTCTAGTTGTCAGATCCTTCTTCAGCCCACTTTTTCTCTGTGTAAATGTGAAAGCAGTATATGCAAGCAGTTGATAACCATTTTCTTTATGTGTCCACAGCAACAATCCATGATAACAGCACATTTTCCTGGAAAATAGAATTAAATTGATCCATGTTGCTGATTTTAAATAGCAGTCGTTCAATTAAATAGTCTTATTCAAGTCAAAGAGATTACTTTTGTGGGAACCTAATTCTGGTAAATATATACTTTTATGTTTTATATGCTTTATACCAGAAACACCCTCTAAAATTCAGACCCTCTTAAAATAAAACAGGATTTTATGGTCATGAAGTGGAAAAAATAGCAGCATGAAAGGTAATGAAAATTACAAAGAGCTAATGCAGTGAATCTTGATCCTTTCATGTCAATTAACTGAAATAACTTTCAAGGAAAACTGGTTCCCTCTTGTTGAAATATAACAAATTCATGAACAAACTCCTTATTTTACAGGAAAAGCAGTAAGATCAGTGTGATTGTATGTTATTTAATTATGTCAATTAATAGGCAATGCTAATAAATACACAGAAATATAACAGAAATATAACTGAAATATAGAACTAAGATCAGAAAAACATTTTTCAAAATCCCAAATTACACTGTTAAATCACAAATCTATTCACAGCTAAGGAGTGCAGACTTCAAACCAATATATCTAACTGCTGATGTTTATGTGCAACATCAATGTGATTTAGACACCCAAATCCAACAACCATTCTGAATATACCAGCCTGAATTACAAGCTTTTGGAGCAAGATAAGCCCTGACGTAATGTAATGCAGCCACATTGACAACATCTAGAATTTTACTGTATATAAGGCATGCCATACATCTGAGCTGAAAGAGAATCAGAGCAGTCACCTGTAAATAATACCCAGGCATGGTACAAGGTGCTTAAGATACTATATTACAAATAAACCTATGAAAACAGCTTCCATTGTCATCATGTCTAACTCCTTGTTTCCTGAAGCAATCTGTATCTTACAGCCCAGTCCCTTTCAGAAGGGCTCTCTTATCAAAGGGGTTAGGTGACACAGACAAAACGGACTTAAATGAAAACCTACTTCAAAAACTCATTCTTCTTATGGCTGCCAGCTCCCTACTATTCTAATTTTTGCTGCATTTGTTTTCATTGTCCTTGATCTTTTGTGTCATGTGCATTTGCTCTTTGACTGGGACAATTTCTCTGTGGCATTTGACCAGCATTGTTTTTCCTTTTGATAAATTTCTAGCAAGCAATTATATGATCTATGAGCTAGACAGAAAAAGACAGAGTCTTTCAGCACTCTGGTAAAATGACCACCCTACTTTTCTGATTACTCCAGCAACTGCTGTCTAGACTTCATCTATATGACTAGAATTGAACAAAGAATTCAGGTCAAGGGCATAACAGTGACTTTTGTTTTATAAGGGTTTCAGTATTTCATCAATTAAGTGGAGCACCGTCTTTCTATTTCCACAAATTCTTGAAATTTATTGGGTTAAAAAAGGCAAAGCTAAGTGTAGCAGCAGCACTTGTAGTGGAAACATGGTCAAAAAGCAGAAAAGAATTAAGATACGAGATTGGTAGTACACCTTTGTCAAGATTGTTTTCTTTAATTTTGGTTGTCGTTTCAGAGATGAAAGGACAGTGTTAACATAACTCACAAGTCCCCACAGTATAGGCAGAGGCTGCCCCAAAAAATTCCCAGTTTCCCACCACTTTGCTGAATTCTTGCTTCCTGTACAAGTGTTCGATGGTAACAGCCCCAGAGCTGCTTTGGTGTCTCATGTTTTCACTAAAACAAAAAGCCAAACAAGCTTTGAATCTCCGAAGTCCAAAAGATTGCCATTCCGACAGGGATCAAAGGACCTTATGTTCAGAGAGTGTAGCACTTGTCTGGTGCCTACAACAATGCATTAAAGGTCTGTCCTACACTCACAGAAAATTCTGGAAGCTTTGCACAGGATAGAGCCACAGACGCTGAACCATCTCACTGAAGCAAAGTAACATCATATATATATATCAGATATGATGTATGACATCACATATTAGAGTCAGAGAAAAATTGTTCCATAATTTTTGCCAAAGTTCTTGGTTCACAGGGACAGACGGAGTTCTACTATTTTTTGGAGTAGAGTGGTAAGACTACTGATGCTACAGAAAAAGAAAAAATACTGAGATAGCAATATTTTTTCCCCTGCATCTACTGCATCCTTTATGTTTGCATTAATTAGTTCTCAATACTGACTTGGACAGTTTTCTACCTATAAAGTTAATCAAGGTTGACTCCAAGAAGCTGATTAACCCTAGTAGTTAAAAGTGACTCTATGCAGCTGAGCATCCCAAGTAGCTAATAAGAAAAATTTTCATTCCCATTTAGTTGTGATGCATGGAAATTATGAGAATATCTGACATCTTGCAGAACTTTCTCTCAAACCACTGAGAAAAAGAAAGGAAAGAAGAAACTGAAATAAGGTATCAATTCCTCTTCACGTCTTCAGGACATATAACAAAATAAAAAAATAGCTGCCCAACCCAGTCTCTATTACTTATTTTATGCATTATATAATATTTCCTTTGAAAATTAAATCATTTCTCCTTGGATATCTTTTAATATAATATAAAGGATTGTTTTTAGTATTCTCACCTTGAACCCAAGATCTTTTCTTTAGCTGTATCATCAAGTGTGCATTCATGTGTCCTACTGTAAAACTCAAAACATTATCTCAGAATGAAAATTGATTTGCTGAGTACCATACAAAACCCACCTAAGTACAGTAGATTGGAAAAGCTTGTCTCTCAGCCTTGTCTCCAATAAGCCAATGAATAGGAAAAGAAACTTTCCTCCTTTGTGGGATATCTTCGTGTATTAAAGGCAGAGTAATAATTTTAAAAATGTATAGTTCTGAAATTTGGAATTCTGTC
Organism: Neopelma chrysocephalum; assembly: GCF_003984885.1. Classification (NCBI taxonomy): domain Eukaryota; kingdom Metazoa; phylum Chordata; class Aves; order Passeriformes; family Pipridae; genus Neopelma; species Neopelma chrysocephalum. The sequence goes on from NW_020897700.1 coordinate 17,355,381, forward strand.
CCATTTCAAAGCTCTTATTTATGGCAAAATAGTCATATTTATTACTGTGCAGTAATCTCAGAGAAGTTTGATGTATAAGAAATTAAAATTTTATTTTCACTATTCATTTATGTATTAACACTAGTTTTTTTAATATTATCTTTCTTTCCTCTGGAAGGACTTTCAGTATGTTCAGATATGTGAAAAGGAATGAAGCTCCTCTGAACAAAAGTTTTTCTTACTGAAAACATTCCTATTGTTGTTAAATCTGGCAGAAAAACACGTGAAAATGTATCTGAGAAAAAGCATGATTGAGGAAGTTACCAAGCAACCACTGTTTAATGATAAGACATAATAATATTTTCTATACAATTAGTGAGCCTATATGAGAAAAATATCTATGTTAAATCATAATATGCTTCAGAGAAAAAATTCCAATACAAAATGCAATTTTAATTGTAACTATCAGCTGATGAAGATAAAGAAATAACACCAAATGCATGACATACTTACTAGAGGCATTGAAAACAGAGATAGTTTTATTGCACCATCTTTTCCAGAGATGAGCTACTGCAATCAATAAGAGATATTGCTGACCTTGCAGTGTCTATAACATTCAATAAATATCTAGTGCAATCTACAAGCAGTTTATTAAAATGTCTCTATAACAACACTGTAGTGTCTTGCAAAATGAACACATCTGATATGACCACCTGCTCACTGCTCCCAAATTTACAAAAGAGAATCCTAAGATAGCTAGTTGAACAATTTCATGCCTGTAGTGTCAGTAAATTAGCATAGAAATGGTGTCCGTGTAATTAGTTCATTTAAGGTCTTTAAAAAAAAGCAATAGCAATATCAGTATACTCTCTGATGTTGCTACAGTAAAACCAAAGTAAAAGCAGTTTATTGTTAATCACTTCTGTAAACATATAAGGAGGGAATACACACACACACAGAAGATGCAGGGGGTTTATATTTTTAGCCACAGCAGATTTAAGCAAGTAGAATCTCTCAGATTAAAAACTATTTTTGGATCCCTTTTTTTTTTTAATTGAATACATTCCTTCCAGAACATTCATTGGAACAAAATTTCAAAGAGAAAAAAGGAGGAAAAAAAGAAAATGAAAAACCAAAACACACAGACACACAAAACAACACACAAGTGTGAGAGAGTTCTTCGAGTTAAAAAGTAATATATTTCCTGGCACGTGTGTAGTTAAATAAGAATGTCTGAAACATTACAAGCAATATTTATGCTCTTATTTGCAGGATTCTGCATTCCAGCTTTACAAGAACACACTCAGATATGTTTACATAAGGTACCTGACTTCAGAGAAGAATTTTTCAATATTTCTTACAGCAGCAAGGAAGCATGTGTTAATGAGAAAGAATAAATTGTTTATAGGCCGCAGAAACATTCTGACTGCAAAATATATATTAGTATTAATAATAATAATGGCCAATAGATCAGCTGTGTTCAGTGCAGTCAAAGTGAGATTTCTCTTCTCTTTTACCATTGTGCATAAGAATCAACTATCTATTCCATCACTATTACCAGCTTTGACTTTTTCATTTTGTTTTTATGTTGCTATTTTTCAGTAATCCATAATTCTGAAAGTATTCCTAGCAAAGACCATAGGGTATAACTTAACTATCATTCAATTAATTTTTGATCATTCTATAGAGGTGGTTTAATTCAATGTGCAATTATTCATATGATAATTTAAGCAATAAGAATGTTAATACTTGTGAATCTCTCAAAAGAAACATGTCAGTTCTCTTATTGCTGTAAATAGTCACTGCAACAACAGATATCTCAATGTAACTTGAATTTCAGAAGGGGGTTGTAGAAGAACTTGGATTTTAAGAACAACAAATGTACAAAGTTAGTGTTCATCTTTCATAGAACAGATAAAGCCCAAAATATTTTGGTAGAGCAGGGCCTATTTGCTCGAGTTACAAACACATTTATGTTCTTTCAACTTAATGTTATTTCTTTGCTTGCACTTGGCAGCACCTGCCTCATTATATATTATTCCTTGAATCTGTTGCAGACAACATACACAGAAAGCCAGACTGCTTAGCCGAATATGGTTTTAAACACACCACTAATACAAATCAGTGTTCTTTTTATTCTTTACAGACTGCCACTAAAATTTTGCTTTTAAAATGTCCCTATTACCTACACAGCTATTTTATAGTCTATGTTACATTTCCAGTCTGTTGGTAAATCTGCATCATTCTTACCAACATTTTCCTCTGTCTTTTTGTGTTATCAGAAATTCTTAACATACATGTTTCTGTAACTATATGGTTAAATAAGACTACAAAAGCCATCTTTTTCTTTCTTTTTTTTTTTCTTTTGGTTTGGGTTTTTTCTCTTGTTTTATTTGGTTTTTTGTTTGACCTGGAGATAGTTGGATTTTGGGGGTTTCAGTTAGTTGGGAGTAGATTGGTACTTTGAATTGACAGTACTAGTTAAACAGTAAGGTGCTATTTTTTAATTATATTGAATTTTCCTGTATTGCATAGCTTTGTATGGAAGTGTTATCCTTCTACCATAAATTTAAGAATTATACTGTTGTAATTCCACTGACTCCAGTGAGCTATTCTTGTTCACACAGTCAAGATGGGTGTTTCTCAATTCATTAGATTTTTTAATTATACGGTTGGGCTGAGATCTGTGACTTGTTGACACTGTTCATTTCTTCCATAGGATCTGGCTCACTGAGTAAAATACAATACAGATAACAAAAACAATCTAAATTACTTACTGTCATCATGTTAGATAAGCCTTTTAGCAGCTTTAATTTGTGGTGAATATAATGTTCAAATGAAGCCAGAAAGCTTTTTGAGTCTTATTTACTTCTGTTGGCCTTTTCTTTATGAGTGAAACAAATCATTAATAATGATTTCTCAGAACAAGATTTTCCATCAAGAGCTTTGGTGTAATTGTTCATGACTGCACAAGTAAACACAAAGATATGTGTGTATTCTTACTAATGGATCATATATTACTTTCCTTTATCAGTGATGAGACAGTTTAACTCCCAAAGAGTAACAATAAAAATATTAATTTCCCTGAATATTTCCATATCTCCTCCATTTAACAAAAAAAAAAAATCTGTTTGGAAATCTTTGTTTTCCAGGTGGACAGAAACAGGTGATGAGTCTTTGCCCATCCCAGAACACAGATCTACTATTACTAGGGTGGGCAGAGCAGAAAAAAAAAAAAAACAAAAACAAAAAACAGACAGTCCATGAAGTTCTGGACCTTTGAAATTCTGTAGCTTCCATATAATTCAAGAGCTGCCCCAGGGAAGATGCAATTTAATGAATAGGTGCATGATAACTACAAAGCCTGAAAGAAGGAAGTAACAGACTAACAACTACGCACAGGGTGGACAGAAAGCTGACCATGTGCCAGTTATTACTGTGACATCAATTGACAAAACCAAGAAGGACAAACAAAAGAAATACATTGATTTTCAGCCACAAAGACTATATTTCTCCGGTTTCTATCTTTTTTTTCAGAGATTTTAAAATTGGTGTCAATTATTTTGAGGCAAGTTTCTAAATATAATAGTTCAAATCAAAATTTAAAACATTTAATTCTATCTTCTTTTTACTTCTCTTTTTCTGGATGAAATAATTCTTTTCAGCCCTCAGGTTACAAACTAAAAGGTCATAAATGGCATCCATTCTTTTTCTATCAGCTTTTACCAACAAATAGCATAATTCCAATTTTATTGAAACCTGCCCCACAAGATACCTTTCATGTTTGATTCTAATCTAATATCACAGCAAGAGGCAGAGGTAAAAATCTTCGTGTCATCACTATATCAAGAACTATAAAGCCAATATGTTCACACATAAGAAATACTGTAACAACAATAAACGAACACGTATTAGGAATTTCCATTGTCTCCTAATTAGTTCAGGCAAATAAAAGAACACATTTGTCCTTTGAATAGTATGCATATGTATCTCGAATACATATGTATCTCTGATAGCATTATTACATATATTATGTAAAGCTATATTTGAATTATCAGTTATTTGGATTTATACTTTAATTGATATTTATTAAATATATATTTATAAGTATTGACTTCTGCCAGGAGGCTAGATTTACAGGAGAAGGAAAATGCCAAATCTTGCACAAGCAAGTGACAGGAAAATACAGACATTCCTATTTCAGCTGACCTTTAGATCAAGGACCTTCTTCTTTTGCCCTAGAGCATCTGTCAAAAGGCACTGTCACAAAACACCATTGCTAACCCCAGCTTTCAATTCTTCTCTCTTACTGTGTCCTACAGTTCAGGTTACACCCACCATTCCAAGCCATAAAAAACCTGGATTTTGCCCACAGGGCACTTACTCTAGCTCTAACTTTCTTTTCTCTTCAGTACTTAAAAAGCCAGCTGGTAAGGGTAACACTCCCTTTCTCTGATGTAGTTTTCTCGGATAAAAATAACTGTCAGTCTACATGGGTTTTAGCAGTAAATAATGAATTTATTCAGTGCTACAGACAAACCAGACTAAGTTTTAGACAGAATCAACAATTTCAAAATCTGCTTAGTTTTACAATACAATTCTGCTTGTCAGCAATGAACTACAGATTGCCAACCTGCCATTTCAAATGAAAACACCTCTGACATTCTTGAATAGTGTTAAAGAAAGTTGGAGATTTTCCTTCTTCTCCTTTTTGTTGTTCTTGCTGGCTTATTTTGTGGCTAATACTTTATTAGAACCTGACTTTAAAGTTCATCCTGGTATTCATTAAGGATAAATAGAGATACACAATGACAACCTCAACTACATTGTCATCACTCACAATGGTGGGACTTTTGCCTAGCAATTTAATCTTGTCCTGACTAACCACCAAGCAGCTACATAAAATTTGTGAATAAAATAATAAATTTTAGATTACTTTTGTATTAAATTGCTTTATAAGCAAGGGCACAATTTCCTGAAGAGTCAGCTTTGAGTTTTGCTGTCATAGGAACATAAAAACCCAGATAAGAAAATAAAGATGTAGACTCAGAGAAAGACTTGTCATAAAAAAGATACAAATTTTTTTATCATGTGTAGAGTGGGACTGAAAACAGATATGATACAGGATTCCACATGACAAAATTGAAGTATCTTGGACCCAAAGAAGGCAAGAGATGCTGTAACAGCCCTGATCTATAAGCAGAGCAGTATTATGAGAGTTCGGGACAGTAATTATGCTAAATGACTGAATGTTTTCACTTTGCTGTATAGGTTTTATCCAGTGATGTATGTTTTCCTTATCATTAGGCAACTTTCTGTCAAATCACTTACCCATTATATAAATTAATTGCTCTGCCATTCTGAGGTGTATTTATATGAATAAAGAAAACTGTTGAATTTATTGGAAGTCTGCAAGCATAGGTACCCAAAGTGAAATAGATGTGCAGCTGGGGAACAACAACAACAACAACAAAAAAGCCTACAGATAAATTAAGCACATAAATTTTTCACACAACTGTCTGTACAGTCCCCTATATATCTCCCTAATATTTTTTAAATAAATTAAAAAATATATATATAAAAATACCTAGAAATTTATTTGTCCTTATTTCAGCAAACTGGACAGCTGGTATGCAGAGAAACAAAGAAAACTTGTGAAGCTGGATAAATTTGTGGTGAAATTTGCAGGCTGGCTGACCAGTTACACATTACCCTTTCTTTCAGGGAAGGACTCTGGCAATCTGTGTATCATAACTGACAAAAAAGTAGCCATATTTTGTGGTGTTATAGCCTATGCATGATAGTTTACTACTGCTACTGTATGAGGGTGTGTTGTCATGTGCTAAATCTAAGTACTTTGCTTAGAAAAGGCAATTTTAACCTGCGACTGGGAACCAGGAACTCAAACTGGAGCCTGCTAACTCTCCATCTGAGCTGCTGTAGTCACTGAGGGCCCTGAAAAGCATCTTCCCATTGCCATAGGAATGCATGACATGGGAATGCAGATGCATTTGCTGCACATCTCTGGCTGCTGAAGGTCAAAGGGGTGGTTAACCCAAGGTCTGTAGGATCAAATGTTAATCACAGTAGTTCCTAGGGTCTTCAAGTTCAGTTATAGTAAAGACTGTAGAGAAACCACTGAAGAACACAGCAATGATGACTAAGCTTGTCCTCTTGCGCTTTGATTCTTTCTTGCTATCTGCTTGGAGCCCAAAGGTGGATTTTTAGCAGAGCTGTTTCTCCCTGTACCTTTGATTAAGGGAGGTACTCTGAACATTGTTAATTAAATAGTTCACTGATAAGGCTAATACAGGGCTTCAAGGCCTTTAAGGATGTTTTTTTTTAAGGTCTAGCCCACAGGAGTGTGAAAGCACAGCTTCAGTACAGAGAGCATCAGAATAACATGTTGGGGAAGAACTTTTCAGTCAGTGTGTGAAGACTGTTCATCCCTTGCCCTAATTAACTTGATTTTAAAATGAAGCAACATGTAATAGTTATTACAAATGCTTCCTAAATGGAGGTTTAAGATAAACAAGAAGTGGACTGGAGAGGGTAAGGGCTCTCCCCCTTTCAGGAAATCGAAAGCACAGCATCCAGGATTTGGCTTAGCTTCCATCTTAGTGTTTGTCTTGTTTTTAATGTGAAAAAGAGCTGAGGAAACATGGCCTTGTGCAAAACAACAAAGTATATGAAGAATAATAATAGGATTTTTTCTAAGTGTAGTTTCTCCCGCTGTTATAATTTGTTAAACCCTTCGGGGTAGTTTGTTCAAGTCTCACTTTCTGCTCAGTGCTGTGGTTTAACCCCACAACACTCGCTCCCCTGGTAGGATGGGGTACAGAACTGGAAGAGCCAAGTGAGAAAACTCTTGGGTTGAGATAAAGACAGTTAATAGGTAAATCAAAAACCACACATAGAAGCAAAACAAAACAAGCAATTTATTTCCACTTTGCATCAGGAGGTAAATTGTTATTTATAACACATGAATTGTTATTTATCAATTTTTTAAAAATCTAAATTTAATTTCTAGGAAATCCAAACAGTCATTAAGAATACATCTATTGTTCTGTCCTTCTTCTGTGATGTAATATGAATATGGTTTTGTAAGCAGAGCTACACTTTAAACAAAGATACAATAAGAAGGTTCAGAAAAATCCTATTCTGCTTTTCTTTTAGATACATGTTAAAATTCCAATCCCAGCTATTTGCAGAATATCCACTGTGTGTGTTAAACAAGATAAATTACTTCCTGTTTTGTTGATTTTTTTTTTAATATTATAAACAGTCTTAGTCACAACACTTAGAATTACTTCTAGAGTATCTTACAGAATCTCAATTCCGTATGTTATGAAACTTCACATTCAGGCAGAATTTTTCCTTTCACAGAATCTATCTAGAAAAGCAGATGCTTCACTAGAGCATTTCTGTACCTTGCCATGTGATAGTGAAAGGGATGGTTTTGGTCTTGCATCACACTTCAAAAAGGGGACAAAGACGATTAATGATTGCATTCAAATGAGCAGGCTGATCTCTTTTTACACAAGTCAGAATAATTCTTAAGTTTATGTCATGAACACCAAGACAATATTTTCATAAATGCCCACACAGAAAAATAAGAGTGTTTTGGTTGTTTTTTTTTTTCACACAGCAGTATGCTTTATAGTTCTGGAGCATAATTTACAAGAGTGAAAAATGCAACTAAGCTTCCCACACAGAAAAAATTTTAAAACAAACAGTGTGGAATCCCCCTCCAAACTTCGCTTAGAAAAAAACAAACCAGGACAGCATTTAAGTACTACTAGTGTCAAACTGTTAGCTCTGTGAAAATGGGTGTATGTAGCAAGATTGGTCACATCTATTTTACCTTTTCTGTAAAACATTTTTAACCTGCAGACTGTGCAACTTCCTCTCTTTCTCATTGTCATGAGAGATAAAGGGAGGTTATGAGCTGTTTAAGAGTGCAACCAGAGGTTACCCTTTCTATAACTGATGCAAGAATCTATTTTAAAAAATGATGTATCTTGGCTGATTATTCTACCTCAGCTGATGTAGCTTTTTTTTCAGATACCTTCATACCTCCAGTAGCCAATTTCCTCTGGAATATCAATTTCTGCAAGCAGGAATGAAACATATATTGAAGTAAATAAAAGGGATGGATGAAGCTTTTAGAATGAATTGACCACTACACACTGATGACGAGTTTAAATCTTTATGTCCAGGTATTACTGTCTATCTCACTTTTCCACAATTAAAACAATGTGCAACAAACCTTTTTTGTTTTTCATTCAAAGAATTTTTAAGAATATCCAGATGATGCAAAATTAGACCTGATCAGGTCTAATTGTTAAAGGTCTTGCATTTTGCATAGAACAATGACAGGTTAACTCAGCCAGACAGTGGAATTAGACTAGGCCTCTGTTTATTGCACATAGACTGACAGAAACTGGGGCTCCTCCAAGAATTTTTTCTGTGGTGTGCATTATAAAAAAATTAACAATATTATATAAATCCTCCTCTGGTCAAGAATAGTAAACCAGTTCTTCCACCATTTCCGCATAAGCTTTGTAACGACAGAGCATTAGCAACAGGTTCCTTCACTTTTACTGGAGATCATTTCTAAACACTGTAAATGCTTCAGCAAATTTACTTGTAATCTCAGACACTGTATATAAAGTGCATTTAAAACACTATTTAAAAACCTTTTTAACATAAAACCTTCAAAATAAAAGGGGCTGTAAAACACAACTAATAAAAAACCAAAAGACTATATTTCTACCCATGTCCCAATGTAAACAAAGCATAAAATTAAAAAAAATATGAAAGCAAAAATATACACATTCAGATGATATATATTTTTGTCTGAAGTGACTGAAAAGTTTAAACATACTACTAAAACGTCTATGTTCTCCATGAAGTTTCTAAGAGGTTTTTGTGAAATATTTTTCCCCGTTCCATATACCCAAAAGGAAAAAAGAGAAAATATCACCAGAGAATTAGCTGTCAATTGCAATAATGGAACTAATATTGAAAACAATTTTACAAGATCATTCCCCTCTTCTCATGCTCTGTTTTCTTCAAAACCAGAAACGTTCATCATTCTGTTTCTCTACTCATTTTGTGCCAGTCAAATGTAATAAAATCCACATAATTGTTTTCTAACATTTGTGTTTTGTATTTCAGATCAGGTTAATGCTGCAGGTAAACAAAGAAAGGGAGCAACAGAAAATAAAGCAGAAAAATCACTGACTGGCAAAGAACTGTCTGAAGTAGTTTTATAGATGAAATTTATAAAGAATTATAGACCTCACTGGAACAGAAATACTGAAGAGAGGTGGAAGAAAGACTGTAGGAAGAGACAAGGTTCAAGAGTTCTAGCCTGAGAATCAGAAGACATTTATTAAAATCTATGGCTAGAAAATACATTCCTATGTAACTGTGACACTTTATGTAAAATCCACCAAATGGACACAAATTATTCCAAAACAGCATGAAAGGTTTAGGAGCAATACTCAGAGATGTTACATTATTTAATTCCCCTAGAAGAATGAAAACTTTGCAGGACACTAAGAATATAAACACAAGCATCCAAAGACAGACATAAATATTCAGATGACTAATGTGGATAACTTCCAAAAATGCCATAGACAATACTGTCACCCTACAAACCCGTAGATATGCAGTCTGAGTTGTACTGAGAGAAATGTACAAAATGTACTTGGATAGCTCAGTGAGTGTCATGGTTTAATATTGGTATTCTCCATTTTAGTACTCCCACTAAAACCACCTGCTGTTTCCCATCCCCCTCTCCAGATGGAGGCACAAAAGGCAAAGATCACAGGTTGAGATAAGAACAATTTACTGGAAACAGCAATTAAATAAGAAAATGAACAGTAACAGCAACAGTATTAATAACAAAAGATATAAGCAAAGAAAAGGATTCACATGGAAAGCCCATGACAACAAACAATACCAGATGGGTTCCTCCCCCAGGTTACCTCGATCAGAAGGAACCCCTTCTCCCAAGAAGAGGGGAGAGTCACTTTCCCCTGCCCCTGGCAATGGCATGAGGTGGTCTCAAACGACATTAGGGTCCTGGCCATGTCCCCTTCCTGGCTACTGAAAAAAATAAACTGTTCTGGCAGAAACCAGAACATTCAGCTATCAATATGAATGTATTTTCTCCCCAAACTCCATCTACAGTACCTAATTTCTGGAAGATAGGATTATTACATTAATCCAGACATAATCTTTTGTGTAGAAATGTGAATTTCACAATCAATGTGCCTGCCCAGAGCTCAAAGAAATGCCCAGGCACATTCAGGCAGTGGGTACAGCTTGCAAGAATGGTCCCATGCTTTTCTTACAAATCATTCTCCTCTCACAATTTTAAGTTGTTTGTAAATGAAGAACAGAAAAAAAAAAAAAAGAAAAAAAATCCAAACCCTAACATATATGTATATATATATATATATAACAAATATAAAAGCAATTAAAAGTTTGCTAACTGTGTATTTCTAAATTCAATCAAGGCTGAGAAAAACCATTACTTCAAGAAGTAGTAGACTTTAAATACATTTATGCTTGCACTGTTTCTTTTTTGAAAGGTCAATTAAGTGTCAAAAGTGTAACTAAAAAATGAGAAATTATTTAACATTCAGCAGTTACAGCTTGCCTGTTGGTATACATTATATCTAATTATGTACTTTACAATCATTTCAGAAAAGAAATTCATAAAACATTTATAAAATATATTCAACACATTAGTCATAACTAGATTTTTAAAAATACTTTCAGAAACACAGTTAATTGGAAATTGACTGCATTTATATAAATTGTTTTTATTTAAATGTATAAAGTGTCAGCAGACAAAATATCTCCAAAATCCCTGGAATACACATGGTACCTTGCAAGATACTATCATAAATGAATAAAGCAAACCAGCACATATTTATGAGGATTTTTTAATCCTTGACTAGCTGTATTTGCTATTAAAGGATTTTAAAAATAGTAAATACATTCCTGAGAATTCTGCTCTATGAAAAGAAAAATACATATTTTGAAAATTGTGATGCAGCTTCTTGGCAAGCTGGCAGTAAATGCCACAGCTGAAATCACAGACCACTGGGTGTTTGATGCACAGTAGTCAATAATACTGTCACTATTCAAAAAATTGTCTCACCTGTGTTTTCCTACTTGGAAATATCTCATGAATCATGGACAAAAAGATAATGTTATATTTTATAAATTGTCCTTTTCAAAGTTACACTCCGTAAAAAACATATTACTGTGGCCCAGATTCTCATATCCTCATTCTCACCAGATACCTTTTTGGTCAGTCATGCAGCAAGGTGACATTAAAACAAAAGAAAGGATATTGAAACCTTTCCACAAAGGAATGAAATTGGTGTAGCAGCAAGACAGCCCTCAAATGGCCCAGCAGTAAGCCAATAAGAAAGTAGATACTTATAAGCCAGTAAGATAAGTCAATACACGTATTCATTTTACTAATTGTAATTTAGTATTCCTGGATTTTTCAGAAGACTGTTGTTTCTTTTCTAGCCTTTGCAAAAATAATTTGTTCACCTTTTTGGTTTTGTACTTCTGGAATTAATCTAGCAATATTCTAGGGAAAAACCTCTATAATTTTATAGAAATCTATAGGCAATAAAATGCCTTTGGGTTGGTAACATGTGGGCTCTTAAAACCCAAAGGTACACAACGGTCCCCCAGCAGTCTCCCAGTTCTCCAGGATTTTGATCAGCAGTTCTGTGAGTTCATCTCATCTTTGAAGAGTGGTCATCCACATGCCCCATGGACTTACTGGAGAAATCGCTCCTAATTGGAGCACAATATTAATTATGACAGATACTTGTGACTTCATCCCTCATAAAAATATATACATCAATATGTAAAAAGATAAAAATTGATTAATGCTCACATCTGTGTATGCTTTTAGTGTTGTTCCTCATTTGTTTTCATCTTAGAAGGATTATTAGATTGGTTAAAAATCACCCCTCTGTGCAGGCTGAACTGCAGAACCATTCTCTTTCAACAGAGGTATTAAAGATCATGAAGTTGTCTGTGGGGACTATGACAGCAACAGAGGTGATCCCGTTGGTGTGACACTCTTTGACCTGAAGCAAGATGATTCCTGGGTATGCAATCCCATGCAGTGGCAGCCCTTTGCTCGCTAAATATTAAAGCAACAGAGCAGTGCAAAGTCAAAGCCTGAACGAAGAATCAGTAATACTTGGGGAAGGATTCCTCAGGGCAGAGAGTGAAAACAGTTTCTTGATCGTGAATCAATCATTTTAATTATGCATTAGTTGAAATCTCTGTTCTTCTATATCCTCAGTCTTCCATATCTACCGCATTATCATCAGTAGCAAATTTTGTTAGCTTGCACAACAGTCAAATCCATGTGCATAAATCATGTGTGCAGGTTTGATAGTACAGGGTGCCTGTAGCTTTGAGTTTCTAAAACGTCATTGTCATTTTTCGACCTTACTGACCTTAGCCACAAAGGAAGCTATTTACAGTTTAGTCTCAGTGAAGTCTTCAATTTCTTTGTTTTCTTGTATAAAGGAGGGCTTGCTATGAAAATTCAGTATAAATTTTAGAGGTTTAAACTTGAGATATCAGGAAAATAATTATTCTAGTAGAACACAGTGGTGAATACACAATTGGCTGATAACTTGCATATGAGCAAGTGAGATTGAGAGTATATTGATTGCATTTTAATTGAGACAGAAGACCGTTGAAGCATGAACAGTCTAGTATCTTTATGTTGATGGATTTACTAGTGCACCTGAATGTAAGAGCAATTAACTGTGAAGTTAAACTTATTGAGTTTGAAGCTGTTTGGTAGCCAAGGAGAAAGTTTTGCATTCATTTGACCATGTGGAAGTAAATTTCCAAAGTACCTAAGAGCTTCCCATACCAGTAAGAAGGCAAGAGGGGTACAGCCATTGGGTTTTTAGCACCCGCCCTTTTCCAGTGACCAGCTACATGAGTTTCACAGAACTTTGCCATGTTTTGATCTTCAGAATGGTACCACATATACCAAAATCATAGTAACTGATTTTTGGCACAAAATAAAAATCTAAGTTGAAGAGTAATCCAAGCAAGGGTGTCTGTAAAGACTTTCCATTGCTGAGCCTCTTAGAAGTCACTCCAGGACATTACATTTTCCTTCGCAGCATGACTCAGGTTCTAGTAATGGCCCATCTTCGCGAACGAAGATTTGGGGAAAGGTCTTTTTACCTTTCCAGCCTGCGCAATGGATTTTTTAGGTGAGACACAGCCTGCGCTGAACTGAGCCCACCCTTTAATCCTAAGGTTCATCTGCCGGGGCCAAGCAAGCTTGGACAATGGCAGTGAGGTCCTCAGGACGTAGGTTTGTTTAGAGTGTCCTTCTCATAGATGGATGGCCACACAGGGCTAACGACCTCCATCAGGCCAGGAGACCGGGGACTTGAACCCGTGGTCGCAGCAGTGAAAGTCCTGCACGCTAACCACTAGGCCACCAGGGGTCTCAACTCAGGTTCTACTCTGATACTTTATACTAGAGTCAGTGCTTAAAGCTCCTTTCTTCAGACATGATGTCTAATGAAGATGTAATTTATAGATGGGGTATTTCATGTCAAAACATCATCAATGAACTCCATTGGCACATATTTCAAACTGAAAGTATGCATTATGTTTGTCAGAGCATTAGGATACATAACCTTTTGAGACCTACAGCATCAGTACAGTGTTAAGTGAAGCAGACATACTCCAAACCATCATATGCTCTACACACCCCTGTTAGCTATATAAGTATAAAAGTTATTGTCACTTTAAGTGTCTTAATTAAAGCTTTTATAAAGGCTCTGAAACTTTCAAGGAAGTTTTAAGATATGTGGTGGCAGCAGACTTCGCAGATATAAAGGCCAACTTCCTGTATAATTTTTTTCCATGCATTAAACTTTTAGATTTTGAAACTTAAAAAAACAAGTGTTTCCTTGTGTCTTTCCTTACTAAGCTATAATAGAAGTTATAATTATTTGAGTGCAGAGTGGTCTTTTACTATGGAAATGTGAAGGAAGTAGAAGGGAGACAAAACCAAGATACAATTGAGTGTCTTGCTGCAGAAAAAAGCCCCCAAAACAAATGATGAAAACAGTTTTCAAAGACAGATACAACATGAAAGACTTTGTACAAATTTCTTGAAGAAAAACTGCCCACTACTGGCATACTTTATCTGTATGAATAAGAAACTCTACATGCCAAGGTGAAGTCGCTAAAAAAGCAGATAGTTAATATAATTATAAGTGAGAAAAGACACAGGCAAAAAGTAAAAACAAAATATTGAAGAATGTGCCATTTATATGACATACAAAAACATCCATGTACCTCAAGAGAAAGGCAGTTTTACAAAATCCTCAGTGCCTGCTATTGTGTACTACAGGTTTCATTAAATGGAATTATGTGTAAGTATACTGACTATTCCTAAGGACAGGAAATCCTAAAATAGAAGTGTTCTGGTTCTGGCAAGGACAGGGTTAGTTTTTGTAGTAGCCAGGAGGAGCATGACTAGGACCCAGAGGAGTCTCTTCCATGGCAGGGAGCAGTGGGGGTATCAATGGGCTCTGTGTGGTGCACAGTCGCGTGTGAATCGTTTGCCTCTTTTGTACACTCTGTTATTAATATTGTTGCTGTTTCCAGTAAATTCTTCTTATCTCAATCCGTGATCTTTACCTTTTGTGCCCCTAGTTCTCCCCTCCAGCCCTCCATGGGGGCAGAGGGAGGGGGGAATGAGTGAGTGGCGCATGGTTTGGCCTGTTTCAGTGGAAATGATAATCATTTCTTAACTAAGACAAAAGAAAAGAAATATCTGATGACTCTTAAAAGCAGAACATCTCAACAAAAAAAATCTGTCAAAAATTAAGAAGTTGATGAAGGAAGAGAGAAAATGTTGGAAAACATTGGAAATTTCATGCCGCTCATCAAGCAATTGCTTTAGAATTACACAACATAAAAATAAAAAATCTCAGGTGTAAAAACAGATCTACAGCTAGATAAACACTTATTTGACAGTTTACTTGCACTTGCATAGATGAAGGGACACTAAAATTTAATGAAATTTACTGAAATAATGGATGTTATTTTACTGAGAGGAAGATCTTAAAAAAAAAAAGAAAAACACCTGCAATAAAATACATTTTTTAAGTGCATTTTATATTCTACGGTCTTCCTCAATATCAACACACATTTATCGATCAGCAAGTGCACAGTCTGAAGCGTTAGTATGGTTTTTAACTTTCTTCTGATACAAAACCACCTTTTTATCTGTTTTCAAAGGTCTGCACCAAGTCTATTTGTCCTTTTTCATACGGCAGTCTCAAGATCCAGTGAGCCTGAGGTTCTTTCTGATCCTCAGACTGATAAAATACAGAGTTTCTACTCACAAATACAGAATAAATTTTGCCTTTAGGAAATTCATAGCTATCCTTAAAGGTGGGAACAATCATAAGAAAAAATATCTTATTAAGGAAAAGTAATGAGTTTCAGATGGAGGTAATAGGTTTACCATTTCGGTTTTTTAGCTGTTGATTCCAAGATGCTCTGGGTTGGAAATATCTGGAAGTTGTTCCTTCCAAGACCTGAAAATAATGCAAGATTGCAATAATTATTGTTGTAGTAATTTGGCATGTACAGTTTGGCATTTACAGTTAGTCCTCTTAATCAAAGGTAATCTTATCTAGTCACTAGTTTTGCAAAATATTATTGTAATTAAAAACACCATACACAGAAGTTTACTTTTGCACATTTTGGATACACAATGCAATTTATCTAAGAAACTTCACTGTTAGATGGCTTTAGGGGCTCGTCAGCTAATAATCTTAATAGTATTCAACAACTTTGTAACAATACTACACACTTGGGAAAGAGCTAGATGTAATATGTCTTGAGATAATGCATGATTAGACAAATTTTTCCCTTGTATTTGTACTATATTGTTTAAAAAGAGCTTACACCCTCACATATGTTTCTAATTCAACAATAATTTTTTTCAATAATTTAATTAAGCAACAATTGACTTGGTCTTTTGCAGTTAATAATTCTAAGCACTCACCTTCCCCTACTTTGGGCTCCCTGGTACATGAGCAGCTACATTGTATTTTCTCTGATGCCTGACCAAATGGATATAATTATATTTGTAAGGAAGACATAAGACAACCAAAAGCAACATCTGTCTAGTGTGTCTATATTATTTACAGCCTTCTGTTAAAGATTTTAACTTTTCCAAGCAAGTCTAAGGTGACATGGAATTACAGTTTTGTTTCCAGTCAAACAGTTCCGAATAAGAAGAATTTCTAATTTCTGTGAATATCTGCCATTTACTGTCATTATATCCATCTTTCTATTACCACCACTTTCTGATATTATATTATTATTATTTCCATTACAAATTTGCCACTATTTTGTATGTAGTACTTTAATGTACCAATGCCACAGGCATGTAGATAGTTAATGTGCTGGAAATGTGAGGGATATTATCATCCATGAAAGCTTCTAAGCCATATGAAAAAAGCTGTGTATGAGGGGCTAAGACCTAGACAGAAGACTATACCCCTACAAATTAGGCAAGCAATTTCTATTCTAGCCTTGATTCTCCTACATGAGCAGAGACAATCACAGCTTCTATGTATATGGATTTTCTAGCTGTGTCATGTTTTTTTTCTATAGAAGACAGATGGGATTCCTTAATGATTTGCACGATAAGCAACAAAATTCACTCAGATAGAACTGCAGTGCCAAGCAAGGAATTAATCTGAGGTGTTTAATGTGCTAGACTATATCTCCAAATAAGTCACGTATGTCCCAAGCCCCTGCTATCAGCCATGAGGCAAGACTATTTTGTGCTATAATAATCAATGATACAGCTACCTGCCAACACCATCAACACCCAGGGACATCAGAAATTTGGATTCCAGAGCAAGATCCCGTATGTATTAAACAAGGCTCTGTTGCAAGTAATATTCTAGACCCATGATATATTAAAGCAGCACAGAGAATTTCAGAAAAAAAAAAGTGCTGTTAAATGTTGGGGGGGTTTTTTGCTACTGTTAAATTGCCTGCTATTTCACTGGCTTTTACTTTATTTTTTACAGTTGTTTATCATATATATATGGCACACAAATTTCAACCTGTGGATTGCTTATAAATGGCTGACTGTAACGACTTTGGTTTAAATAGGTTTTATTCTCATGAATATTCAATCTTTTTTTTTGCATTATATTGTCTTCTTTCTTGTCTGGATGACATAATAATTTGAAATGGTTCTGCTTTCTTTCACATCCAATGCTATTTTACGCATAAAACTTGGATATGTACCCCAAAGTGCATTTTCTTGAATAAATGTACCTGCATAAATATGTGTGCGGGGGATGGGGCTAATTAAAAAGCCCATATACACAGTTAAGCCCAGATTGTATTGGGAAGGTAATGAAATTGCTCCTTTGCTGCACACTGTGAAGTGATCTAAAAATGGAAACTGCTGTACTACTCGGTTAATGGAACAGGTTATAGTACAATTCAAGACCTTCCTCTCTCATTCAGAAATGACTGTGGACTGACTGAATTATCTCTTTGTCCTGAAATGCACATACAAAAAGTGTGATTTAAGGACTTTCTGTCCTTCACTACAAACATGTATGGATCCTACTTAAATCTGGCAAAACCTAAGGTAATCACAATGGAGAACACTAGGAAATGGCAGGTTCATAGCCCACCATGTTAATGCAAAGCTCAGACTATTTTTCCCAATGGGTCACTTTACATTTAGCTGTATAAGATTTTACCTATCATTTCACTGTTACCTGGGTCTTGTAAAGTCCTTCTATGAGTCTACTCTGCCTGTCACTTACCTCCTCACTACCTTCAATAACACAGTATCATCTCTCACACACTTTCTCACTGTCTCTAACCAAGTCATTCTTCCATTCAGCCAATGACTGATCCATGCTATGGTCTTTCCTCTTGCCCCATCAATACCTTAAGCACCCTTGGAGAATGTTTGTCTTTTGGAAACTTCAGTACATTGTTTTAGAACCATCCCATCAATATGTTTGCTGCTGCTCCAAAAGGACTCCAAGAAGCCTTACAAAGGCATGACCTCTGCCAACAGAGCGGTGTTGAACTCTAGCACCGCCCCACCCAGAGTCTGTCAGACTCTGCCCTTCACCAAAACTTCTGCTGATCTGCCCAGTACAGGAATCAGAATGACCAGTCTGTGCTTTCCCACATTGCTCCCATCAAAACTTTTTTATTTAGAATGTTAGAGTTGCCGTTCTGTCTCTGGATACCAGGGCTATTCCAAAAGGTGACTACAAGATTAAGGTGCTTCATGCTTAAGCTGCATTTGAACTTCTATGTGAATATCAACCAGTCCTGATTATTTTGAGGGGCTTCCTTCTGTCTGATTGTACCACATCTTCTTCTGCAGTCAGTGTGTTTTCAAACACATCCTATGCTGATTGCTCTCTTCCTCTGTTAGAGCCTTACAGGGTGCAAACTTTTTAATTTCTTCCATAATAAACATCAATGCATAAAACTCATGTAACTTCCTGAAATGGCCTCATGTTCTCTGAGTGCTACTTCTATAATCTGGCTGTATAATCTTATTTATATTTCCATTTATTTTATTCCTCTGATGGTTGTTCAGCTACATCCACTTACAGATTCCTTGCCAGTGATCACAATGATACTAAATGTAAGAGTCTGTGACAAACAATGTTATATGAAATCATCCTCCTGACCAGTTCTGTTCAATGAGAATTGCATCCTCTTTGTAGTTATTGTCATCATCTCAGATAATCACCATAAAGAGCATCTCTAAGCTTTTTCTTTCTTTTTGCCTACAGAAATATTTTCATAGCTCTATCTAGGTTTTCCTACTATCCAGTCATATGAGAAAAAAACTTGCCACCATGCAGATTATATCACATAGCCTCACAGAGATAATTAGAGGGGTAGAATCACCTCCTTAGACCTGCTGACCACACTTCTTTTGATGCAGCCCAGGATGCAGTTGACCTTCTGGGCTGCAAGCACACCCTGTTGGCTCATGTCCAGCTTTTCATCCACAAGAACACCTGAATTCCTTCTCCGCAGGACTACTCTCCATGACTTCTTCTCCCAGTATGTACTCATATCTGGGATTTCCCTGCCCCTGATGCAGCACCTTGCACTTGGACTTGTTGAACCTCGTGAGATGGGTCCACTTTTCAAGTTTGTTCAGTTTCCTCTGGACAGCTGATTCTCCTCTTCATGATCTTGACTACCTATCATGGATTCATCTCCTTCCAGCATCAAAGAATCATATGTGTTTTGTATGAAAAAGAATAAAGGCATTGGTTTCTTTGCAAATGACTGTTTCTACACAAATGCCAGAAATACATCTGAGGCATGCTTGTAAATGCACTAGCTATATGTTTATGTATTCACTCCATAAAGGCTGCAACATTCTGTCAGATTTCTCATTGCATGTAATAGCAACTGGCATGATGTCATCACACTGTTGGTTAAAACATTACCAAAAGGAAAGGGCTGTTCTTACCCATTGGCATTTTTGTCCTTTAATGATAATGCTTTTTATTTCCCAGTTTTGTATAGCATCTTGTGATTTTTTTCGTAACTATGGCAACTATTCATTTTTGTTCAAATAAAAGTGTGTTGTAATTCCATGAGACTTGCTGACATATAAATTAAGACTGCCTGCTGGAACTAGGATGCCAGAGTTCAGTTTTCCCACTTAGCTTTAAATTGACATGTTCACTGTTGATGAAGAAAGTGCCTGTCTCTGCTGAGGAAAAAAAAGATTTGTCCTGAGTAGGTGGAAAAGGTCATTCAGTTCAGTGCACAAAGCACAGGTGCTGATGACTACTGACCAATGAGTGAGTCAGTCAGGCTGAGCAAAGAAAATACTGGAATTACCTTTTACAAAGCTATGGCATCAATACCAGTCAAGAGGAAAGGAAGAGGGGAAAAAAAGGATGGTATGTGAAACCACAGCAGAAACCTATCTGCAT
This sequence comes from Neopelma chrysocephalum, assembly GCF_003984885.1. Lineage (NCBI taxonomy): Eukaryota > Metazoa > Chordata > Aves > Passeriformes > Pipridae > Neopelma > Neopelma chrysocephalum. The sequence goes on from NW_020897700.1 coordinate 17,375,435, forward strand.
CCTAGAGAGAGCAGCTGAACTCCTAGTCGTGAGAACACATTTCAGCAGTGCTGGTGTTTCACAGGGGGCTGTGGTGTGCAGAATCACTGATGTAACATTCCAGGGTACTTGTTGCTGACTGCCCTGCTGCCATTCTCCAGGCCAGTGTAACCCTGCCCCTTAGAAAACACCTGCTAGCACCTAATTCCTCCTAAAATAAAGTTCCTGAACTTTTATTACTATATTTTTGGAACCACGTATTTCAATGGATTAAAGTATCACAACAATAGATTTTTCGCTTCCTAATTCAATCTCTGTTTCTCCTCTTTTGACTTCTAAGAAAAGCAGATTTTCATCAGATTTTTCAATCAGTTAATGCTAGAAGGTACAATTTTACTTCTGCCTGTATAGCGGCAGCTGTTTGCATTTCCAGTGTACCTGAAATTTCAAATACATCGCCTGTTACTTGGGTCCTGTTCTGATCTCTCATCTCTATAACATAGAATTATAGAATAATTCAGGTTAGAAGGGATCTGCCATTCAGAGTTGAGAGTCAAACTGATTTCAGACAAGGTTGCTCAGTTCAATTTCAGCAGCATTCCTCATGAGGCGTCTGGGTATAGATGAAAGAAGAAAATGCCTGCAGCAAAAGTAATAAATGGATAATTTGATGAAGGACATTGCAAAGCAAGGTTAACATAATACTCATATTTCTTCTTAATCCAAACAGTAGTTTATCTTGAAATATTATCTCCAGAATTACTTTCAGAATTCCCTACCCAACCTCAGTACCAAGTTTCAGAGCATTACGTCTCCAGATAAAGTTCAGAGTGTGTATAAATTTCATGTGAATTGAAACCTGGAAGATTTATGCCCTTTGATCTTTGCAAGACATCATTACACCATTATCTTCCCAAGCATTAATTAATAATAAATGCTCCATCCATCATGAAGCTAAGCTAAGCATATTTTTTCACATCCTTCCAGCTCCAGGATCCAAATTCTATTAAAAAATCTTAGCACTAGCACATCTTCATTTCCAGATGCTTGAGTCTCTTAAATACAGAATTAATGCAGGAGGATGTTTTAGTATTATTATTTTACAGATTAAGGTAAAACAAGTATCTCTGTTTGATTTCCTTTTCTATGATACTACATTATATTAGCTCTTTATTTTGCAGAAAAAAACCCAAATATTGATGTTTCAGTAAATTATTACAACACAGCTAGACTAAACATTAGATCTCACATATACACAGTTTCCAAGCTGCTACATTCCCATGATGTCAGGTTGAGGTCAAGATGACTGAAATCATTATTTTCTAAATTTTTAATTCTGGTATATTGTTCAGTGGAGATGCATTTATTATATGTCAATGAAAGGTAAATAACACACAAGTGAATTTTAGGAAGACTGATGATAGATTAAAGCCAGTTTTGATATATCTGCTAATCTATGTATCATGCTCTTGGGGAGAGCTCTGACTTGAACAAGTTTTCTTCAGAGTCCGAGATCACTGCTTCAGTGATTCTGTCTTAAATCTTACAAAGCTTAATGGAAGTAATATCAAATGTGGCATCCCTTGCTTCAATTCACAGGAAAGTGCCAGAGCAAGGAGAATTTTGCCCACCAAGCACTTAGGTGAAATAGGAGCTAAAAATTCTCCCCTACTTCCCTTCAGTGGGGCACAACAGCTGATAATGAAGTTCCGGTTAGAAGAATTCATCGCAAGAGGAAAAGTAAAGGCAGGAGAGAAAGCATGGAGAAATTCTGGAAAAGCATAGGGATCCTATGCACAGGAAGCAATCTTGTCTCCTGCTCCCAAAGGTCAAAATGACTGTCCTCGACACATCTCCCAGAAAAACTGTCTCCCCATAGGAAAAGCTTCCCCATGCAGTCTGTGTTTGTATGTCTACAAATCTAACCTCAGCTCCTTATAATTTTGTTTCTGAGAAGGGGCTAGCCAGTGAAAAGCTCCAGTGAGAGATAAAGATTGGGACTAATAGAGGTCGTGTCTTTGGTAGCTGACTGAGAAGATGCTTCAATCTACCAGATTCCTGTATGGAGTAAAAGAAGCAATGTTTCACATCAAAAGTATGAGTATCACCACCTGGAAATGGCAAATGTTACTCTTCGTCATGTTCGTTTTTCCAGATTCAAATTGCTCACTGGAATTTATGCTATGCAAAATTCATGCACAGTAAGTATAGAGTTATTTTAGGATTATGTGTTAGTGCTCGGAATACCTTTCCTATCATCTCAACATACCCTAAGTCACACTATCAGTTGTTTCCTTAGCCCAGCAAAGAAAGTAAAGAAATATAGGAATTAAATGCAATAAAATTATCTGTACCATTAGTCAAGATACAGCAACACCCGTAGTGTGGCTCTTAAATTTGAAGATCTATAAGAAGTCATTCTATCTGCAGTAGAGAAAACCACAATCCAAACCTCAAAATCAAGTACTGAGTGACAAGACAAGACCATGAATGGAAAGTCTGGTTAATAGCTGGTGCAGGGAAGAGTCCCTAGAAGACAGAATTAAGCAGGCTTTGAAAATCTTTCTCGGATTCAAAGATGAAAAGTGCAAGTACACATTGAATCAATTAGAAGCACTGTTAATTTAGTTTTCTGATTATATCCACTTAGGACATTGGATTTACGTACTTTACCCTATATGTTTCCTTCTGAACCTCAATTTCTTTGCTGAACATGACTCTACAAGATAAGAAATAAAACAAACACATTTGGACCTTCAGGACTGCAATCTCAATTTACACAAGATTTTCATTGATGTAAGCAAGGATAAGGTGAAACACAGCTTTCGGTACATTTCAACATCTACCAGTAGGTCTTACAATTCAGGAAGAGAGGAGTCAAAACTAAAACATGAACTACCCAGAAAAGAAGAACCAAAACCACAATATCTATTATTGACTTGTGTCTCTGTAAAAATGCTCCAAGATCTTCTGCATCAATATGTGATCAGATCAGTCATTTTATTATTCTGAACACAGTGAAGATCTATGGGTCAGGCATAATAAGAATGTTTGCTTTACATTTTCTTGAGAGGTGAAACTTCTTAACTGAATCTTACACTTAATCATTTCCAAATCCCAGGCTATATCTGCTGATCCCTGTTTCGATTTAAAATAAAATTCATTTTCCGTTTTGCTGCATGACTTCTATTTCAGATTTGACTTAGAGATTTATGAATGTGATATAGCTTTTCTTGCTGAACACTTGAACGATCTTGGTCCCTGTGGTGACTTCCACATTGCCGCAAGTGGGAAGAAACACTCACTACTGTAAAATAATATGACATCCCGACTTCAAAAGCCAAAACAAATTTTTGAAGGCTGAAATGTTCAGTTGCAGGAGGGATAAAAATCCAAGGGAATCTAGCCCTTGTAGTATTTTGAAACATCAATACCAGTTTTCAATTCATAGCTTCTTAACTGAGAAACAGAGAGAATCTGGGTCCACAATGAATCATTGTTGGTATGGGAATGGGGAGACAGGGAGGCTATTGATTGAACCCACATTTTCTCTTGTTGCCAGTCACATTGAAATTTTACTTTGACTCAGAGTATAATGATTTCTCCCGAAGATAACTGCTCCACACTGCACTGCACAATTTACCACAAAGGGTAAATATATAGCAAATGGACCACAGGATTCTGAAGACAGAATGACCCCTTGCAGCCTGGCATCTCTACTGTCACATATCTGGAGCAATGCCTTAGGCAATGCTGACTACTTGCACACCCAAAATGTTCGGTACCTCAGCTTGCAATGTCCTTCCCAGTGCAAGTGACAAATACAGCAGAGCTGATCTTTTCCACTCGCCCTGGTACCCGAGTACAGGTTGAGGTACAAAATTGATCTGGAGCGAAGGATTCAAAGTGTTCCAATTCAAACTGCAATGCTGAGATCTCCTGCTTTGGTGGCTTGCTTAACCCTAGGGGTTTTGTTCAATGACTAGAAACACTCTGGTTTTTACAGAGCAAAATTTATTCAGTGTACAGTTCACACTGACTGTGACTTTTAATAATCTGGGATAAATACATCCAGTGCACCCCAGGGGCCTGTTTAGTGTGCCATACCAAGAATCTCATGGGAGCACTCCACATCTCTAACCCTGCTAAACTTCCAGAGGAAAGTCTCCACAAAAAGAAGTATGTATCGTAGTACGTACATATAATATATATCCATTTAATACACATTGAACTGAAATTATGTAGGCGTTTGGAGTACAACAAATGCAAATTACTTTGAGGCCAAATTACTTTTCTAATAGGATTTGGTGTCTAATATCATGAAGACAGTATGGTAAGGGGAAGGTTTTTTTGTTTGTTTGGTGTGTTTAGATATACATTGTCTGTAATCATTAAGGGAGTCAGATGACTCAGATCTCTTTAAAATAAGACACTAGGAACCTATTCAAACATTAAGGTACTCCAATGCTATCAGAGATCTTACCTCTATGCACTTATACTTTTAGCTTGGACACAGGCATCTTAAAAAGTGATAGAAGGAACAAATTAATTGAGAACTGAAAATTATTCTCAAAAAATCCATTTGAGGGAAAATTGTCAAACAGAAAAGGCAAATCTGTGGCATTCAGTTCTAAGTTCAGCTGGAAAATACACAATTTTTGGAATATTGGGTAACTCAAAACAGTGAAATCAATGTTCAAAGTAAAATAAGAGATGAAATTCCTAATGAGTAACTAAACTACATCTTCACAGAAGATGTAGTTTGAAGGTTTTGTATGTTGGAGATAGGTGTACATTAGTTTTCAGATATTGTACCTTATAAGAAAATAAAATGGGACATTAATCACTAATTCTCTGATTAATAAAATGTGGTCACATTTTAATAAGCCAGTTGAAAATATTACCTCCTTTACAGCTCTGCTTTGCAAAGCACTTCCCAAATAATTAATTTCAAGCCACTTATTTTATTCTTACCAGTATCTTCCTGACTATCTGGCATTGCTCATATACTCAATTTCCAGAGCATTTCACTTCAAAATGAGATGAACAGAAGTGTGACTCATGTACACCTAGGAGCACTGAACCATTTGGCACTTCCTTTATCACAAAGCAAAATCAATGTACTGAAAACCACTCTTGTATTACTTCACCTGGTTCACAGTATTAGCAAATTCTTTTTCCCACAAAACAAAAGTACCAAAAATAGCATAATAGAAAGTTTCATTTATTTGGTGGTTTACATCTTCAAATATTCTACAAGCTTTAATCTTTACAAAATCTTTTAGTTAGAAAGTACATACTTCCAGCACTTGGTGTAAAATTGAAGAAAATAGCCCCATCAATCTCATATACATGTATGTCTCCACAAATTTAAAAGTATTTCCTTCATTTTATATGTGACAAAGGAATATCATATTAGCCTCTTTTTACCACAAAGCACTGAGACATGAGTTCTAGAATTCAACACATTGCAGATTAGAAACCAAGACAGTCTGGGCTCCTGGTTTAAAATAGAGATAAATTGGCCAGTCCAGAAGACAGTTCACATTTCCAGTTAACTGAGTTGCATTCTGAAAATTAAATCATCCTCTGCAATTTTAGCACTACTTTATGGTAACAAGAATACTTAGGTTAAGTGTTTTTAAGATCAGAGTGGATGAATCAAAGTCACATCACAACCTGCTTGGTAGAAGAGGAAAAGATGGTTCAACATCTTTCAAGGCCTAGCCTAGCCCACTCCACCTGCAAAGATGGACTTTACAAAAGCATCACAGAAAGTGATCATTTATACTTTATTTGAAAACCTCTCCCATCATGACTGAATTATTCACTAAAGCACACAGAGCAGAAGACTCTTGCAACCAGTACTGGACTGCTGAGCAGCCTTTCCCTTACAGCTTGGCCAACCTTCAGACACCAAAGAAATGTTGATCCAGGGCTCTCAAAATAAAGGGACTCCTTTTACATACCACTCTATTTTGCAAAGTCTTCTGATTCCTCTTCAGTATATCTTTGAACATGGAAATGGTAACAACAATAACAATTCAACCCATCCATTTTTTCGGCAATAATTGCCATGCAATGAATGTAGGTATTCAGGTCTGACTGGGTTAGATGAAAATATCCTGATATTTCTCTCACTTACTATGACTGCAATTCAAAAATTTTAAGATAAGTTACAATAATGAGCAGGTTAGGAACAGGAAAGATTGGTACAAAAATGGCAAATATAACATGTATCTAACAGCTTATGTATGAGAAAACAGGGACAATCTTTTTAATGCATAAGATAAGTAAAGAAAATCTCAGGGGACAGAGCAGCCACAGAGGATCACATGCTGTTCTCAATTACATGGATATAAATCTGAGATAAGTGCCACTGACATCAGTTTCAAACACACATGTTTAACTGAGATCAAAATCTGGCTAGTGCCTCAACTAGACCTGACCTGATATTCTGTCTGCACTATATTCCCAAGAAATTTGAATGAATAGGTATTTCAGGCAGACATTTATATCACCTGTCCATATGTGAAAATTTTTGACTTTACTTGACAAGTATGTGTCACAAGTTGCATTAAGTCCTGTTAAGCTAAAATTTGAGGTGAAGGGAAAAACAAAATTAAAACAGGAAAAGCAAAAAGAATGCAAATGCTGTAAACAAGTCATCAAAAACCATACCAATCCCAAGACTTTTTAACACTGTATGAATAAGCTCTCTTACTTGAAGGGGCTAATCAGTGTGGGATAGCAGTGATTATTCCAAACCTTAGTTTTCCAGCCCCTAGCAATGCATGGTGAAGAAAACAGAGCTTAAAATGAATTTTTAAAGATTATTACCAAAGCCACCTCACAAATACAAAGAAAGTGCAAACTCTACAGAAGCTGTAGTGCTGCTGCTAATGCTGTGGTTCCTGAGGTTGCCTCATTATTTTTCTCTTATACAGTACAAAAACATTAAGCATCATTATAAAAGATACTTGTACCAAAGTTGGTTTTTAAGCGAAGGGAACCAAGATTGTACAGAAACATTTCCTAAGAACAGGATACAGATGTATTTACAGCTATACTTCGAGTAGTGTTGTATCACGCTCAGTGTGCCTCTTAATAAAAAGATTTTGAGAGCGTCTGAAGACAAACCACAAAACCAAACCTGGATCCAGATCCAGATAACGAGGCAGCAAATAGGATTTTTTGGACACTATTTGCATCTCAGTGTTATTCCAGCTGCTACTACTATGATAACACAGAGGTTTGTCTGAAAGATTATGAACAGCTCGCTTGATGACTCTTCTGCATATTATCAGATAACACAGGAAAATAAACACGGAGCTTAATATATTTTTAGGTCCCAGTAGCACAAATGCAAAGCCTAGCACACCTGAACACTTCATTCAGGGACTGTCCCTTTACTTACAAGTTTGTACTACGCCTGGCACAAAGAGGACCCGTGGCTCCCATGTGCTCTTAGATCATAACACAACTGCTCAGTAAAAGCAGGGGCCAGGGAGCAGACCCGCACCACACCGAGACAGCGCACTTGTTCAGCAGTGGGATTTTGTGTTTTATGCATTTTTGTTTCTGGCTCCTCTGGTAAGATGAGTTTTGTGCTTAAAACAGCAATTTCAGATCTTTGCAATGCATCAAGACATTCTTTTGTCTAGTTTTAGAGCACTTGTGCTGACTGTCTCCGAATATAAAGTGGATACTCTAAGATTACAAAGTAACAGGTACTCAGAAAGAAAATTAGTTTGAAAACAGTTCCTTTGAGACCGTAAAGAAAATCTCTTACATAATTTGTATTTACCTTAAATGATCCAAGGATTTCAGTTCTCCTTGGCATGTATCAAAACCAGCTTCAGTGGATTAGATTGGCATTTAAATAGGCAGGCTTCTGACAACCTAAGAAAAGAAAATTGGTTTAAAAATCACAAAGTTATTTAACTCATAGAATCATCTCAACAACCATAGTGGTTACAAGCTTCTTGTACTTTAGTTTTCAGTGCACAAAAGGTAAAGCTGGGCTAGAATTTTAGAAAATGCATGTTTTAAGGAATCAGAATTTGGGCAGCTCTCCAGTAAAAGAACACAGATATAACTGTTGGAACAGGAACATACTGAACATTTGTTTGTAATACTGGTTAATATGCTTTCAATACAACTTAATTTCTTTCACAGTTAAGATCCTTTTAGTTATTATTCAATAAAGTAATTTGAATCACTTACATTTTTAATTTACTATGGTTATGTACAAGTGCTTTTTTACCCCATCAGTCTCAGGGAACTTTAGCCAAATGTATTTTACTGTCTCTATTTCCTACTTATCACTACCTTGGGGTTGGGATAGCTACTGTCCTGTTTCTTTCCACTGAGACTAATATGAAAACATGTCCATGTTGAAAAAGGGCCAACACTTTGCAAGTCTCTTTTAAGGAGATAATTATATTCCTCCTTCTGTCTACTGATACCAAAGCTTTCAGTTTTGAAGGCGGGCAGCAAAATGAATCATCAATCATAAATATTTCTTTGCTTAAGCTATTCTTTTCAGCAGATCTAGTCTGCAGAGATGGTAGGAAGCAAAGGGTAACAGGGGGTGCACAATTGTGCCGCGAAATATATGAAAGAGCCTGTGAAGCAAAGGAAACCCATCATACATTCCGGCATCCTTACCTTCCTCTCATGAGAAAAAAGCAAACATAGCTTAACTGCTGAGGTTTTATGTCTGTTATGTACAACTCTTAAACAGCAAAAAACAGACAAAAGAGTAAATTTCAGACAAATTCGTTCCATCTGCAGATTATTAGATACATTAAATGTTAGCATTCTCCTTATTTTGCATTGATTAGTGTAATAACCTTCACTTAAAAATCAAAATCACAGGAAAACAAGGTGAATTTCAATAGGGGGTTTGTTTTTTTTGGTTTTTTAATCTGCCTGTAAGAGGTCCATAGGAGACATACTTAATTCAGGAAACAACAGGACAATAAATAAAGCACTTGTTTTTTCTGGTGGACAAAAAACCCCAAACAAATAAAAGAGACAAAAATGGATATATTCACCATAACCATGCAGGAGAGATTGGAACAGTCCCTATGGCCTCCTTTCCCACTTTCACTGCCACTGAAAACAAACAACTTTTACTTCTGCAACAATCTCTCACTTACTGCTTAGCCATTCAGTGGAAAAAAAACCACACAAGAATTTCAATCAAAATACCTGTCTGAGATTTGCTGGCAGTGGAATAGCAGAGTTTGCACACATTTCTGAGTCTCTGAGGTACTGATTCTTATACTGATTAATCCATAAAACTTGTATGAATCAACATTTCTCCAGTTGTAGGCTGGCGCCAGCTAAAATTGTAAAAGCAACACTAGAAACCAGGAAAGCTCTAACAAGCAACAGTTCATGTGGAATTCACATGCGAGATCCTTATCCCAGTCAGCCAGCTGATTTGAAAATTCTGCTTGCAGATATGTAGACCAAATTCTGTGTCATGAATGCTGGTTAATTTCTTTTAATTATATCATAAAAAAAATCTCAAAAAACAGGATGGAAAAAGTATTTCTATTTCAAACATTTTCATGGCATCTTATTTCTAATCAGAATGCACGTTCTGTTATAGAAAATGCACTAAAATATTAAGTCATGATCAGAAAAAACCTTAGTTTAGGGAGATACAGTCATCTACTCTTCCTCGGCTATTTCAGCTCTTTCTGCTCATTATAGGGAAGACAGGGACCTCATTTGGAGAGAGCTTATTCGTTGCCATATCATAAAACAGAGCACCTTCCACTGCACCAGCAAATGTTTGAGTTTCCTTTAGGGACTCTCTCCCTCTGTAAACTGAATTTTGCTTCTGTGCTTTTACCTTGTGCTTCTGAGCAGTCAGTCATGACTATATCCAACAGCTGCATCATAAAGGTTGTCTATTTAAACTTATTACAATCAAAACACACAAAACAGGGCAGTCTCCGCAGTTACAATTATGAGCAGGGTTCTTGTTCAATGAATGGACAAATGAACAAAACTATCTTTCAGAATTTGGAAGATATTTACAAATGGAAAAAATGGGAAAATAAATGTTTTAGATCAAACCAAATATACATCTTTACGTCTGCCAAGCCAAAATGCACAGATGTCTTGGACACCCTGAGGGCATCTTATATCACCCCAAACACTTCCACATAGGCAAGGATTGCAGCCAGTGTGTCAGATCCCGCAGTGCCATTAGGTAGTCTGATTCTGTACACGTGGCCTATGTATCACACTGACCAAAATAGGTCTAAATAATCTGTCCTTAGGAGCCAAGAACTGTGAGCCTCTCAAAGACTTAATTGTTCTTTTAGTGACTGGAATAACTGAAATGTCCTTGCTCATAGTGTTGAATTCTTTGACTGAAAACCATAAAAATTATTACTTATTGCCTTAGGCAAATCTGAGTCCGTTTAAGTCTTCATATGAGCCTTCAAATTCTCAAAATACAGCAATAAGATCCAAGCACCTTCTTGCTCAATTAAAACAAAGATTTTTTTCTACAATCAGATTTTTTGTTTTAATAAGTCCAGTAAGAAGTCCAGTCTGAAGAAGAAGTTCAAAAAATAAATATTGATCCATGCTGTACAAATTCACAATAGTCACAAATTAACAATTTTATTAGGGAAGTAGAGTTGGATTTTAATGCATGAGGGTGCTGAGAAGACTTTCAAATAGAAATTATAAAATTTTAATATCTTACTAATGGAAAAACATAGTGCACTGTAAACTTACAAAAAAATAAGCTGATTCACTCATTAATTAATTCTGTAATATGAAACCTTTTCTTCCTAATACCATTAGAAAAAGAAAGAAAATAGAACAGTGACCCAGTGACCTGCTGGCATTTTCCTGTTTATACTAATCCAGGATGCCATTACACAGCTACCTGAAAGACAATAGGAGAAAGCACATCACTTTTTCTGTACTTCTGCAGTGTTCCTCTTCAGCCCTTGCTGAAGTTTGTATTTAACTCAACGACCTGCAAAAAGGTCATTTAAAAGCAAGGAACATGTCTGATTATGAATTATGTTGAAGTAGATTGAAAAACGGAAAACTGGTCTTATTCTCAAACTGTTTTGAAATCTACCAGTCATAAGATAAGCTTTCTGAAGAGTTTTCCCTGATGAAACTGGTCAGCCCTGGCAGAAACAGTACAACCATTTTCAACATGCTTAGCCTCATGCACCACTTTTTAACTTCTGAATTTACTTCATTATCACAAAATTCCCTAGTAGCTGCCAACAGACTATTGTTTCTATTGGATACCTTAAAAAGATTATCTTGATTTTGATCAGCCTCTCACCTTTAACTGAATATTGACTCTCTTCAAATTTGGAAAATAATGAGCACACAATCACAGAGATATCATTGAGGTAGGTACAGATTCTATTCCTTTTATTTTCAGTATATTTAGCACTAATGAAGGATGCTGGAAGAGTCTCTAAGAGTGCAGAAATCTTATCCTGTTAAAAACTGTGCACCAGAAAAACAAGACTATTTTAAATTCTAAAAGTCAGTTTGACATATTGGATGAAATTGCAATGGTTCTGCTATCTCACACTTTTTCTTCCTGTGCATTTTGAGACAAGTAAATAAAAACCACAAAATCAGTGGCAAGGACTGAATAAAAGGATGCACTTAGCAGGGACAAAAACTATCAAAGAGAATATAACTTTTTCAAAGTTAGGGTCCCTGTGTTTCTGTAAGTGCCACTTTTTCATTTAGAAATTAAGAAAACTAGATGATGAAAATAAATTGCATAAATTTTGTTCCTTTAAAGGCAATAAATAAACAGCACATACTGCCTGAGTCCTCCCTATGCTAACTGAAAGTAATGGCTAGAAAAATTATACGTGTGCTAATTAGGAAGTAACAACAGCTTCACATGAGATATTAGAGAGATGAATAAAAGGTCTATGGCAGCCTAAGCTTCACAGTTAAATATTACTGTTAAATATACTTTGTGTCTAATATACCACATAATTACAGTATCAAAAAATTCCAACTAACAAAACAAGTGACAGGTGTGCACTACTAAAGAGGTATTCAGGGTTAAATCATATGAAATGGAGAGAAGGCATTGAAAATGCACAAGTAGACTTTGATGGTCATAGCTGTCAGTTATGAGACTGCAGAGAAATGTAGAGTTATCTGACAGAGACTGCCGAGAATTGCTTATTTTGCTCAATAAACCATTTTATATGCATGGTATCAGATAGTACAGAGCATGCATTCATCAACCAACAAACTCCTAGCCCTCACAAAACAATTTAAGAGGATGCTGCCAACTTGAAATACTGAGAATATGAAGTCCTGCCCCTCTGCAACCCCCCTTCAAAAAAAAACAACGGACCAAATCCATGATTTAGTTCTGCCATTTTTTTTCTGATTTTGTAATCATATTTTCCAACCAAAGAAAATTTTTTTTCTTTTCTGTGGCTGTGTGAAAGATAACCCATTGGAAAACTACCTGCATTAGTAAAGGGCAAACTAGAAAGAATTAGTGTTTTTTATTTTACACTTGTTACTTGCAACAAAAAGCTTGTTATTTGTAGAAAATACACCTAGGTATTTAGAAAGAAGAGTGACTTTTTCCTATGTATAGCTGTTCTTTAAACAACCTGGTCTGTAGGCCCAGCTGGTAGAAGCATGCACAGGGTTGCCAAACTCTAAACCACAATAAAATTATCAGTAATGTGATCAGTTTAGGTGTCATTACTTCCTTTGAATGGAACTAGCAAAATTACTCTAAAAGAATGTAATTTTTTTTAATAAGATTTGTTAATCGAGCTTCACAACTTCATTGTTGCAAGCAGTGGTTGGAGCACATAGAACAAGCTGTCTGGATGCTTAGCCTGAGCAAAATAAAAAACACACCTACTTCATGAAATTAAAATGCCCCATAGGAACTAAATGCAGGTAAGCCCTGACATTTCAGGTTATTGCAGTCCCTGAATAAGGGACCTTTAAAATTTACCAAACAAATATCCATGAGCAGAATCTATAGAGTTTTATAAGAATTTCTTGCTTATCTATCTTCATTACAAGATCTGCAATGCTAGAAATGAAGGAAAGAAGAACCTTGGCATACCATTTCCTTACTATATGACAAAGTATAGTAATTATAAAAAAAAAATATAAATACCAAGTATTTCACATAAAAATTAACAGAATTGTACACATACATGCCTGGCTCAATGCACAGATAAATCCAGGTAGTTACCAAACCATCTTTTGATTTTTTTTAGGCTTCTTTTAGTAATGGTAGGAAATGAAATTGAAACAATGTGTAGAATACCACAAAATTTCAATTTTTATTTCATGAGCCTAATAATAGTCATATGGTTGGGACAAAAATTTCAAGGTTACAATGAATTAATTTATTTCTTTCAGTATATTAAAAATACTCCAAGTTAATTATTCTGAGATATTACAGCTAAAAACCATGTACAAGGCAATTGTGGTTTTTCAAGAACTATTTTCAGGTTGAGTTATGCTCTTAACAATCATTTTGTAACTTTCTTTCTTAATAGTACTACCATTTTATTGGCCATTTTTTGCTGTGGTCCACAAGATTTTAATCACCTCAGAATCATATTTCACACAAAGCTAATTTGGAATATATCTTAAAAATTTCACAGATGTGAGCAGCACTCAGGTGCAGACATTTTAATAGGTGTTCTCAAACTTTCCACCAGCCAGCCATCAGGTCAGCCACTCCATCACTAGCCACCCACCCTTCAACTTTACCTTTCTCATGAGAATCTAATGGCATGTCTACGAGAACAAGGCAATCATGAATTTGGACAAAGCTAACATTAGAATATGTTTGTGTGTGTGTGTGTGTATTAATGACACTTTGAAAGAATTAGAAATACTGTACAGAGTAATCAGGGCAGGGGAGAGGTTGCAACCCCCAGAGTTGCTATCAGGACCCTGGTGTTCAATTGTTAAAAACAGTAATTTGAACAAGCTGACTTCCCTGTGGTGCTGACCCTTGTCCCTTCTCTCTCCCCTCTAGGACAGCTCTCTCTTCCTGCTCTCAAGAAGAAGTCTGCAGAAGATATAACCAATACATATAAAGAGCATAAACACTACAATTTTTGCTAACAGTTTTGACTGCAGACCTAAGAGGATGCATTCTGTAAATATGAAATGATTGGAGTTTAGCTTTCTCAACCTTAGAAGCAACTATCCTTCACAAAACCATGTCTTCATATGTTTATTCATATGGATAGAGCAAATGGCATTACTACGTGATCTTCCCTAAAATTGCCTAAATACACAAATCAGATTGCATGAGAAAACATATATTTTATGGACATCTTTAGGACACCTGAAAATTAAATTATTGATCTTTCTATTAATCTGTGGTTTATTGTAATTTAAAATAATAATTTATTATTTTCTTAATACAATATCTTTGGGCAGAACATGTATTTGGTTAAGTCTAGCTAAACATTAGGGGACCCCTGGTGATCTAGTGGTTAGGATGCGGCGCTCTCACCGCCGCGGCCCGGGGTTTGATTCCCGGTCAGGGATACTCCCCCGGGCAGATGGAGCTCGTCAGCCCTGTAAGGCCATCCATCTATGAGAAGGTCACTCTAAATAAACCTACGTCCTGAGGACCTCACTGCCATTGTCCAAGCTTGCTTGGCCCTGGCAGATGAACTTTAGGATTAAAGGATGGGCTCAGTTCAGCGCATGCTGTGTCTCACCTAAAAAATCCATTGCGCAGGCTTGAAAGGTAAGAGACCTTTCCCAAAATCTTCGTTTGCGAAGACTGGCCATGCAGCTAAACATTAATTCAAAGGGAAAATAGGAATCACACCTAAGAAGTATCTTTACAATTCACGAGATAATGAACAATAATATAATACCTCTCTGTTTACCAGACATGTCAAAACTATCACCTGTATGCTTGTTATCATAATTCAGTGAGAAAAACAGTGCACCAGCCTCTCACATTTAACGGTTAAATGAGTTCTTTATGGTTTTACACCTCATATTCATCTCAAGAACAGCACTACAGTGAAACTCTTAAGATGAAGGAGAGTGGGACAATTAACATGCGAGAGGGTTATCTGCTTTGTGTCGAGTAACTGTAAACTCTAACTTATTCATGTATCTTATTAGCATAAAAGAATGGAACCTTTACTTAAACAGAGAAACCTTCAGTTTCTGAATCTGGTAGACAGAGCACCATCTGGTCTTTGTTCTTCGCTGAGTTTCTTTATTGAGCTTTCCCCATGCTCCTTAGAAACTTCACAGACGTAGGTTTTCTCCAGTTCCCAGCCCTCTGTCTCCCAGGGGACCTAAAATGTCCATCATTATGATCATTCTCATCTGCACTAACCTGGCGCGGAGCAATGAGGGAAGATTACTCAAGAGAGATCTGTGTTGAATGTGACATGATTTCCTATCACCTGCTTTCTGACAAACTACTTGTTTGCCACGCATTTGCCAGATATTCTGTACTTATTGTCAGAGGGGACAACTCAGTTCTTAAGACAAATTTAGAAGGAAACTTATGCCTGACATTTATTTATATATAACACTAACGTGTATGCTCTATCATTACTATATTTTTTCGGGTTGCTTTCTATTAAATCAACATTACAAAATACAGAGTTAGTTTTTTTAACCCAATTTACTTTATATGCTTTTCCCCTAAATTGAATATATGTGACTGCTGACAATTTTCAGAATGGAAGTAAAGATTATACAATATAATTCATACTGCAGCAGCAAGTGCTAAAATCTGAAGATAAGCTATCCCTTCACCTCGTGATTTGTGAAAACACTACATCATTTCAGACATATATTATGTCATCATCACAATGTTTCTTGCATAGAGTCTGTGTTATCATCATTCTAACCAGATTTAGCAAACAGAAAAATCTTTGGGTAATCTGATTTCATTCCCCAACACCAGAAATACATTAATAAAAATATCTGTCGGGTCAGAATGCTCAGGCAAAATTAAAATAAAAAGTCCTCAAGTTTCTCCTGAAATAGTATATTATGCTTACATACTGAGGTAGAAAGAGAATTTAACCTATCCTTAGCACTCCTGTAAACAGCTATCACAGGCAATCATTTTATGCTTAGAAACGTCTTAGGATATTGTCCTATGTTGCAATTTCTCCAACACCAAAGCAATTTTAAGAAAACACCTGCTCTCTCCAGGCCCAAGGCATGCACGTGCCATTATGCAGTAAGACAACTTAATGGTAGGGGTTGTTTGTTGGTGTTTAAATCAGATTGCTCTGGAGCGTGACTCCGCACAGAATCCCAGTGGCACGATTAAGAGACCGTCAAACCAAGGCAAGCAGGAAAGTGTTTGAATGGGAACACCTTTACCCCTGGAGAAGTCTGATTAGGGGCTGCACCATTTGTCAGTGAGAAACAGTCCTTCAGGGACCTGCTGACTGCAGAATACTAGGGGAGCATATAAATTCCAGGTGGAGTTTTCAAAGGAGGTTTGTATGGGAGTCTGGGTACGAAGGCCAGTGAGAGCTGGACACGCAACACCGAGCTACTCTGGAAATCCCAGCACTAGAGAGAAATATCTGCCCAGTGCTTACTTGGGTACCTTGAGATTGCATTTATCTCATTCAGTAAGCTAGGGATTAAAAAAATGAAAGAAATCATAGAGTGCAAAATGAGAACAAGAGAACAGAGTGTGTCAGCCAGAGACAGATGCAGGCAGAGGGGAGACAGGACACATAGTTGTAAGACTGAGTCACAGCTACTGAGGCATATACTTCCAATGAAGAAGAGAAGGAGGAAGGGGTAAAGACAGGCTTCAATTCCTTCTCAGTAAGCTTTGGCAATCTTTCCGCAATATAGAAATGCCCAAAATAATTTTTAAATGATCAGTCTAACTAGTCATCACTATGCTCAGTAAGGACTAATTATCCTGTTTCTCAGTCCCTATGATAGTAGACATACCTGAAAGGCATGAATACACACAATTTTAAATATGTTTCATTAAAATATGAGCTATGGTATGGCTTAAATAAAGCCTGACAGACTTATAAACCACATCACCAGGAGCTTATAGGCCAACATCCTACACATCCATGTATCACAATCAGTTAGTGAGAAAAAATATCACTGGTGTAAAACATTTAAATTTTTTAATAGCAATTTAAAGCTCTGGATGGATTCCAGACCTTTTCCTGTGATGTTTTGTTTTGGGGGGGTTGTTTGTTAGGTTTTGTTGTGTTTTTTTTAACATGTTCACCTTGTCAGCCGGATTCTTTGTAACTATAGAAGGAAAGTATTGCTAAGTAACCCAACGCTCACTCCAGACTCCTACCTAGACTCTCATCCTGACTTTAGAATGGCAGTTTCAAGACTCAGAATAGAATATAAATGTTTAAAGAAAATGTAAGGATTTTATTTTCCTTTCCATAGGAATGCTTCTGGTAATTTATTCATTGGAGAATTTCCTTACAAATAATCAGACATAGCACAGCTAGATACCTAGTGTAGTAGGAGTGAGGCAGCTAACATGCTCAGATGCTTTTGAAGAAACATTACTAAGCAATTCAAACAGTGAAATCAAAATGCAATTTTCACTTGAGACACGCTTTGCAGAGCTGCTTCTTTGTTAGCTACCAGTTGGAAGATAGGAAGACAAATGTGGTTTATGTGGTAGAGCTGTTCTCTTTCACAAACCCAGAAGGGACCTGTTGGTGTCTCTGCTGTAACAAAAAGCAGGATATATACAGCAAGGCAATAATCAGCAACGGCAAATCTTTTGGCTCTCTTGTTGTGCTGTAGGGACGGATCTCTAGTAAGCTCACATAACAGGCAAAATACAGGAGGATGAACTTAGGAATGTTACAATTATTTGCTTATCACACATTATGGAATATTTTTTTCTTCTCATATTAAGGCGATAGACCGTAAAGTGGAGGGTTACATTTACAATTAGGCTATTTTACCAGTAATGTATTCAGTATATAATAAACAGAAAAAAATATGAAAAAACTATTCTTATAAAAGCACTGATTTTGAATTGGAACTAGAGGCTATACCTGAGGTCCTGGTTTAGATTAAATAGGTGTCAAAATCTAACAACTTCATCTGATCTCCTAAGGCCTGCTTCACTTGGATTAATGTGGAAGAATGAACACTCCTTCAAGGAAAGTTGAATGCAGGATTTTTCTAGTTAGAAAGAAAATATGAATATATTTTGTCTGCAAAAACACAAAGCTAACGCCACATTCCTCAAAACCCCAAAGGATTTTACATTTATTTAAATAAGAAATAATTCCTTTATTTTAAATAAAAACAGTAAATTAAATAATAGAATAAAATAAACAAAAACATTCACATTTGTCAGTCTGAGAAGTACCAAAAAAGAGGTAACACAAATTTGACATTACTCATGCACCTAGGCCTTGATAATAAAGAAGGAGCAGCAACCAATGAAGGAATGAAGGCTCAGGAACACAGGTCTCCTGTAGAATCATTTGAATCTCTGAAAGTTTATCAAAGCAGGAAACTACTGACCATCAGTCATCAGTTTTGCTGAATTCTCAGATAAAAAAAAAAAGTACCTCTTGATGCAAGCATTAAGAACCCAATAGCTGACATTGAAGGGAATAACATCAATCTGCAGACTCAAATTTATTTTAAAAAAATCTTAACCTAGCTTTAAGTAGACAGTTGCATTACATATCAGCTTAAGTTTTTAAATATATTTTTGTCCTTTACTTGGACAAAACCAAAGTATTTCAAATATTATTGCAATATGTCCCAGGGTCTTTAGTCAAAATAGAAGTATTCAGATTTTGGGCTGTTTTTATTTTAACTAGTATTTCTGTTTCCTCCCATTCTCTTTTCTTTTTTCTTGTCAAAAGTAACAAAAGAACTTTGAAATCTCAAAAATACTCAAATGTTATCAGAATTAACCCATATACCTGAAACAGCATATTTTGAAGACAATATATGTAATTAAAATCTTTTTAACCAGCATTCCAATATCTTAACTTTTCACTAGCATCTATCTGTTGATGTACATCTAAGTACCTACAAGGAAAGACCAAAATAACTAAAGGCAATCTTAGATTAAAGCAGCATTGACAAACATTTCATCAACTGTAGTTGACAATCCCATTGAATAGAAAGGGATTTTTGAGAGAGTTCTCATTTAAATACTTCTCATGACACAATGTTATTGTACAAAGGTTTTTTTCTTCTTTCAAATCAGTTCAACAATCTTAAAAAGACTATAATAATTCAGTAACATTTGCTATAGTAATTGTTTACCACTTACTAAGCCAAGGAACAACACATTTAATAAACCTACCTCTGAAAACTGTTTCCTGTGCGAGACTGTCAGAATCTACCAATGTTCATAATTGCAGTGTAGTATGGTAGTACTGGGCTGAGAGCAGAAGACAAAGACATATTACATGATATGCATTTATTCCCAGTACGTACTTTTAAATGTATAGCTGGTTTTAACACTATGATAATCTCATTCTTATTAATGTAACGATCCCAGTTTCACTACCTCAACTTATGATCCTCATTCATTCACATCCATCAAGCTGCTAAGTCTTTGATTGCCACAGTGTTTTCTAAAAGAAAAGTATTCAGAATAATTTTAAATTTTAATACCAAAGTATACAAATATACAATTTGTTTCTGAGTCAGTTTAAAATTGTTTGCTCCACATTTTACATTGTTTGGCACAATCCACAAAATATTTCTATTGGCGTATTCAACTCTTAAGCAATTGAGACCCCCCATGTTTCTAATGCTATCCTTTTCCTGATGAGCTATTAGAGGTGTATGTTAGTCCTAGCCATGCAAAACATAGATTTAAAAGTGTCACTTGTTTAAATAAAAAACTTATTTGCATTTTTACCCAAAATAGGAAACTAATGATATTCAGAAGGATGTGTGTTTTGATCATAGCAAAAACAGTTTTTTAAACATATTTCTGTTGATCATTGTGGAACCCATACAGCTAAAAATTGTGCTTCTTACTCTTAACCCGCAGTATCAATGTGTACTCCAATTTGTAAAGCATTTAAGGACATGCTTTCCTTTGTGTATGCACAAAAAGCACTTTCCTAGGTTGGAATTAAGGACATTCATAAAAGTGAAAACATTCCCCAGATGAGATGTGGCTACACTGCTAAAATGCAGCCAACACAAGCACATGCAAAAAGTAATTGATTCAAACACATTGTTAAATCAGAGCCTGAATTACAATTGCCGAGCCAATTTCCATCTCGTCAACATTACAATTAATACTGTCAGGCAGCAAGGACTTACTAAAGGGTCTGTGATCCCTTTATTAGCAGCATTTACTGTGGTCCATTACTCATGCTCAAGTGATAAAAGCAGTCATGAACAGAATATCACATGTACCATCATTGCACTGAGCCCAAATATAGAATCATAGAACCATAGAATGGTTCGTGTTGGAAGGGACCTTCCAAGTCCCCTGTTGTGGGCAGGGATGCCATTCACTAGACCAGGTTTTGTACAAACACCTTGAAAGAAATTTGTGCTAGTGTGCAGCCACATAAGCATACAAAAGATGCACAAATGTAAAGAAGCCATTTGAAGCCATTGGTTTCCAAAAAAAAAGAAAAATCTACAGTGGACCCACCAGTGTTACCACTGATCACAGTCACATTCCCAGCACACGTCGCAGAGTACATCTGTTTGCATTTCCAGGACTCAATGATGTATAACCATGTATATCTTATCACAATACAGTGTTTAGGATTTCAAGATATATCCAAAATGGTTTGAAAACAGAGCAAAGCTCAGATCGCAATTAAGCAAGCCTTTCTTTGCAGAGACAGTGAAACAGGCAGTGCCTCACTGCCACCTAGAGGCAATCCAGATATTTTACTCATATACTGTCTTATCCTCGTATAAAACCTTTCCTGGTTCTCCTGCTTAAAATGCAGATATCCTGTACTGATATATAAGGATAAAGTAGATTAATCTCAAGTTTGTTAAGCATGCAATGAAGTAAATCAACACTTTATGGAAAATGGATATCAATTAACAGTCAGATAAATATCCAGGTCCTTGTACGACCAAGAATATTGTAACTAAGCCCAAAGCCTGTGACATCCTACAATACAGGGATCTCTTTCAGAGGCAACAAAAATGTAATTATGTATATTTTATTACCTAAAGGTAAAAACTTGATTAAAAAGCATCAAGAATAAAACTACATCTACAACATACAGTTGGACAGTACAAAACCAGTAATACAGTTCTCATATTTTAATTTTTAAAAAGGGAATACAAAGTATTCCAAAGAAGTCTCAAGAATTTTGTTTTCACTATTGCTCCACTAAAATGTTTTCTGGCTTCTTGAATGTTGAAAAGTTGCATTGAGAAATTAATTTAAAACCGAAGCTATGAAGCAGATCTAGACATGTTGAAGTAAAATCACTATCTTCATTTACTTCTATAATTTTTATTGTTATTATCATTTTAGCTGAAATTTTCCATGTTGAGTGTCTACACAGACTGATGGATTTGGAGGAGTTTTGTTTTTAATATTCAACAATCCTGTTTAGATGTAGTTAAATAAACAATTTTAAACAAACCTGAGAGAGTTTGGGGGATGGGAGAAAGGTCCACCTAAAAACTATCAGTTTGGCTGTTGCACTAATAAATTCTAGAGCTTCTTAAACTTCAAAGGGGAGTCATTACTCACCACTGTCTACCTTTTGAAAGACTTGAGTTCATCCACATCTGGCCAGGTTCTATAACCATGAAATAAACTGTCACTTGCATGTGTCCAGCAGAGATTTTCAAAGAGCTTAGTAGTTAAGTTCTCTAAAGAGTCTGTCTAGCATAAGAATGATTCTCAAAGCTCCTAGACACCAAAAATAAAGGACTACATTGATACACCATTCTCATTTGGAATGTTTCAACCAGTTTACACAGGATTTTCCCTAAAACTATCAAAAAGGTTTTTTCAGAGAGTACTGGACACCAATCAAGAGCAGAATTACTAGGAAGGGTATTCAGAAATGTCTCAGCTACTCCATTTTCTTTCTACTCCCTTTTTTTTGTTTGTTTGGTTTTATTCCCAGTTTTTTCCCTGCTTAAATAAGCCCAAGAAGTCAGTCAACAGAGGTTCTCTTCAGTGTTTTCATCCCTGTTTGGAACAGGTAAGAACTTGCAGCAATTTCAGAGACCAAATTTTTTTTTCCAGGACACATTCATTATATTGGGGCAAGTACAAGAAATCTGAGTGCAGTAATTACAGAGGAGCTTCATCCATTCTGCATGTGGCATTAAGCTTATTTATTAGTTACTCAGTTCGTCCCTTTTTAGTGCCCATGAAAAATGGAAGACATGGATGTAACTCAGCTCAAATTCTGTCCTAGAGAGAAGAAATACAAAGCAGACTGAACAGGCAGGAAAACAACCTCCATGAGTAGAGGGCTAAGTGCAAGACAGGAATGATGACTGACTGAAATGCAGCCACTTCGTGACAGTATGCTTTGAATACTATCCAACTTTATCACTGGCTACGAATACTCAAGTCTGCATGACAGTCATAAAAAATATCCTTCTTGTGAAATCTGTGTTTTTCACAGCATTAAAAATACCCAAGAAATTGCCTTTTTTCCACTGGGAACTTATACTGGCAGCCACCCCACTGCTGCCAGAACTGTATTCACATTTACTTAGCATCTTCAGGCAGGCTGCTGAGGACTTCAGATCTCTACTTTCCTTATCAGATATTTTTAATCATATGTTCCTAAGCCATCAGCTAGACTGAAACCAACACCTTGTTTGCTTCCTTACCCTCCCCAAAAGTGCACTGTGACTGCACTTACTCTTTTTTTCAGCTACTCAGCTGAAAGTCTTTTGACTTTCTGTCTGCAGAAGACAATTCAGCTGACCATAACTTTCTGGATGAGCAGACTAGAAAACAAAGGAGTACTCTCTGGGACCTCTTAAAACAGATAGCTACAAAGAAAGCAAGCAACAAAAAAGCCATAACATTCAAATACCAAACAACTAAAAAAAAATGGTTAAAATACCGGCTGGAAAGATGCTCTGAACTGTGAAAAAGGAAATTATTTTTCACTGTTTCTTTCACACTGTGTTCAGGGCAACAGAGTTTTCTTTCTTTGAAATGATCGGGATTATGGGAAAGAAATATGATTCCATTATCAGTTTATTCGCCTCTTGGGAAGAACCCATAAGCCTCTCTGAGTGTTTGGGTCAAAAGTATGAAGTCATTATATTCTCTAACATAGTGTTGGTATCATAAGGAGGAATTTCAATTTCAGGATTATCTGTTTAGCAATATATCTTAATACTTGACACTATCATTTACTTTTCCTCCTGGGGCTTACCTTCTACATCAAAGCTAACACTTAATTGTACTCCACCATATTATACATTATTTTAAGGACTGAACTCAACTGAAACTGCCTCAGCTGTGTGGTTTCAGATACTTAGTTACTGGAAAAGATATTCCATTTTATCAGAGTTTTTCTCAAATTCCTTGAGTGGTACCCTCAGTTGGCAATAGTTCAATGCCTCTAGAGCTGAGAAGTGAGAGGTAGCCAAAACTCTTGTTTTGAAGTATTCATACTTATTCTCTGACTTTGGAGGAATGGAGCTGCTGCCAGCTATTAGAGCTGCTTAGCTCTTCTTGGGCTATTGGAAGCACATAAGAAAACTGTTTCTCACTCTTGATTCTAAAAAACCACCACAGAACTGGATGATACTAACATGCAGCAGCTCACTATCTCCAGTTGGCAATGATACCACTGCTTCCTCCCTCTGCACCACCCCAAGTGCTGTGCACCTGTATCGGCCTTGAACCAGCCATGGCATTTGTTGGGCCTTCCATGTAAGAGAAGTTGAAGGATTAACCTAGCAGGAAACTAGCTTCCAAAGAGCAAGGGACTGGGGTTGTTTTCTCCTGGCTTATGGAACTCAGCTCCCATAAATGTCTGACAGGCACCAAAGCTGGCATGAGGGAAGGGCAGAACTGCAGAGGCAAGAAGAAGTGAAAAGGAAGAAGAGAAGAAGTGGAGTAGAAAACCGTCTTTCAAAGACAACAAAGATTGAGCTTTGCTAGGTCTAGACCCTAAATCTATAGGGCTTACATGACCCTTTTGCTCCAACAACTTTTCCTAGTCATCAGGAATGGCAGTCCTGTGTCCGCTTACCTCATCCTTGCATACCTGACAATCAAATAAAGTTACTTAGCATGAAAGATTTTGCTCATATTTCTGGCATTCACTCCAAAGACATGTCAGTATTTCAGAGTAACACTCTTCTGTGACTCAGTGCACTTCAGAGAAGCAGGAAGATAACATGAAATCAGTTTATTATTAATATGGATCATGAAATTAGTTCCATTTCCACAGCTGCAGAAAAATCAGCCAAGCTAACCTACGTGCCATGAAGCTAATACATCACAGGAAAATTTCCCAATAAACTTGCATATAAAAGAACAGTATTTAGTACTGGTAATTCCAAATGCTAATGAAATTATTTGCTAGCAGACACCATATGAATATGTGAAAGCTAACAGTGACATGAAGACACAACTGCTACTCATTGCAAAGTCCTTTTCATTGTGGTCCATCAGCCATTTGTTATCTACCATTTCGGTAGTTATTTCAGGTCCAATATTATTTCAAAAATTATTCTCATCCTATTACATTGAATGGTAATTTTGATCTCAAAGTAGAAGACAAGATATGAAGCTTCAAGAGTGATTTGCAAAGAGAAATGAACTTGTCATTGATCGTGGTAAATGCAACAGCATATCTCAGCAGTAAAGATGTATAAAATAAAATTAATCATTAGACCAGTGTGCTATCAAGTTTAATGGTCATTTGTTTTTTCTTTGGAGTATTTTCTTCATGACAACGTACAGCTGTCAGAGCTTCAACAGATCTTGATTTTTTTGTCAGAAAAAAAAAAAATCTGCAGCTTGCTGAATATTTTCCAAGCATGGTTTCCAGTTGCCATAGAGGTAGTAGACATTTTGGAGAAGCTCCAGCTGAACCTAAAGCCAAGCAGTTCTTGGCATTGCAAAAATTATTTTGAGACCGTCACATACTCCAGTAGGATCCAACACTGAATTACAAAGTTACTGCCTAAAAGGTTTCACAAATCCTTCTTTGGAGTTGATCTGAAGCCTCCAAAATACACAAGTGTTGCACTATGGGCATACAATAACTTCAGAGCTATGAACGTCTGAGCTCTGCCCTCATCTACATCCACACCCACGGAACAGTATAATTTAAAGCCAGAAAACTGGGCTATCTTTTAACAGTCAAGAGCAGGAAAGTTTTGAATATTCCTGTATTTATGCAAAATGCTTGCTGAATAATTTTCACAGAACAGTTTGTTTAGTGATACTGACAGAGTGAGTGCTAAGAACGAGCTGCCAGCAGGCTACCATTTGTGTGAATTTAACACTGAGATTTGATTCATATCTAATAAAGTATTGATCTTGTTATTTAACTGAAATAAGTCAAAATCCAAGCAGTGTTTAGCTGCAGTTGGTCAGCTATGTTGCAGGTGGTTTGCATGCTCTGCCAACTGGATGCATTTACAGGCATCTCCGACTGTTGTGCAACTCAAAGTAAAATGCAGCTCTTTCCCACAGCATGTGAAACCTTGGTGTTTGCATTATGTGAATGTTTAGGATTGTCAGACTATCTGGAGAGCAAGGAGAGGTGAAAAGAAGGAGAAAGCTTGTTTGAAACAAATTCATTTAACAGTTCAAAACACTTCACACTCTTCACCCCAGCCTTAATTATAATTGACTCTGAAGGACACATTTTGCACGCAAGCACGCTGGAGATATTTAATCCCTTTCAGCATGCGTGTCCATAAAGCTCTCATCATGGGATGTCTAGGGAGAGAGAACAGGTGCTAGAAGAAAAACTAGAATTTGCACAAAATGCTGTAAAAGCGTTATTCTCTTCTTCTCCCAAAAATAAATTTAAGAGAGCTTACATGTATTTTTCAGTCCAAATGATTCTATGATACTAAGAAACACAAGCTCTCATTAATACACTTTAAACTCATTTAGGGGCCTATAAAATCCCACATATATGCAATACCCCTCCTGACACTGTGCAAGGATAGTTATTAGGATCTGGAGTGATAGTTCTATTTCTGATCACTTCTGACACTTGAACTGAATCTTATCTAAAACCTGGTTCTTTAAACACAGTTTCTTTAGAAGATTGTCTTTAGAAGGGTGCTGTTCTCATCCCAGATACAGTTGTTCCAGCAACAGTCCATGCATATCAGAATATAATCTTGGATGTAAAAAATAGAATAAAATTTAAAAGTAAACACCTACAGTAAGCAGTGAACTTATTAGCATGAAGTCTTATCATGGTTTAACACAGCAGGCAGTCAAGTACCACACAGCTGCTCACTACTCAATCCCTCTACACCACTCCAGAAGGATGGGAGAGAAAACTGGGGGAGAAAAAAAGTCAGATTTGTGTGTTGAGATAAAGATACAGTTTAACAGGAGAGAAAAGGAAGAGGAAATAGTAATACCAATACTAATAACAGAATACACAAAGCAAGTGATGCAAAGTGCAATTGCTCACCACCTGCTGAATGATACCCAGCCATACCCAAAGAGTGGCCCTGGACCAGCTTACTTCCCAGTTTATATGCTGAGAATGTCATCATATGATATGGAATATCCCTTTGGCCAGTTTGGGTCAGCTGTCCCAGCTGTGTCCCCTCCCAATCTCTTGTGTCCCCCAGCCTCCTCACTGGTGGGGTGGTGTGAGAAGCTGAAAAGCTCTTGACTCTGTGCAAATACAGTTTAGCTCAAACTAAAACATCAGTGTGTTATCAACATCGCCATCATCCTAAATCCAAAACTCAGCACTATACCGCTATTAGGAAGAAAATTAACTATTCCAGCCAAAACCAGAACAGGTCTCCAGCTCCTCTTCATTCGACCAATGGGTATCAATGAACTCAGAATTTTCTGCAAGCCAGACAGACGTGTTAAATTATTAAATATGTCATAATGTCAAGATGCGAAACTTTCACCTGAAAATGTGCAAGCATTTTCTCATAAATTATTTCTGTGGTGAACCAGCTCAGCTTTTAGTCTTTGGCTTCTTCTTTCTTTTTGAGTTGCAGAGCAATTCTACTGCCAAATCACAATAGGTGAGAACCCCTAAAACAGGTAACCAATTTCAGACTAAATCTCTCATATTGATTAGCGTCTTGTAGCCAATAGCTAACATTAAGAAGTAATACAGCATTAGTTAATAGCTAATATTATTTTTAATGTGAAAAACCAAATAACACTTCTGAAAATTTCCCCCAGATATTTTAAATTTGGCTTTGTAGTCAGATAGTAATTTTTATTTTTAAAGAAAGCTGGTCCCATTACCAGTCATTCACATTCTGATATCAATTCAAACTTTATTTTACATAAAAAGTATACTTTTTACAGCTTTTATACTAGGTTTTGTAAAAATGGTACCCTGAAATTGTTGGTCAGGACAAATTAGGAGATACCATGTCTTGTTCATAAAAGCAGAATAGGCCATTCTATTTTCAGTAGGACTCAAATGTACTGTTGGACATTTTATAAATGTTTGCATATAATTTTCCCACCTGTAAATGAGAAATGCTATTTTTAATTTTGCAAACAACTAAATACACATATGTCCTTCAAGCTTTGTCTCTCTAGACTAAAAAGAGCTTATAAAGCCAAAGTTTTAACACTGTGCATTAATACTTCTGCTGACCTGAAACCTAAGACTAGTGTTCAAGTTATACATAATATCAAGATTAAAATCTGTAAGGAAAAAAATATTGAATAAGTCAGTTCAGCTCATGGCTACTAATCTTTCATTTCTTGAGCATATCTTTTGGAAAATATGCTTAAGTCAATTATGGCTTCAGACAGAAAAAGAATATAGAAAGCTATCATCAGTCAAGAAGATCTTAAAGTGGAACAGCTACATACTACAACAGAAAGCAAACACTAGATCATAAGTTTTAAAATAGCAGTCCATTTCATATTATCTTTAAAATAATACTAGTGCAGTCAGCTGACCAACATGAGTATTTGTTAATATTTAAAATTATATTAATATTGTTATTAATATTGGCTTCTAAAAATTTTCTATTTCCTGAGAATCCTGTTGATTATTTCATGTCTAGGAACCTACTTGCAGTTGCATCAGACAGTAGAAAACTTTCTTTTCCACACAGTTCCATTTATTTTTTTATCTGGGGGTGAAATTATTTGTTTGTCCTTGTGGAGAGTCACAAGGTGCCTTTGAAACACCATGGGAAATACTGAGAACAAGGTGCACACAGGGTAGCAAATCATATGGAAGAAAATGGCAGTTCTCTCCACACAGCTTTTCATACTTGGATGCTGGCAGTAATTGCTGACCAGCGTACTGAGAGTTATTGCAGTCCTGCCTGATGGCTCTGCAGCAACATACTCCTGATAATCCTAATAAAGTACGACAGGTGAAATTTTCTCTCTTCTTGCAAGGAAAGGAAGAGATATTTATTCTAAACCAGCCTCTTTAATAGCGTCATTTTAAAATGTTTTCCCTAATTATTTCTGGCTTCTTGAAGGATTGTTGTTTCTTTCTTTTTCCGGTTAATTATGATGATTTTTTAACCTCATCTAGCTCTGTTATTGTTTCCTAAACTTTAAAAGCACAGCTGTCACAGAGAATACTTTGGTACTTGGCAGCCTTTTGTAATATCAGTTTATTAGTGTTCAGGTAGTGAAGCAAAGCACAAACTTCTGAAGGAGAGTTTGGTCATGTGCTACTTCAGAAATATATTGTCCAACACAAAAATATTTAAATTGGAGCCGCTTTCATTTAAAATAGGTTGTTTTATGCTTCTGAGGGAAAAAAAAACAGAAAACACTCAAATTTTAGTATTTTATTATTAATATAGTATCAGTTCTAGTCTGTACTTTGGAGGATTGGACAAAATGCTTAAAGTTCACAAAAAACCCAAATGTTTCTTGGTTTCAAAGGAAAAAAAAGATTCATTCTCTATTGAATTACTTTTTGAGTAAAACATGTTCAAAAAACTAGTTCTTGCAAGCCTAACATCAAGCATAAGATGTAACTGAATATTGCAGGAATGAAAACAGGCCAAAAAATTACTTGTGATTCCAGTAAAAGAGATAAACCTTTCAATTACTGAAGGATATAAATAAGTCTGGAGGTGATTGGGCAGCTTTGTATCGTTATAGAAATGCAAGACAACAGTATGAAGCTGTCTAGGGAGAATTTAGGTGTTTAAGCCTACTGATGCTAAACTTGCCTTTCTAATTACCCTCTACTCATCCTAAAGACATAAATGCGGAAATTCCCTGGGCCTGTGGACCATAGGTTGAAAACTAATCCTGTGGTGAAAAAACACAATCTCTTCCGGATAAAATTTGAAAAGCACCAGAAGAGATGGCTTTAGAGTACTGTTACAGAAATGCTAAGCTTGGGATAGAATATGAAGAGAAATCTCTATAAGATTATGAGAAATAAAGAGTAGTGATTGTGTAAGCGTGGGAAACTAATCTCCCAAACTTGGATGCAATATAAATGCCATCATTAAGAGCTGAAAGCTTAGGTAGTCTTGAACCTGCTATAAGACAGATTTCTTTAATAAATACCCAGTGAACCAATGAAAATTAATGCTGCTTTGGACGTAGGTTTGGCAAGAATCAAGGTCTTACAGAACAGCTTTTCATAGAAAATAATCTTGGCTTGAGTGATCATAAACTGAATCAGTCAGTCTTTATCAAACTGCAAGACACACAACAGGCCTTCCTATGACTAATGTTTGGGATTTTAGAAAGGAACTAAAGAAACTAACTAAAGAGTGAATTCAGGAATGCAAAGCTTTTAAAACATAGAAAGTAAAGAATTACTTTTAATCAAAGGGCAGACACTATTTAGAGTTCAAATTGCATGCAAGGAAAGAAACTAATAGAAAAAGCTTATGAGTTTCCTTTGGTGAATCAGTTGCTTTTGTACACATGCAAATCTATCAGGAACAAAGAAAGAGCTCTGTTCCTCAGAAGTTACAGGATGTAGAAAAGAGGAAAATGGTGAAAATTTCTTGAGCTAGACTACATTTATCATTAAAACAATCAGCAAAAATTCTTTACAACCAATAAAAAAGCATAGGGAACAAAAAACAGAGTGTAAATATAGAATTTATTATTAAGTAGAGTTTTATTAAAGATTAACATTACTCTAGGTCTGATCCACATATTAAACACATATTTTGCCTCCATTTTCTATAAAGTTAATGATGAGGACATTAGTGGAGTAAGGAGTAAAAATGAAGGTAGTGCATCAGAAATTATAACACCTGAGGGAGAAATAAATGTTAACATTCTTAATACCTCATAAAGCAAAAATAAGGCAGGCTGGATAGTCTCCGTGTTGGAACATAAAAATATGAAACTGCCAAATGAAATTGAAAGTCCAACTGCTAGGATTTTGGGGGGCAGTATCTTATGACTGGGGAAAAATAAATGTAGAAACTGCATTTAAAAGAACAATGACAACTTCAAGAATCACCAGACTTAGTAAATTCACTTACAAAAAATAACCAGAATACCATCTGAAGGAAGAGTTAAGGGTACTGAGATAAATGGAAAGCAATATAAATTATAATATGGCTTTATCAAGAGTAGATCATCTAAACCCAACCTAATATCTCTTTTCAAAAGCCATCTGCTTTATCAGACAGAAGAATATTATTCATCAGATATTTAATTAAGGCATTTGATTCATTATCCCTGCAGAGAAGTTTTGCTAAAAGTGGAGAAGACAGGTGCTAACACTCAATTTCTAAAGCAGATAAGGATGTGGCTAGAGGGGTCAACAACAGCTTATAGTGACTAGGCAGTCATGGAATAAGGAGAGTTTACTACGCGTCTTGTCAGTCCTGTTTAATAAGTTACTAAAAGGTTTTAAGGAAAAAATATAGATGAAATTAGCACACAATATAAAGTTGCACAGTATTGTCATTATTACAAAGACAAGAACATCTTATAAAAGCATTAAATTACTGTATTGATTTAACTGATAGAATGAGACATGAATTAATATTAGGAAGAGCAGATTCACGCTACTGGAAGGTGGCTGTGAATAGTGATTGCTGAAGTCACAAATGGGCTAATGAATTCACAAATGCATAAAGAAAGACATTTGTTGTGAGAGGAAATGAAAGGTCTAATTAGGATTATTGTGTACAGTTCTGGTCAACCAGTTTCATTGAAGTTTAACTTTAATTGGAATATCTGCTAAGAAAGATGATTAGAATTATTAGAGAAAATTAAATGGAGCAATATTATCAGCACAAGATCAAATGGTAATAAATCAGCCATAAATGCGTCTTTATAAGTTCAGGAAAAGGCTTCTAAATAGAATAATGAAAGCAGCAAGAAAATTCTATTATTTCAAGATGAAGACTAATGAGTTTATATAGAAAATTGTATAAGTAGATAGAAGAGTTCCTTGCGTTAAGAATTCTTGTTCCTCTTACAAGCTTTCCTAGATGGCTACATATGTCTAGAAAATTACATATGCACACGTGGGACTTCTCCAAATCAAGTATCCAGGAGGACTGGTAATCATGACCAGACAGAGTCAGAAAGAATTCTTTCCATAGGGTAGGTCTGTAGATTTGCTATTTGAGTTTTTGGTTGTTCGTTTTTTTCATGTTCACCACGACATGTGCAGCACAGACTAAAGTCAGATGGGAATTTCACTGAACTAATACCATGCTAGTACAGTGGATGGGACACTGGCAAGCATTCTCACTGTCTGTCTGAGGCTCATTACATGAGCCTTTGCACTTTTACTACAAACCTATGTTATATGGTGGAGGGAAACATTTCAATACAAGTGGCATACGATAGCATGTCAGCAGGCATTTTCAAATCTCACTGAACTGGCTGTCTGCATGGTTGCACACAGCTGTTTGAGATTGAACATATCACTATATGTTGCCTTCCCATGTAATGACAGAGTGTGAGAGAGACGACCATCCAACTCACCAACATTGGACAGATGCTCAAAAGTGATGAGTGTCCGGTTCATATCTGATTTCAAATCTGGATAAAACGGAAGCAATCTATCTATCTATCTATCTATCTATCTATATATATATATGTATGGTCACATATTCCACATCAAATTAGGGTAAAAAAGGGGAACTGGCAAAGGAAAAACACTGTCAGGAATTAGAGAAGAAAATGAGCTATGTTTTTGATATTTGAGTTAATTGAAAATTCTCCATCAATAAAGGGGTAAAAGCTGTCTCAATTCCAATTATTATTTTTATGAATGGCGACAGAAAAAAAAGACACTGAATTATATAAAATCTATCTTTTTAAGTTGCCATTTGTGGAGTTTTCACAGTTTATTGCTATTTCTGATCCCCTTCCCTCACGTTTCTCACTGTATTTTAAAAAGCATACTACCTAAGGAAACAGTTATCATTTCATGTGTTTGTCTGACATTTAAAGAAACATCTTACTTGCTTCTAAACATCAATTGAGAACATTAATTCTAGAGATGAATTGGGGATGTTTTGCTCCTGTTCCATACAGTTTCAGCTCCTGCTTGTTTTTCCTAGCAGCACCCAAATCCCAATAAATCTTTCTCTCACCTTGCTTTCGTATCATCTGAAATTTACTAATATCATGAGCACAGCTCTCACCAAATTAAAAGAGAAACTAAGAAATATTTATTGCCACATACAAAACCCAGCAATGTATGAAGACTCCCTGATCCTGTTGGAAGATACAGGGTGATTAGGATTTGTTAAGTTATGAAAAATAATGATCCAGACAAGGGCTCAACATGGGTGGAACCAGCTTGGTTCTGCTCAAAAATCAGCTGTGATATGTCTCGACCCCCCGGCTTTTAGATATGTGGAGTTCTGCAACTTGCTCAGGTTCAATCAGTACTCTCAATACTACTTACAGGCCCACTTGGCTCTGGACAGGGCAAAGCATTGCATCCTGGAATCTAAAGCAGAAGCCAATTAAAGTAACTCACACCCCAAAAGTGAAGAGTCAAATACAAAAATACATACATCTTACTTTTCTTTACCTGATTCTCTTAAATCATAACATAGAATGTGCTGAATATTTCTTAGAATCACATGAACTACCCTCCACAACTTCCAGTGGGATCGCCTTGATGGAAGAGCAATTCTTGGCCATAGCCTTGCATCATTTCAACAGTCTCCCTTTTCTGAGGGTAATCCCCAAGCCTACCTCCTCGTATGGATATTGTTCACTTCAGCACTCTGACTTTACATTACAGCTTCATTCTGCCTCTGAATGCCATCTGCCCCTGTGACACCCATACCCCTATCTTACCAGTATAGTTTCAATTATCACAGGTAAATTGCACTTAACTTTCTGCTTTTAGGCAAGGAAAAATACAAATCTAAATAGAGTAAAACGTGTTAGACGAAAAACGTTTGTAAAACCCAACATAGACATTGTCCCAGTTGTTCACACCTTGAATTGTATCAGTACTCACCAAATGTTGTTCTTCATGTAGCAGATGTAGTCTTTCAAATAGTTGTTGTTCCCTTCACAGTAGAAACACTCATGAGAGTGACAGTACTTCTGATCCACAACAGCAAGGTTATGATATTGATAGAGTTCTAGAGGTCTTTTTCCATAAGGCAGAAGGGAACTTGTGCTCATCTTACACTTGGAAATTCTTGCCTATACACTAGGAATTAGCCTAGAAAACTTGGACAGGAGCAGAGAGAATAATTTGTTTCAAACCATCTTTGAAAAATCTGCTGTTTCCTTCTTTTAGGTTCTATGCATTGAACACTCTTATGCTTTGCTATTGGATTCCTCTTTCGAGTTAAATGATTGTTTGTTTGTTTTTATACTTGTGAAAGCATCCTGAAACAAATAATTTGAGCATTTTAGCAGATTGTGATGACTGCGGTGGTGTGCTCCCTCCACATATGACTCAATGGGAGGGTACCCGTGATAATTTTATTTGTCCCTGTCCTCTATGTAGCAGATAAATAATCAAGCATAACTTGCCATCAAATCTTGTTCAACCACAGTTGCATTTGCCATTGAACTTTTTCAACTCACTGATTTATGTCAATAAAGTGTATGTTGCTTCTCTCTGGTGAGTGAAGTGCATGACTCCACCCATAACAAATTGACATACATCCATCAGCATGATGGCAAGTAGTATCACTGATTGTTTTATGGAAGCATAGAGTGAATCTGAGTCCCAAATTCTTATGACACTTGGTGCAACTGGGAATTAATTGAAGAACATGCAACTAGGGGCTGCAAAAAGAATGGAAAAGGAAAAGGAATTACCTGATGCTAGATACTGCTTAGAAGCTGCCTATTGAAAAAGGAAGAATAGACAAAGGAAGGAGCAGGACCTAGAGAAGGAAATAGAGGGTAGGAAGGCAACTGAGTTATTGCTGTCTTTAAAATTCGAACAGCTGCAAAAATAAGTGCAAGAAGAAAATAAGAACACACCAAAGTTGGGGAAAAAGGTTGAAATGATGCTTATATAGGCTCCTCATCCCCCTAGCATCATACAGGTTAGGAAACTGATAGTGTCCCCTGAAGATTGGGCTGGAGATATCTAGGGTGATCCTGATGTAAATGAACCAGAAGATGATCCCTTGTTCCCCAGAAAATCTCATGAATATGAAGCCAGACCCACTGTTAAAACTAAAACCTGTAAGACCTGAGGGTAGTGACACACTAAGTGAACCATTCCCTGGGATCAATTGCAATTGACAAATTTGCAAGGGAGATGGAGCAGAATCCCAGGTGAAACTGAAACTAAATACTTGTGGCAAGTATGTCCAAGTGATAGTGTCAGAATCATGTTGATAGAAAATTCCTATTGGGCTCCAGGAGTTTTCTTAAATTTAGGACCCAGTGCAACAAACTCCTCCATCCTATCACCAGACAAGAATTGGGCTGCAGGGTTAGACACCATGGAGCAAGGTGTACCCTCCATAATCTCCATTTAATCTCTAAGTGATTGCTCTACAGCTGTCACAAAAGCCATGTGCATACAACCATGCATGAATGAGGACCCCATGATGTCCCACTATCTGCCACAGTAGTGGCAATGTTAAAATGTTAAAACCACTACTTAGAGGAGCCATGGTAATCTTTAAACCTTATCCAGCTGCAAAAGAGGATAAAATTAAAAGTGATAATGAATATAATAAAAACAACTTCCTAAATGTATAGAATTCATGTACAGTCTTGCTCAATACAACCATGAAATGAGCTGGGACAATGCAGCAGCTGAAAAACAAAGCCCCCAAGAGGAGATCACAAAGACAGACCTGTGAAAGAGGAAACACAAACTAGACCAAAGGTAAAAAATGTAAGAACCCTCGAACAGAATCTCAAGAACAGAGGAATGAATAATGGTAGGATGCATTAGCCCTAGGCATTCCCAGACCCTCAATTCAAGGTCAGCCTACTGGCATTACCTTCAGTCTGACTAAAGCACTCCAGAAAAAAAGATAACAGTGAAAGAAGAAGCATAATTCAACTCCCTATAAAGGGAAGCAACCTCTTCCTCCCCTCAGGGAGAAATCACAGGCCATTAAGTCAAAAAATGAGTAATGTCTGGAAGGCAATTGGACCTGCCTCTCCAGAAAGTGGAGGCTGATCAGTGGATAAGTGATGATGGCCCATACATTTTAACCCCAGTTGATCCTCAGGGACAATTAGTGATATTTTCAATAAATATGAGACCACAAATTTCAGTGTAACACAAGATGCCAAGAAGCAGGGTGTGCAATCCAGACAGCAAACAGTTGAGGTGAGCAGTGTGAACTGCACAAGTGTTGTGTGTTAAATTGCCATGGTCATGAGAGGAATATGGCAATTGCTCACTTCACAATTAAAGACCATCATGCCGATATTTTCAATTTTGATGGTTTAATGGATAAACCTGGTACCTGGTGACTGGTAGAGCGTGTTCCTTTGGCTTGGACAGAAACAGGGAGGCTGCTCTAGGGGTACTGCACACAGCCCCTGTACCATCTGACACAAAAATTATTGACGTATTGCAATATCCAAATTCTGTTGCAGCATGAACTGAAATTTCAGAAATCACAGCTGATGTGGAGAAAAGACAAATCATCTCCAGAACTCACTCCCCATTTTCTCACCTCCTTGGTCAGTTTGATCACTAGAAAAGAGGTGGAATTTAACAATTGATGACACAGTCCTGCTAAGACCTGCTGTATCAAACATTGCAAACTTAACATCTATGTTGCAAGCAGCTGTACACCCATGGATGGCAGGGTTCGATACAAAAGGTTTGTTCTTTACAGTTCCCTTGAAGGAGGAGGATAAAGAGAACTTTGCTTTAACTTGGGAGGGAATATAATATGTCTTAACAGTTTTTCATAAGGATATAAACATTCAGCCACCATCACTCATGCCACACTTGCTGAACTTATACAGTCTTACTCCCCCAAGATATGAAAATGTACCAACATATCAATGATATTTGGATTGGAGAAGGTGGGGAAAGCAGCAGGAGTAGTATGGTGAGCACTAAATAAAGCAGAAATTGAGACCACCCAGAAAATATCATGGACTAAATTGTACTTCTTTAGAAGTAAAATTTTTAGGTACTTGGTGTATAGCAGGCAGTACAGTGATTCCTTCAGATATCTCAGGAAAAACAAAAGAGCTGCAAATGCCCCAATCGAGAAAGGAGGTACAACAATTAATGGGAACTTTAGGATATTGGAGATTTTTCTATCATTTCCCTTCCATTATACTCACTCTTAGAGAAAGGCAAACCTTGGGAGTGGAAATAAGAACATAAAGAGGCAGACAAAATGCCAAATGAAGAATTAAAAATGTACCAGTCACTGGGACCAGTTACACCCTTGCAACCTCACAGTAGCTGAATGGGGTTTTGCTGAACATGCTACTTATTGTAACCTGTCTCAAACTAGCCGTAAATGGCAAAAAATACCTTTATTGTTAAGCTGAATTGCATTTAATGGATCATTTAATTTACTAAATCATTTAATTTACTAGAAACAATCCTAAAGGGGACTGGTCCCACAGTCACTTGGATGGGAAGTCAACACAGTCCTGGTAGGGTTCAGTCCATTTTACTTATTACTCCATCAACAATAAGGCCATAGCTTTTGTCTTAACAATACACAATGCTTTGGGATCCATCATATTCCCAATCACTGCATTAGGACTAAGTCCTGATGGAATTATACTCTGTCCATTAGATGCAGAGGGTGAGCCCAACAAAATGGAAACAAATAGTAAAGTATTGATGTTAATGCCTGTGTGCTATGGGAACAAGGATTTATTTGCGAGAATAACATTGTCAAAGCCAAAGACATTTGTATTGACACAGACATAAAAAATATTCACCATTTCAAAATCATGGCTAGGCTTCGCGAACGAAGATTTGGGAAGGGCTCTACCCATTTTTCATGCAAGCGCGTTGGTGGCTAAAAAGGCCAATACGAGAAAGGCAAGTCCGGTTGCAAAAGACACAGCAGAAAGACTCCTTAGATGGTATATTCTGCAAGGTTCGATTCTTTCTGCGTTGTCTTTTCTCCTCAAGAGTGATCCTGCG
Source organism: Neopelma chrysocephalum (assembly GCF_003984885.1). Lineage (NCBI taxonomy): Eukaryota > Metazoa > Chordata > Aves > Passeriformes > Pipridae > Neopelma > Neopelma chrysocephalum. Next base: position 17,413,132 of record NW_020897700.1, read on the forward strand.
TGCCTTCTCAAAAGCATCAGCAGCGTTATAAATGGTCTGTCTCCAGGCCTCCCGATTAGAGGCCAGAGTGGACCAGTTATGGTGATCAATATGCCCGAGGCTGAGTTGTTGCTTCAGGGAGTCCTTGTATCTTTTCTTTGGAGCTCCTCTCTTGCGGCAGCCAGTGGCAAGTTCACCATAGAGCAGGATCTTAGGGAGGCGGTGGTCCTTCATCCTAGAGATGTGCCCTGCCCAACGCAGTTGCGTTCTCAGGAGCATGGCCTCAATACTTGTGATTGCTGCCTGTTCGAGAACAGATGTATTGGTCACATAGTCTGACCAATGGATGTTTAGGATTGTACGGAGGCAGCGTTGATGGAAGCGTTCTAGGAGACGCAGGTGGTGGCGGTAGATGACCCATGATTCGGAACCATATAAAAGAGTAGACAGCACTATGGCTCTGTAAACACTGATCTTGGTGCTTTTCTTCAAGTGTTTATTACGCCAAACTCGTTTATGGAGTTTTCCAAAAGCACTGTATGCCTTCGCTAACCTATTGTCTATCTCCCCATCAATCTTACCATCTGAGGAGATGAGGCTGCCTAGGTAATTAAACTGTTGGACTGAATTGAGTTCTGACTGGCCGATGGTGATGTGGGGACGGTGGGGGACTTCCTGAGGTGCAGGCTGATGGAGAACTTCTGTCTTCTTTAAGCTGACTTCCAGCCCAAAGAGCTCAGCAGCCTCTGCAAAGCAGGATGTTAAACGCTGCAGAGCTGCTTCTGTGTGGGCAACAAGGGCGGCGTCATCAGCATAGAGCAGCTCCCGGACAAGATGGTTTAGGGTCTTAGTATGGGCCTTCAGTCGCCTTAGGTTGAATAGGCTTCCATCAGTACGATATCGAATGTAGATACCGTCCTGATCATCGAGGTCTGCCGAGGCCCTTTGAAGCATCATACTGAAAGAGACTGTGAATAGGGTAGGAGCGAGAACGCAGCCTTGTTTCACACCGTTCTTTATTAGAAAGGGCTCAGAAAGTGTGTTGCCATATCTGACTTGGCCGTGCTGATCCTCATGAAGTGAGATGATCATTTTAAGGAACTTGGGGGGACAACCTAAACGTTCCAAAATCTGCCAAAGACCTTTTCTGCTCACAGTATCGAAAGCCTTGGTGAGGTCGACAAAGGTTACATAGAGACCTTTGTTCTGTTCCCTACACTTCTCTTGCAGTTGTCTGAGAACAAATATCATGTCTGTGGTGCTCCTGTTGGCTCTGAAGCCACACTGACTTTCAGGTAGAATTTCTTCTGCTATAGCGGGTATTAGTCTGTTCAGGAGTATTCTTGCCAAGATTTTGCCAGCAATGGAGAGCAGAGTAATACCACGGTAATTTGAACAGTCTGATTTAGTACCTTTCTTCTTATACAAGGTGATGATGACTGCATCACGAAGGTCTGAAGGTAGTTCGCCTAGTTCCCAACAGCGCACCACAAGCTCATGAAATTTAGCATGGAGTGCAAGGCCCCCATGTTTCCAGACTTCAGGTGGAATTCCATCAACCCCAGCTGCCTTGCCGATTTTCACCTGCTGTATGGCCTTGAGGGTTTCTCCTAGAGTGGGGGCAGTATCCAATTCGTATTTCACTGGTTGTTGTGTGATGGACTGAATTGCTGAGTCTTGTACTACACGGTTGGTACTGAAAAGAGTCTGAAAGTGTTCAGACCATCTATTCAGAATGGAGATTTGATCTGTCAGAAGCGTTTGACCATCTGCACTGAGTAGTGGGCTTTGGACTTGGTATGTAGGCCCGTATGCTGTTTTCAGGGCCTCATAGAATCCTTTGTGATCCCCTGTATCTGCACATAGTTGAGTTTTTGCAGCTAGATCGGTCCACCATTTGTTCTGGATGTCACGGAGTTTCTGTTGGAGCTTGCTGCAAGCAAGACGAAAGGCTGTTTTTCTAGCGTGACAGGAAGGCAGTGCAAGATGTGCTTGGTGGGCGGTTCTCTTCTTCCTCAACAATTCCTGGATTTCTTGATTATTTTCATCAAACCAGTCCTTGTTCTTCTTGAGGGAGAACCCTAAGGATTCTTCAGAGGATTGCAGGATGCTACTTTTAATATGCTGCCAAATTGTTTCGGGAGAGGAAACTGCAGAATCTGTGGAATGGTTATCAAGCTTAGTTTGAAGGTTTGCCTGGAATCTTTCTCTTACTGTGGCTGATTGGAGATCGTTAACTTGGAGTCTTCTCCTTGGGATACTGCCCCTCTTGGGTTTGAATTTGAGATAAAGGTTGAGTTTACAGCGCACAAGCCGATGGTCTGTTTGACATTCTGCGCTGGGCATCACGCGGGTATGGAGGACATCGCGGACATCTCTCTGTCGCACCAAGACATAATCAATGAGGTGCCAATGCTTAGACCTGGGGTGCATCCAGGTTGTCTTCAGACTATTTTTCTGCTGAAAGATAGTATTGGTGATGGTGAACTGTTGCTCCGCACAGAATTCTAGCAGAAGTCGACCATTATCGTTGCAGTTTCCAACACCATGCTTGCCTAATACTCCTTTCCAGGCTTCAAAATTCTTACCTACTCTGGCGTTGAAATCACCAAGGATAATGATCTTATCATCTGCGGGCACCTTTTGGGTAAGACAGCGCAGGTCAGTGTAAAATTTATCTTTTTCAGCAGGGTCAGCTTGGAGAGTTGGGGCATATATACTGAAGATGACAACGTGTTGCTTGTTGTTTAGTGGAAGGCGTAGGGAGATAATGCGGTCAGAGTGACCTGTCGGCAGATTTTCAAGTTTAGGGACAATGGAGTTTTTGATCATGAAGCCGACACCTGAGAGATGTTTTTCGGTTCTGGGCTTACCTGACCAGAAGAGTGTGTAACCGGCACCATGTTCTCTGAGGCTGCCTTCCTCGTGAAGGCGAACTTCACTGAGAGCAGCAATGTCGATGTTGAGACGACCCAGTTCATGGGCAATTAGGGCAGAACGTCGCTCAGGACGACCACTATTGGCAGAATCGAGCATGGTTCTGATGTTCCAACATGCTAGATTTAATTTGAGTACACCTTTGGAGGCAGGTGCATGCCTTTGACTTTTGCTCTTTGTGCGACCGCATTGGAAGAAGATGCCCGTCGGTCTGCGGTTAACCAACCGGGTGAAGGTGGAGATGAGCTTTGTTTAGGCCACCTTTTCTAGGCCCCTCTCCGAGTGGAGCAAGCAGTGCTGTCCTTGAAAAGGCTGCTTGGTCGTTCAGGGTGCTGCCCCAAGAGACTCTCATCTCCGTCAGTCTCAAATGACCAATATCCTGAACCGCCTGTATGCAGGGTTGAGTCTGCGGCTCCCAGTGCACCTTTCACCTACCGTTTCGACCCTCGCCCGTCGCTACAGGACTTTTTGCATGTGGGTAAAGCCTTCAAGCCTGCGCAATGGATTTTTTAGGTGAGATGCAGTATGCGCGGAACTGAACCCACCCTTTAATCCTGAGGTTCATCTGCCAGGGCCGAGCAAGCTTGGACGGTGGCAGCGAGGTCCTCAGGACGTAGGTTTGATTAGAGTGACCTTCTCTGAGATGGATGGCCTTCCAGGGCTAAGCGAGCTCCATCTGCCCGGGTTTGGGATGAGAGTTGTCCTTCTCCTAGGATGACTGCCAGAAGGCTAATGAGCTCATCCTGCCCAGGGATGTAGTTTATCTGGTCCTATGGTTTTGACCTGTCTGGCATGGGCGACCCTACCGAAGGCATGAACCCTCGCCAGCATAGCTCGCAACCACACAGGGGTACATAGGCTATGTTCCTGTTAGAACGATTTGGGCAAGTCTTTTATTTCCAGTAACAACCCTTTGTCCTGCCCACTCTTTCAGGTTGTAACAGAGCAAAGCAAATATATCCAGAACATGCCAAACCTGGGCAGTAGCCGCAGGAGAGCCAAAACAAAAGAAATAAATAGACAAACAAACAAACAAACAAACAAACAAACAAACTGACCAACCGTTCTGGCCCCCGTACCTGTCCAGGGCTGAGGTACCTTACAAGGCCCCAGCCTGGCCGGGACCCCCATCAATCAAAAGAACCCTCTGTCCACCCAGACCTTATCCTTCCCCCACTGTGTTACCACAAATTCCAGGTGCACTGCTCACATGTGATGTGATGTTTCATACGGGACAGCCCTGCTCTCCCACCCGCCAGTCGAAGGACCCCCATGGCCAGCTCAACACCCATCCCTCTGCTCCGTCCCCCTCCCCCTCTCCCTCCCTCCCCAAACCTGGAACGGCAAACCTCTGTGTGCTCCGAAGCTGTGCTCTCATCTTCCACGGGGGTGCAGTGCTCGCTGGCAAGGCTCCCCCTTTCTCTCCTTTCTCCTGCCGCGGCCTTGCCTGGGGTCCAAAACCGCGCGCGCGGAGCGCGCGCGGCGCGAAGCCCCCGGGCCGGCGCGGCGTCCTGCACAGCGCCTGCAGCAGCCCCCGAGCCTAGCGGGGTCCCGCATGGCGTGTTCAGGGCCACCGGCCAGGCGCGGAGCTCCGTGCGCACAGCGCGGAAGTTTCCCGCCCGCGCGAAGCCCCCGGGCCGGCGCGGCGTCCTGCACAGCGCCTGCAGCAGCCCCCGAGCCTAGCGGGGTCCCGCATGGCGTGTTCAGGGCCACCGGCCAGGCGCGGAGCTCCGTGCGCACAGCGCGGAAGTTTCCCGCCCGCCATTTCAAAATGCATTCCAATGAAACCCCTGAAACTACACTTGTACATATTGAAAAAGGGTGTGTTTGTATGAGAACCCCTTGTGATGTGTAGAGAACATTACTGTAGATAGAAGAAATCACTTAAATACTTTTGTTTGTAACTTCACTAAAGTTGTGGGATGCAACTTCAGTTATTCAGCTCCTGTAACATCTTACATATTGCTACAATCTAATTACACATTGAGTCAAGTTTTATTGCCTACTCCCAATGAAATGAATCTTACATTGGTGGAGAAACTAATACAACATGATGACCGGTCTTGGAAAGTGAAGGAGGATGAAGAACAGCATTGGTGGGAAACCATTGGCTCAAGAGCATTTCTTTGAACTCCATGCAAAATATGAAACAACCAACTGGAAATTTCTTCATCACAACACTTAACATCCAGACTTTTTCTGAAGGTTCTGCCTGTCACTTAATCTGCTAAACTCTAGGAGTGCGTCTTCTCACTCTTCTATATTCCACTCCTCACTCTTATACAGACAACTGTAGTCAAACAAACCCTTCAATTCAATGTCTGAAGAACTAAGTTGCCTTGAGTAGATCATTGCTAAGGTCTGGAGCCTGCAGCTTCAAATAACGGACTTTCTTTTTTCTGTTTTTCACAATAAAGAAGTGCTGTTATATCTATCAGATTTAACTGGCTTATTCTCACCTATAGTATAGTTACCCTGTCATTTATAACTCAAGTATTGCAGCATACTTTACTTCTCTTTTCTCTTAAAAAAACAAGCACCAAAACCAAAAAATGCAACAAAATAATTCCATTCATCCCACATAAAATATAACTGTTTTCCAGGTGATCAACTATCATTTTGTTTTAACTCAGATAATAATTTAGAATTTCCTTCTGACAGAGGGAATGCTTTGCAGCAAAGGAATGTTAATATTATGTCTATGCATTTTCATAGTATAAAATTTCTTAGTCACACAGTTCCCACACTGACATAAGCTATATCCTCAGCTGTGCTGGGTACAGTCTAATCTAAACACAGAGGTTAAAGTCTAATGTACTAAAGAAGATACATGTCAGAAAAAAGATACAAACACTGCCGAACTGAATGCTAAAATGCTCATTTATTAAGAGTTTTGATTAGTACTGTCTACATTTGCCAGATGTTTAATTAAACATCATTGTGGATCTTTGTCAGAACACTGCTTATTAGTCAGGAAGAATCACTACAAGAAAACAGGATAACTTGTGACAGGAGTGACAAAGAGAAATAAAGCAGTTTCTTCTTAGAGGAACTGAATAGGTAATTTATTTGTTGAAGGTGTTGTGTGTTAAATTGCCACAGTCATGAGAGGAACATTGCTTACTTCACAATTGCCACTTCACTCCTGCTTACCTCTGATTAAAAAATAGTCCAGATCTTCACACATACAGGAGCGGACAGAGCCATGGAAGATGGTAAGTCATAAGACCTTCAAAATCTCTCACTTAAAATTCCAAATTATCACTTTACAATTAAAAAAAAAACAAACAAACTTCTTTCAGTAAAAGCCTAGCAAGCATGTTTATGTTGTACTTTATGCAATTCTTCAGCTCACTTTCAAATAAGATGAAAGAGAAAGGAAAGAAAGAAATATGGTAGATGTCAAGCCTTGCAGCAAAAGAAGCACAGGTATTCTAAATCCTCACTAGAAATTAAATTAAAAATGTTAATAGTTCCACGATAAAAATCCTGCAAATACTGAAACTTTTTCTTCATTCTTAGAATTTGCTACAGAATAACAAGTCAATTTTAACAGAAAGTTTAACACAGTAAGGATTTAACACATCACTGTGAAAAGAAGCAACACACTTTACCCCAAGAGCTTAGTGTATATCATCAGTGATCTTGTATTCCATAAGAAAGTCAAACAAATCAATTCTGGAAAAAAGAAAACATAGCATATGGTGAAATAACCCTAACATGTGAAAAGCATGGAAACCCCTAAACAAATAATCATGTGTTGTTTTTTTTTCTTTCTTTTACAGGTAAGAACATGATACTTGCTGAGGAGGACATCAAAGTGCTAGAAATTAAATAGCAAACTATTTACTGAGATATAATTATACTGAGTGCTCTACAGACTGCAGAATAACTGATCATGAAGTGGGAAAATACATCATAGAGAACACGAACTCCCCTTACAGTAGACTCCTTAAATGTATTACCTAATGCTCTCTTAAATATGAATCTGGTTCAGGCATTTCCACCAACTGCTCATTCTGGTTAAACAGACAAATATAAATTTCTGAAGTGCACCAGACCACTTTTTATTTTTGTTCTAGTTATCTTCTAGGCATCCAGCCTCTCCTTGATTTGTAAGCAAAGAATATATTTTTAAGCTGCAGTATTGTTCTTCAATAGTTATTCATACAGCAACTTCTCAATTATGCTGAAAAGCTGAAATACTATAATTGGAACTCTTATTTTCTAAATCTCTCTGCCTTTCTTTTCCAGCTGCTCTTTGCAAACACTTAAATCTGCCTTTCATTTTTATCTCTCCCTTTCTCAGTGTTCCATCAAGGTCTCTATAAGCAAAATATTATTTTCCCCCCACCTCACACAGATCAGATCCTGACTCCATCTCTTTGGTTCTCTCCATATGTTCAGGCTCCACCTGTAACAGTTTATGTTATCTTGAAAGAATTTCAGCTTTAAGCATAAGTGGGAACAGTGCAGCTCCTTTTAATGACATGAAGGTTATTGGATAATCACATACCAGTCATCTTTCTTCCAAAGCTCTAATCAGAAAGCAATGCATAAAAGGCTAACATTTGATGGTTTTTACTGACCTGATGAAACATTTTAAAAATGGGTGCACTCCTTCTGAAGTCAGGAGGGCATCAGCTCAAATTAACTATGTGCTTAAGGACTCTGATTCATCAGACTTTTCAGTACTTCATTTGCAAGCCAAATTGAAGAGTATACCTTTGCTCTAATGTCAGTCTACTAGCATTAGAAAAATCAGGGTGGAAATCTTGAAGTGATTAAATGTCAGTGTAATGAGTTTCATATACTGAAAGGCAAAAATGCCAAGGAGTTCAAGTGCTCCATAACGGGAGTGAAGAAGGCTGATGACAAAATTTATGCTTCAACCAATTAATTAAAAAGAAAATTCTACCAGAACAGCTTGAGTAGGCAAACACTTTTGATACTACAGTAAGTACAATAGAAAGTACAAAGGAAATCAGGACTGATCTATCTCTTATGGTAACATGCATTTGAACCTTGTAGGCAGATCAAAGGTCAAAGTGTACAAAGCCTCTGAATATGTCTTGCTCATGTATTTTTCCCATCTAAAATATAAAAAAAAAGAGAGTTCCCAGTAGTTTTCAATGCTCTCTGCTGCCAGTGCCATTACCCAAATATAGTTACTACATCAGTAGTTTTGCTAGTCTAGGTCATGGAGAACTAACAACAGAACAAGTGTATTAATAGAAGCTTTTTTATTCTTTGTTGTCATAGACATGAAAAGATCAGAAAAATGATAGAATGCTGTTCTTGACCTGCTATATAATTTTTCCATTATCTCATGCTTTCTCGATTACAAAAGCATTGTATATATATATAAGAATGTCACAGCTCATTCAAATTCAGGTGTAAATTTTATCACTAACTTTCTCAGTGAGAGATCTTCCCAACCACAAGGCCAACCTTTTCATAGAAGTTTTACATGAACATAATTCAACTGAGCACATGCTGCAGCTATTCCTCTTTACTTTTTGAGTGAGAGAGTTAGAGAACCAGCCTCTGCTCATATGTTCATAACCAAATATGAATAAATCCAAACTAGAACAAAAGCAGCACTTCAATAAATAAAATCATTATGGCCCATGACTCCTTTTGTGCTCAAAGACAAATATAGAGTTCTAAAAGGATTTGCATCTTTCTTTGCTGTGGTTTGTGGTTTTTTTTAATGTCTGTTCTATTTAAGTTCTTCTACAGAGTCACTAGAAGGGTGAGTCTTTATAAGGCTTCTGCACCATTTTTACTGACAAAGCTGTGGAGACAATATATTAGGATAGACTGAGTGCAATAAAAGTCCCAAGTTCTCTAAGTGTTTATTTGCTGTGTGACTGATTCTGCTCAATATTTCATGAAAATAAAAAAGGGAATGACTAGTAGCACTATCAGCTAGTCACAGTGCATTAAGGATATACCTCAATAATGGTTCCTTTTAACTGTTCTGTTTCCTCCTCCTTTATTCAACTAGGACTATGATTATCTGACAGTTGGTTAATAACTTCCACAAAATAGGGTCCTCTATGGCTGAAGGCAGGCAAAGGAACAAGACACTAAGCAACATGTAGAAATCAGAGTGAAAACTCCCTACTCCTGCTGTCTGCTTGCATGCTTTAGGAACAGTTTCTCATCATTAGAAGAGTAATTGAAACTGTTATATTGCAAATCATGCCTGACATCACTGCTTTTTTTATTATTATAAATTCTCTGTTGATCTCTATGTAGCGGCAATTTTTTAATTTTTGTTTTCTTTTTTTCAAATACACACCTGTTTTGGAGAAGTTTGAACATTTGTCAGTGATAGTCACACATAGTGACCATGGATGCCCCCATGATGGCAGACAACACACTCACTTGAATTATGGCTGATCCTCAGGGTACCACTGGCAGCATTCCAACAAATCAAGCCTTCCTAGTCCTCATCCTTGGTTTGCTTTTTCACAAAATCCATCTGGTAAATAGCCTATAACCTAATTAAGATTTCCAACTGTAGTATTATGGACTACAATTCATTAGCATCATACCAATAGCCATAGCATTTTAGAGAACCTCATTTTTCACTTTAAAAACTGTCTCAAAACAGTTTCAAAACACCTGAAATACAGCAGTTACATCCAAAATAAGAAGACTGAAATCAAAGTTCCTATCACCTCCTTTATGCCTTTGGATTTTCCATATTTCGTCTGCAAGTATACAGCCACAAGGTACATCATCTTCTACAGGTCTTATACTAAGAAAACATCTCATCAGTTTAGATTTCAAATGCCTTCCCTTATAATTTCTTTCTCATTTTTCAATCAAACCAACAAAGAAGGAATTAAAAAAAGACACTACAATTCACTGAATTGAATAATCTATGTTGAAAGACTAGGAAGAACAGGAGTAAGAAACCACCAACAACTGAAATACATGCTTTTTACTTTGAAGATTTTAGTACTTGCCTCAAGCATAATGTTTTCCTTAGGCATTCTGGAAAAGATTTAACAAAGGAAAAATTATTCTTAAATTTCAGATGGTGAGTTAAAACAACATAGGGTATGGATACAGTTGATCCAAAAGTTCACAGCAGGTCAGCGAAGGCAGCTTTGTTAAAAAGGACGTATTAAGTAAAACATGTGTGTACAGGGTTGCGTTCATACTCTGACTCATCTTCCTTCACATAAATTAAAAGTAGACAGCAAAACCAATGTAGTTACTGCTAATAATTTAAAAATTTCAAAGAACCACAGAGTATGCTGAGTTGGAAGGGATCCACAAGGATCATTGAATCCAACTCTTGGCCCTGCATAGGACCGTCCATCCCCAAGAATCACACCATGTACATTCAAATGCTTCCTGAAGTCTGCCAGGCTTCTATGGGGAAGTTTATTTGTAGTTTATTATTATCTCTAGGCTGAACTAACTTATTCCTAATAAATACAGTCTATGACCTGTAATGAGTTGTTGAAAGAGAAAATCAGTGTTTCCTAGCTCTCCCTCCTTGCTTTTTTGTTAACTCCTGTGTTAAGGGACTGCTGAGTCAATAATTTTTTGTAGTCAGCAGTGAGTGAGGTTAGAAGCTGGAGTGAAGCTTTTCAGACATCTTTTGTTAATCATCATAAAGTGCTATCTTACTCTTTTTTTCTTGGCTAGGCTGACGTGTTTGAGAGAAAAAGGACAGCTTTCACACACACAGTCATTAGACAGGGGGATTATTTAGGATTTTTAATGTTTGAGTATCAGTGCCTTGCTATGTGGGAAACCATAGCATGTCAGATCTGGTTCAGAAACAGGCACTGTGCAAGAGTAAAGCACTGCAGCATGGAAAAAAAAACACAGAAAGAACCCAAACTGATGCAACCCTTGAGCACACATGGAACAAGCTTGAACAAGTTGATATTTAAGTACATTGGCAAAAGCTTCTGTTCTAATATCGATGTGTCCTTGACCTGGAGCATCAGCATGTTCAAAATATAGTCAGTATGACTCCAGGTTTGAGATTTCAACAGCTTAAATACAGTTTGGATGCGAGTTTAATCTGCTGGAGATATAACATATGTTACAAACACAAAGTCAGGTCACAGAACTCCAAATGCCAAAATCTGTCTTACCAGCTTCAGTATTCCTGTTTTTTATCTTAACAAACACCCTCCATCCAATTCCAAAGGAACCCTGGAGATTTATCTTTCCTGGGAGCTATGAATGATCTTTATTTACCATATAGCACACTCTATTTAAGTTTCTGGAATTAAAAGGGCAAAGGATGCTGTACCGTTGATGTGCACTGGCAAGTATACCTGCCCCTCTAGCCCAAGATACCATGCATTTCTTCTCTTCTGTTGTGTTTAGGAGAATAGGTTTTTCCCCAAACTATGGTGGGTTTCTTTGCACCATGTTCTCTCTGTGCCTTTTTTATTATTTGTTGATCTCCCTTCTGAATCAGACTTTAGCTGCCAGTGTTAAAATGTACAACCTGCTGCTGCACTTCTAGTATATCTGCAGTCAGCCCTCGGCACTTTGAAGCAAACTTGTCCCTGTTACCATCCTCACCTCTAAGGCCACAGACACAACCTAAGCCAAGTTATCAAAGATCAACTTTTTGATCACAGCTCATTTTAGTTGAAACACATATGCAAGTACTCATACTAACTGTTCAACCAGAAGCCCTGAATAACCTGTGACAGACAGGCACATTCATCAAAGTAATTCCTTCTCCTGTCACAGTTGACACAGTTACTCAGAATTTGTTCCAGAAAACAAATTAACCCCTTCAGTAGATCACAATACAAAAATGAGTCAATAATGAGAGACACACGTTTCTAATAAAAATATAACTATTCTCTATTTCTTCTGCACTAATATGACTTTCAGCATTCTGACCAGTCACATCACAAGGTCAGTAATTCAGCACTTCTGGAGCAGCACTGAGAAAGGAATCCAGCTTTTAATCTCCATTCTGCCATTCTTATCCACGTTTTTTCATTTTTGTGAAGTCTATTTACAGAGAGGGAGGTTATAAATGCTCAGTAGAAGGTAAAAACCAGCCTTCCTGCTAGTTTTACAGAATACTGTATTCAAACATTGTCAGATCATCTGGAAAAACAAACAAATTCAAAACACTACTAAATAAATTATGATCTGTTGAATAATGATTACAAACTATCCAGACAGACATGATTGCTTACATATGGAAAGAGAAGAGGAAGAACAGGTGAACCCTCAGACAAATTTAAGATAAACAAACCTTGAACCTGTTCCTTCTGAGACTGCTGATACTGAAAAAGTGACTTGGGATTTCAGCAAAAAGGTAGGTCTTTTCTTTGCAACAACTAGGTGTCAGCAATGATTAGTTTAGGACAAGGAGGTAAATGTCCAATTCCTAAAGGCACCTTGAGACTCCAGTCATCATTTCACCATTTCCTGTGCAGAAGGGGAGAAGAAAAGGTGTAAGGAGGTGAAGTCTTTCAGCTGGCCGAGAGGGGACTGCACGAAACAGGATCCCACAGTAGCCAAGCCCAGGCCAGCTCCCTTTGGCAACTGTGATGGCGTCAGTCGTACGTGAAAGCACAACCAGAGCCTGACATGATCATCAATCTCCTAAAGGTCTTGGCATGGGGTTATCAGAGACCACCCAAATGGAAATCTCTGTAAAGGGTTGTTAACTGCTGCTGTGGCTTCAGGCAAATGAATTTGGTTCTTCCATGTATAACTGCACTGATCAAAAACATTCATGTGCTGAACCTAAGTTGTCAATAGCCCTTCTGTGTTTTCATTAACCATGCATTCCATGATGGTTTAAGTAGGAGTCACAAGGTCCCTGTCCACTGCTTTTTCCAGAAAATATATTTTTAACATCTGAAATTCCAAGCAAGATCCATTTTCACAGAAGAAATTAAAATCCTAAACATCGATAGAACTGCCTTTTCCTTCTCCCTCCTTCTAAGCCAGTTAGAAGGTGCTGTCACCAGCACTATTTCTATGTAGCACAGTTGGATGACGGGTGGCTTGGTCATATTCGTATACTTGTTGATATGCTTCTTCATCCTGCATGGTTCTTGCAGACAGCATTCTTTAGGATGTTAACATTAGCAAAAGATGTTTCATGTCAAAGCCTCATTTCCCTCAGGACAAGTTATAGTTTGTTAACTCCTCTAACTTGTTTGTACCATATTGACACTGATAAACATAAATCCCTATTTGACTATCAGATTAATGTCTGCCTTCTTTCCCCTTTTCCTTTTTTTTTCTTCCAGAATGTCTTTTATAATTACAGCAAATAATTTTCACAAACTAGATGCATTTTCCTCCAGAGAACTGTAATAAATAGTTATTTACACTTCAGCTCTCTAATGGCCTGTTTTAAAGAATGATTACTTATTTTAGTGTTGAGCAAGTGACTAAGACAGCTTTGTTGTTTAGAAAGCAGTTTTTCCAAAGCAAACTTAGATTGCTAATTTCTTCTGGAACTGGAAAAAATCAACACATCATGAAGAATTCAGCTGGAGTATCACTTCTTTCAATTCAATTTTATTATGCAAAAATAAAATATCAATTTATTCTCAGACTGCATTTCATATCTAAGTTTTAAGTAAGCAAACAAATGAACATGGATAGATTTCACTTTCCTTTTTTGTCTGCTAGCTTACCTCATTCTAATGGTACATTTATATAGATCAATAACAAACTCACTCATCCCAGAGGTCAATGGTGTTTTTGTCACTAGTATTTAATCTGTTCTTTTTTTTAAAGGAAAAAAAAAGGAAAGTTTAATTGTTATCTGTACAAAAGATTAAGGCTACAAGCTATAAGAACTACTCCAAGACATTTGAATTGCCCGAAAATTGAGGTTCCTTCTAGTGTTTGGAGGACTAATTCACTTGACCTCCTGTCCTATGGCTAAGTTTAACACATTCTTATTCTAAAATTTCTTTTTATGCCATTCCCTCTGCTTTAACCATTATACTGTAAACAAGCATTGACTGAATCTGGCTTCACTTAACTTTACTATTTCCATCACTCTGCTGAACATACATGCAAAAAATCTTTTTTGCCTTCTGGACTTGATATGTAACCAAACATACAACGAGTTACTATGTTTGGAAAGTTAATGTAGAATAATATTTGAATTTCCTTAGGTGTTGCTTGTTGTTCTCATGAAAAATAATGTAAAAATCTCAAATACTTCTAAAAAACACAATCTTGCAGTAAGCTGAAGGAAACTTGATGAACACTCAAAAAAAAAAAACTTACTATAATATTTTGGCTATATAAAACTCTGTAAGAGAGCCATAACATTGAGTGAGATCAAAAGGGACACCAAGGGACAAATAATTCTCACTTCTGGTGAAAGCCATGGCTGCTGTAACCAAAAGAAGGGATTGCAATTCCGCAGTGAGAGCTGAAATTTATATCTGGGTAAAATAAAAAACCTGATGAAGTGGGTAAGGAAGTATTCTATGGTTGAAAGGAGGAAACAGTAGGAGAGAAAGGTGTATAGTGGACAGGAAAAGATATTGCTATTCTTCTGTATCATAATATATGCCATGCAATCATTTAAAGAATTCTTTTAATCCCCTACAGGTTCCATTGAGCTAGCAGAGCTGTATCCTCAGTTTAAGCTCCAAGACAAATCAAAGGTATTAAAGGAGCTTTCAGACTCACTTTGCATCCAAGATTTTTCTTCTTGCAAAGATTGTCCACAGCAGACATAACTGTAGTTTGTAAAATTGGATCGCTTATCAGAAGAGCATTTAAACAGACTTCACATAATTTTGGAATGAATTTATTTACTTGCAGAGCTGGTAAATATGTATCAGCTCGAAAATGCTATTTTTGTTTGGCCAAGGTTACACAGCTATATACTAGTCTCTCAACTTCCAGAGTCAGATTTTACTTGTTTTGCTCCCACTGGAAAGATTCCAAAGTAAATATCCATTCTTTGTGCAACGCTTATTCAAAATGTGATGACTGTTGCTTTGCAAACTATCCCACTGGAACCCCGTAGGACATCTGGCATTCAGGTGATTGTGTGTGGATATTCATTATTGCAATCTAAATTTAAAATCATTTGGCATTACAACTTTGCTACAAATTTCCCAGTTCAGCTGTATCATATAATTATAGAATAATTTAAGCTGGAAAGGATCACTGGAGGTCATATAAGCCAACCTACAAACACATACATATAGTCAAAGTAGAGCGAACCCCGAAGTCAGAGAAGACTCCCCCACGAGGTACTTGAAGACAGAAATTAAATTCTATGCTTTGTCTACTCTTCTCCAGATTGAACACATTGTGTTATTTGAAGGAAGATATGGTTGAACATATAATAGCAAAGCAGATACTCATGATGCTCATGATATGATTTTCTACAAACATGTGGTTAGATATCAACTTACTAAACAATAACTAAAAGGTGAAAGAAATTTCTTCCGTTTGCATCAACTCTGCAGTTTATTTGGTCTCCTTTAGTCTGAAGTAAAGAGTGCAATTTACCTGAGTTGTTTTTGAGAACTTTGATTTTGAAAGAAATGTATGTTACTGGTGTTGAGAGTCACTGGGGGTTTTCACCTTTATTTACATCAAAGGTTGTCTCTCAGTTCATCCTCTTATCTAATGAGGAAGATTGAATCAGACAATCAATAAAATATTCACAGAACTACGCTAACTTGTGATGAAGTCTGGTTCCTAGTATAGAAACCAGCAAAGTAGAATATACAGTGAAAGCCAGGTGGTTTTGGGTTTGGTTTTGTTTTTCAACTGAAGCTACCAAAGATTCATAAATTATTTTTATTCTGCATTTATTTTCTTATGTCTGCACAGAATTGTGTGCCTTATCAAAAGTTATGTACATGGTTTGATGACTAAGACCTTGTTTCATTAGATGAGAGATTGTTCTGAGCCTTCATTTGCAACCAAGATTACAAAAGCATATGTAAGAAAAAGAAATTTTGAGAACTTCATGATTTCAATGACTAAATACTAATTTACCTCTTTCCCAGAAGATTAACATTTTTTAATCAAACATTCTTGAAATTAGAATTATTACTTTTAGATAGGATGTTTTTAGTAGGTTTCATATCCAGAAAAAATCATAGAAAAGCACTGATAACTACTTTTTTTGAACATAAATATAACACTTGTCTTAAAAACCAGCAGTGTTAAGAAGTTAAAAATCAAAAGGGAATTCATGAAGTGGTATATGGTAAGTCCTATATATCTGATTTCATGTCTTTATTTCAGTCCAAAGTCAATCATTTGTTCTGGAAAAATTTGACTTTCTGATGAAAGCATAAGCTTTAAAAAAGGGTTGAGCTTTGCAAAAAGCTGTGCTGTGGGTGTAGCAAAAACAAATATTACGTATTTGGAGAGAGGCAATACATGAGAAGTCTGGTAATAAGTAGTCCTTCTTATCTTAGCTTTTTTTTTAACTACCTCTTCAGTTTTTTCGTATCTGACCCTATATGTAATTCACCAGTAAAGAAAAAAATCCTATGTAAATAGCGTTGGTAAACATTGATCCCTCAAACAGGATACAGTGAAATTTTACCTGTACACATAAATATCTTGAATTGACTTTTTGAGAAGAGCTACTAAAGTGCAAATTGGAGTTTATGATAAATTAAATTACACATACAAGGGTAGAAGAAACATATACTTGGGGAAAAAATATACAACACCCAGTAAGGAAAAAGCTTGCATGTCCCTTTAAACAATGCACTGTGACTTAGTCTTCTTGTGGTTGTCACCTCCTTCTGTACAAGAAATGGGAGCTTAGTGAAATACTCTTATTTGGGTACCACAAATGTTTCTTTTCAATACATCACAGAAAAAAACTACTGAAGAAGAACAAAAACTGTCTGACTGAAGGAAGAAAAGATAGCAGTTTGCTTACATGCTTTTCATCTGCCAGTAGTGTTTCTAGTTAAGTCACTTTGGACTTAATTAAAGCTAAATTAGTTCTATTTGTCAGACTTAATGAAAGTGCTTAATAGTAATGTTTTGCTATACTGTACTATAAAAAAAGAGTTTTAACAACTCCAAAGAAATATGACGACCCAGGATATGGACGTGAATGCATAATTTTGGCATTGAGTGATCTTACAAGCTGGTTGCAAATCAGTGTAGGAACCCAAATTCCATGTAAATAAGATTCTCGCTCCCCCACATCTTCTACCTTTTCCACTATCAGACAAAGGATAACTATCACAAGAGTTAGAACTTTCTGAAGATAAACACAAAGAAAGTATAATCATTGAAAAAACCACTATTTTACCACTTTTAGTTACAAACAGTAACTAAATACATACTGATGCAAAAAACTCAGTATGTATTTAGCATGCCCTTGACCAAGAAGAGCTTCATACAGTTTCTCCTGATCCTGTAACCTGTGGTCTATCTACTATAAATCATTCTGCCTACAATATAAGACAGGGCTCTTGTTGGTAAACAAAAAATTGGATGAAATATTAGAGCTATTTGTTCTAGAACACCTTTAATTAGAGGAAAACACTCTGAAGGAGTCTGAGACCTCTATCATTTCCATAGCATTGTTTGAAATATGAACACAGAAGTTCTTGTATCAGCAGAAGACAAAATACAGCAGGAGAGCAGAATGAATAGCAAGTGGGATGTACTTGTCTGCCAGAGTGTGTAAAGTTCAATTACATTTTAGGTGTGTGTAAACCTTTTATTAGCATGCTCATCTTGTCAAAGGACAAAGGAATTTCTCCTGGGAATCACCATCTTCTAAAGTGACACAGGCAGTGCATAGTTGTGCTGTAAACCATGCTCAAGCTGAGCATAGTTACATGTTACCAGGATCTTTTAGGCTACAATTCTTCCACGATTTTGACACCTTGTTTGACAGAGACTAAAAAAAAATGAACCAAAAAAACCCCAAACCCAACAAACAAAAAACAAAGCTAATTTGCAAGCCAAAGAAGCATGAAACGTTTTGATTCTTGACTGTATTTTCATTTAGGCACAATATCATGCATCCATATGTTAAAACAAAAATATGGAGAAACAGAAGCTAGATTAGTACACTATAAAGGACAAAGTTTCAAATTACATTTTCTAGTTTAACTCCATAATTTTCAACAACAACTTTTTCATTAGGGAAATAGAAGTCTTGCAAACTAAAAGAAAACAGTCCAGTTTCAGTAGTCAAAACTTTTCTCTGCAACATGAATTTGTGCTGCAGCATTTAATTTCTATACAGATAAAATGAAAGAAGTAATAGCACAAACTAGAAAGACAATATAAATGTGGAATTAAAGATTGAAAATGAAATCTCTTTGTGTACTGGCCCAGTGGAACTGCTATATTTTTATGGTTTTCACTCAATAATGGAGAAAACTAGAAAAACAACTTTGAAATTTAATTTTGAGGGCAAATATATACAAGAAAATTAGCTTGTGTGACTGCAGGTTGCTTATTATGTCTGGCATGTAGAAGAGATCATATTTTAATATTTAGATCAGATTACTTATATGTTTAATTTTTGATTTCATTGTCACAGAGGGAATTATAATGCAAATAATGGAAGAAACACCTTCAGTTCAGAAACATCTCAGCCAGTTTCCTTTATTTAAAAGCTCTATATGTAAATGGCAGCATTGTTTCAACTTTCATTGAGAAATAAAATGATCCAGTCATTAGAACTCAGACTGCATCCCAAAACTTTCAATTAAAGACATACATTAATTTATATCTCATTCCCTCATACATGAGTAGTGGTAGAGGCTCCTTGTACAAAATCTTGAAGGTTCCCATTGGAAGCCTCATTGCTCAGTCTTTTAAAAACTAGCCTGAACAAAGCCTCCGAAAACACAACGTAAGAGGAAATAGAGTTTCATTCAAAACTCCCAATCAAGATCACCCAAAATTAAGAATTTTTCTGTCTGGTCCTGATTCAATAAAACAACTCAACGTGAACTTATCAAGACTTTTAAATTGATGTCAGGATTAAATTCTGTTCATCAAACTCATAAAAAAGGTTTATGAACACTGCAAATCAACATCACTATGCATAGGTTCCAAAATCTTTATAGAACTGCAATAAAATTTTTGAAAATAACTTACATAAAATATTGGCTATTCTAAGAAACATTGAGTGATTTTTAACTTGTGTCCCCTTAGGTATAAATTGTATGCTTTTAAGATAGTATCAAGTAAGTTTGGAATAGGGGGAAGCTGGGAGAAGGCAGCTGACAGAAAGTGACAAAGAATAATACAAGTATTTTTAAAGGTCAGTGAAAATAAAATCTACATTAAAATTACAGCAAAATGTGCTCCAACCTATCTGGTTATGGGAACCTTCTAATGATTTTGTACCAAATGACAAGATCTTTGCAATAAACCTAAAACAGGAACATAACTTTTGAGTTATTTCTTCTGAGAAATGCCTTACTTCTCAGGGTAATTTTAAAGAGATCAAAAGTTATTTTGCCCTTTATTCATTGTGAGTAGGAACAAGTGAACATCACCATTAGACCTGTTTCCCAAGTAGATGAATGTACAAATACTGCTGGTGAGATCACTTTATGCATGTCAATTTAAAATCCATTTTGCTTTCATCATCAAGCACGACTTTGAAACTCACTTTTTGCAAACTGTCATGACAATAAATCTTCATCACATAAATGTACATGAAAAGTAAGCAAAAAGGGAACACACAGAAAAAAAAAAATTAGTGACCATTCCAATTCATGCCCTTACAGAAAAACTTGAGAAATTTTCAGTAGGCTATTCATTGTTCCTAAAAGTAGTGCTGTGTCATATACATTGTAAAAGGTGTACAGTAATGCAACTAGTTTATAGCTCCATAAGGTTTAGTGCTCTTAACACCATTATTCTAATGCATAGAGACACTGTTTATTTTTTCTTTCCTACAGTTTTCCTTGGTAGTTTATATTCCTCAAGCATCCTTTAAATTTGATATCACACTACACCTCTGCAAATCTATAACAAACTTTACTGTGTCATTGCAATTGATATGCAGGCATACCACATACAGCCAGCAGTAAATTTTCACACTTGAGGATTTTCTCTGGGAATCTGTATATTTGTCAATAGACATATTTAGAACCCACTTTTTTCATATCCAAGGCTAAAGGCCCTAGCGGATAGGACATGCAATTTTATATCTATTTAGTATGTAGAAACATGAAATGCAGATTTACAGGTATAGGCAGAGTGTTTCATTCTAGCTATTCATGAATGTAAAGCACACAAATCCAGAAATTAATATGCAAATCGTGACTTCTTTGATGCTGATGGCAGAATTCTTATTGACTCCCAAAAGGCCTAGATTTCACCTGTGATTACTGACCAGTAGACAATGTTTCTGTTAGTTCAAATTACGAAAACACTGAGGTGACATATAATTCTTAAACAGCTTAATATTTTGAGGAGCCTGTGCCTTCTTTCTGACTGCAAATTTAAAAAGTTCTCTTTTTATAGTCCTATTTAAAGACTCTGGAGCCTAAGTGTACTTGCAGCTCAGCATTCCTTTGGCTCCCAGTAAATAAAAATGTACCCATTTAGTTGCTCATCAATATTCAGAGTAACCTGAATAGATAGCCAACTTCTAATATGTCCCAAAGAGCAAGTAGTTACCCAAACTGCCATTTCCAAGTCCTAATGTTCTACACGTGTTATTCCACTGGTAGTAGAGTAACTAATAATTAATGTACGCGTAAACCACATCACATTTGCGCCAAATTATTCCTGTAGAGAGGTACTTTGCTTCTTTGATCACTAAGTATGCGGCCACATCAAAAAACAAATCCTGCTATAATTCACAGAAAAGTTTAATGCCTGAGTCGAACACATACCACAGTTCTGACATTCTGTTCTTTCATTTCCATAGAATAATGAGTGACCGTGAGCTTAAACAAACCACTGATTTCATCTCCATGTTACAAACTTTTTACACTTGGGGGACATTCAAGAGGTATGGACTTCTTTCTAACACTGAATAATATTGTCTTTAGGGCAATATGTTTTCCTGTCCCTGATATATTAATTCTTGTGTAGCCCATTACTTTCATCTGCTATGCCTCTGGTTTTGTACTCTTTATAGTGCCAACCTTGATCCAAAATTGACGGTTGCCTGAAGTCAAGTTTAAATGACAACATACCTTGTTCACAGTTAGAGAAAAATTTTTTTATGGATGCTCCATTTCTATTATAGTATAACTTCAGTTCTTGAGATTCATTTTCTATAGCTGTCCATTGATCCTTGATCCACAGAACATTTACGCAGATGATAATTGATACTTCCACTTTTGCAAATATTCCTGAAAGAGTGTAAACATTTGAAAAGCATTATTGAACACTCACGTAATCCAACTACATTTTCAGACCTGTGCGGGTTAATCTGTGCTGGACTTTTTGGGAGGAGGGTTGTTTTTTTGACTGCTTTTTAAAGAATGTGAAATCTATTCCCCCACAATTGCTGTACTAGAAATAAGCCAGTAGACTAGGCAACAGACAGAGCTAGGTCTCTACTTGGTATTATATATACCCGCAAATAATCTCCTGGAGTTTAAAAACATCCAGGTAAATGTTATGCCTCCCTTTCTCTCCCTCTATTATTTAACACCAACCTAATGATTACATTATCTCTGTTCATTCATTAAAAGAACAAGCTGCTTTGAAATATATGAACGCAAAAAACCCAAAACAAACAAACAACAAAAAAAACACATAAAGCTGAGAGATAAAGAAATAAAATTTTAAAACCCCACAGAAACTGCCTTAAGAGTATATTCTTCATTCTCATGTCATTGAATATGACAATCAAATAACACTATTGAGTCATCATGTAAAAATTGCCCTTCTTACCTTCACCTCTCTGCATCCCACTTGCGTTAATGCAAAACCCAGTGTTAAATCAAACTAGACTCTGGCTTTAATGGTCTCAAAAATATTTGTTGCCTTTTGCATAGAGGAGGAGATTTCTTTGGCTTCAGCTAAAAAGCCATTCCATGTAATTTGATCACTATCTTTTCTCCTTTGTCGTCCCAGTTCTCCTTTCTTCTTCATTACCAGCCTTCATCAAGAGGTAAGCATGTGCCTCAATACTCTTTGGAATTCTGCTCATTCTTCTCTCCTGTGTAAGCAAATCCAACAGATTCCCAAAGCCCCAGGACCTTCCACTCCTCTGTACTCCAGTACATATCAAATAATTATACCCTCTTCTTTCCCTTTCATCCTAATTTTTTGGGGAGTTTCACAAAAGAGAGATATTCAGGAGGAGACAAAATCAGACTACACAAAGAAACCTATGTGACATATTTCACTGGGTTACATCCTTAATCTGTCCCCAGTGCTTTGAATTTTTCAAGCACATTCTTTTACATTTTAAAAACATGCTCACTTCATCAGAAAGAAATATTATCACCAGCAACAAGGAAAGACAGCTGTGTTCCAACAAACCAACAGCAGGAAAATGAGACAGCATGCTCTGAGACCTCCATCATTTTAATCACCCCAAGTTATACTCATCTTTCATCTCCCTTTCACTCTCTTTCCACAGAATGTTGCTGCCTACTAATGTGATGACTGAAATTGGTCACGAGGGTGCAAATATACAATGAATATTAACAACAGATTTAAGCAGAACATGGTATAACAGTGATTGCATTAGAACCAGATGGGTAATGAATTTATTGTATTCATTTTTTCTTAGCAATGTGAATTGAATAACAAACATGTTTTGTAATTTTCTTCATCTTTAGAAGATTGCTGCATTCTGATAATTTATTAAAGGGGAAGAGTTGAGAGAAAAGATTATTCCACAACTCTATTTTTACCATAACTTTCCGCGTTTTCTGAACAGTTGCATATCAATGAAAAAGGAAGAACCCTGACTTTAAAAATACTAAAATGAAAAATTCAGATTTCTCCAAATCTATTCTTTTTTATTCCCTTGGAATAACTACCAGCCAAATTCCCTCCGCATTTGCAAGTCTTTTCTATTACTTCACAAATGCTGCTTTCAGTAATTAAACAATGCCTGCAAGCAATTAGATTTGAGTTATAGGCCATCTCTACAATTGTCAAAGAGCACTTACTGTGATTCTGACTCCTAGGTTCAGAACAAATATAATTTTCACTTCATTGTCAATTAATCCAGACCCCATGGTTGTGTGAAATTCAGTGCTAGGTTAACAGTTGGACTCAATGACATTAAAGGATCTTTTCCAACCTAAATGATTCTATGATTCTTAGAACACTCACCTCACTGCTGGCATTCACCTTAATTAAAATTCAAACCTTTTCTAAAAATGGAGAATTCAGAGATTACTTTGTAAACTAAAAAGCACACTACATGAAAATCCAGGTAGCTCTTTTTTAAAGGAAATAAGTATTCCGTATCACAAAATTAATTTTAATTGAATACTTGTGCTGCAGCTATTCTCAAAACACTGAGTCTAAAGTGATAAGTAATATCAGAAATACAGGCAAAACCTTGTTATAGATAAATGGACGATAATATTATGACATTATCTGTTTCTCATATCTGTATTAAATTCCTATACATATTTTCATTGTGGAAATTCTAGTTTATTACTTCTCACCTATTTCAATAGTGAGTTTATTTAAATGCAGATTTTTCTCTCAAATCGTTTTGCAGCTGTAGGCACTCACTGTGTTGGCTTTGCATGGCCAGGTTTTGGTAGCAGGGGAGCTACTGGGCTTCTGTGAGGAGCTCCCAGAAGCTTCCTCCATGTCCTGCAGAGCCAAATGCCAGGCTGCTCCAAGGCCAAGCTCCTGTCGCTGGCCAAGGCCGAGCCAATCAGGAATGGTGGTAATTCCTCTGTGATAACATAATAAAGAAGGAAAAAAAAGTTATTGTTCAGATGTAATTGTGGCCAGAGAAGAACGGAGTGAGAATATGTGAGCGGAACAACTCTGCAGACACCAAGGTCAGTGGAGAGGGAGGGGAAGGAAGTGCTCCAGGTGCTGGAGCTGGGGTTCCCCTGCAGCCCATGGTGCAGACCATGGTGAGACAGCCGTGCCTCTGCAGCCCTTGGTGGAGACCCACACTGGAGCAGGTGGATGTCCAAAAGAGGGCTGTGAATTTGTGGGAAATCTGTGCTGGAACAGGCTCCTGGCAGGGACCTGCAGACCCATGGAGAGAGGAACCCATGCTGGAACAGGTTTCCTGGTAGGACTTATGACCCTGTGAGAGACCCACATTGGAGCAGGCTGAGCCTGATGGACTGCACCTCGTGGAAAAGTGACCCACATTGCAGCTGTTTGTGGAGAGCTGTTGCCCATTGAATGGACTCACATTAGAGAAGTTCATGGAAGACTGTCTCCTATGGGAGGGACCCCACACTGGAGCAGGGGAAACACTCTTCTCCCTGAGCAGCAGCAGGAACATGTGATAAACGGACCATAACTCCCATTCCTCATCACCCTGTGCCTCTTAGGGGGAGGAAGCAGAGCTTGGGAATATGGGAAGGGTGGGGGAAAGGTGTTTTTAAAATTTATTTTACTTATCATTATCCTGCTCTGATTTTGTTAGTAATAAATTCAATTCATAACCCTAAGCTCAGTCTCTTTTACCCGTGACACTATTTGGTGAGTGATCTCTTCCAGTCCTTATCTCAACTCATGAACCTTTGCTTATGTTTTCTCTCCTCTGTCTACTTGCGGAGGAAAGTGATAGAGTGACTTTCATGAGTGCCTGGCACCCAGCCAGGGTTAACCCACCATACTCACCTAGCTCAAAATACACACATTAGGCAACCACAACTTTTGCATAAATGTCTCTAGTAATTGTTGGAGGTGGAAAGGGGAAGATTTTGGCTGAGTTGAAAGATCAGTGTTTATGAGATGGTATTACGATGTGTATTGCAATAATGCCCTCTAAATGAGCCTAACTTAAAGCAGAAGAAAATTAAATAAAATAATTTAAAGTCTATATGTGCAATTGAAAGCAGCTTTTAAACGTCTTTTCATTTTTTTCTTTAAATTCCTGTGACTACCAAAAAATATTAAACCTGCGATAGGCTTTTATAAGTGGTTTTAAAAGTCCATTAACCTAAAAATCTTACAAGAAGTAAACACTTCTGAATAACTGGATTACATTTCTCTAAGACTATAATCAAGCTCAGCTTTCTTTGGTATAATCAAATTATTAGCAGGTGTTAGGTGCCTCAGGGAAGTACTACCTGCTTCCTAGTGACTCTCTCCTTAACCTTACTATCTACAGAGAAATATATTTGCTTACAGAATAACAGAATTTGGACCCAGGGCAAGGAAATCTGTAGAGAAAAATATTACTATCACCTTTGACTACCAAAAAAAAAAATCACAATTTTTAATGTCATTTAAGTTCATAAATCCCAAGAAGGACATAAATTTGAAGTCACATAGCAAGGTATAAAGTAAGAATTTCTCAGTTCAAAACGGTGTTTCATGAATGTCACAATAGTCAGAACCCTGATTGATTTCATTTTAATGTTAAGTTTTAATCAAAACCTCCTTAGGCAGCTGAGTCAAACCACTACTCCAGTGTAAAAAGGAGTAGTCTTGTAGACCAGTAAAGGTCTACATAAATGTCCCTTGAGGTTCTCATTGCAGTGGAGACCATATCTTATTTTTTACAAAATTCTTATCCACTAAAACTCTTGCATATATGCAAAATTCTTATCTCTTCTCACAGACTCAGAATAAGACACAAGTAAGCAAATCAACTACCTTGGTTGACTCAAATTCTTCAGCAATGAAATACACAGCATGAATATGCCTACTTACTGAGGATGCACACATGCTGGCATACGTTCTCTTCTGCTTCCACAGGAACCATAGTGCACAGGAAACACCATTTCTTCAAACATTGACTCTGCAGATATTTCCATTTCCTGTTTCTGTTGGCAAGCAAACAGCATTAAAAATCCATTGTCAGGAATGGACCATATGGCTGTATAGCACCATCTGCACCCTACAAAAATATGAAAATGTACTGGTGAGTAGTCCCAAACTGCAAAAAATATACTAGCAATAGCATGGGATTCCTTTTCTTTTTTGCCCCAGGGTATTTACAATTCCAGAAACTTATGGCCAGATACTATTGCCACAACTATTTCCCCAGTTTAGCAAGGTGAAAATCCCATTAGTAGGACACAGAACAACCTGGGTACTGTGCAACTTGACTATACTGCAAGATTGCACATTACGATTCTTGTCAAAGTGGAAGAGGACATAAGGTAGCTGCCAACCAAGCTGGGTTGATACAGTGCAGTGTATCAACCCCTTCATAACTGCAGCTATCCCAGGAATTAGCCAAGTCCATGCCAATAGAAGGAAAGTCACTGTTTAGCCATCTGAACAGTTTATACATTACAAGGCACCATATCCCTAACGTTTCTACTGGAGTACAAAACTACCCACTAGTACATAAGCTCTCCAGTTATTTAATCCCTGTACAAATTCAGCATGTGACAGTATTTTAGCACACTTAAGAATTATGTAGATAACTTCATGCAGTGTAATTCAAAATTGCTACTACCAAGCTTCACCCCCAAAGTTTCTCAGGTTGTTCAATATTCTACGATACGTTATTTGACATACGATGCAGGCACAGGCATATGCATGAAGGGAAAATATAACAGCATATTGTACTATCAAATATAGAGTATAATAAACTTTGTCAACAATCATAGATGATCTTAGCAGCTACACAGTTTTACAGCTCCATTAACTTAAAATTAGAGTAGCTAACATTTTTTCATACAAAGCATATTTGGAATTCACAACAATGTTATATCAAATAACAAATGTTATTTCTGTTATTTCTTATCATAAAGAGTTACAAGATGTAACATTAATAATATCACAAAAACCTGGCCTTTGAAAAATCATCAGTTTTCCTAGATGGAAAGAAAAAACTTACAAAGACAGACAAAGAGGAAGATACAGCAACATTTCGATAAAAGGAACAGCAAGTGACGCACTTGCTTAAACCCTTCAGTGAAGACAGCTGGTGACATAAATCCTATTACAAATTTGATTTTCCTAAAGCAATACTTTCACTAACATATGAATCCATCATGCAGCCATAAGGGGGTCTTTATAGAGGAAGTAACCTGCTAGTAAGACCAAGTCTGGTTCAGTCTCCCCCTCACCCATTTCTATCAACAGAATCACTCAAGGTGATGTCTGATTAAACTACCTTTGCTGTTACCCTGGGTTTATTTGAAAATAACTGCAGTTACTGACCTAATAAAAGCAAAGTAATTACAGATGTATGCATAGCAATCCTTCATCTTTCACCTACACTACCACATAATATCCATAACAGGCTGTTTAACCGGCACCCAGTTCTGTATGGATCTGTATGCAGCGTCACATTCTAACCACTTCTCTTACTCCTTCTCCTCATATCCTTCTTACACAGGCCAGTTCAAAGCATGGCCTGCCCTGACTGATCCAGCCATACAGCCTGCCAGCTGGCTGCTGCATCTCAGCTGTCTGGCACCACTGACACCATGTAGTTGACACTGATTTGGATCACAGAATCATAGAATCAGCTGGGCTGGAAAAAACCTCCAAGATCATCAAGTCCAACCCTTGATCCAACACTGCCGTGGTTACTAGACCATGGCACTAAGTGCCACATCCAGTCTCAGCTTAAAAACCTCCAGGGACAGTGAATCCAGCACCTCCCTGTGCGGCCCATTCCAATGTCTGATCACCCTCTCTGTAAAAAATATTTTCCTAATATCCAACCTAAATCTCCCCTGGCAGAGCTTAAGATCGTGCCCTCTTGTCCTACTGCTGGTTGCCTGAGAGAAAAGATCGACCTCCACCTGGCTACAACCTCCTTTCAGGGAGTTGTAGAGAGTGATGAGGTCTCCCCTGAGCCTCCTCTTCTACAGGATCCCTCTCTTCTGTCCAGCCACCAATTTACACCACACTTTAGACCTTTCACACCTTTGAGATCTCTAGCCTCTGTCAATATGGCTGAAGCCAGGCAATGAGTTCAAAAATATTAGTTGTTTATAATAATAATAATAACAGCTGCACAGCACACAGCACATAAGACTCATTTTTTAAGAAACAAGGCTGACACCTGTGCATTCAGTTTTTCATCAGCAAAACTGTATGAAACAATAGAAAAATCTGAAGTGTAATGCAACAAAGAAAACAGGACTAGTTACAGAGGTTCCCAAAATTCTAAAGTTGAAGTACAGCTAAAAGTTGAACTTTAATTAAACTGGAGAAGAGGAGGCTCTGGGATGACTTTTTGAGGCCTTTCAGTACATGAAGGGGGCCTACAAGAAATCTGAAGAGGAATGCTGTTTACATGCTGTCATGATAGGACAAAGGGGAATGACTTTACACTGGCAGAGAGTATCTTTAGATTAGATATTAGGAAGAAATTCTTTTATGGTGAGGATGGTGAGACACTGGAACAGGTTGCCCAGAGAAGCTGTGATGCCCCATGCCTGGAATTGTTCAAGGCCAAGCTGGATGGGGTGTTGAACAAACTGGGCTAGTAGAAGGTGTCCCTGCTATAATTGTTAAGATCCCTTCCAACCCAAAACATAATATGATTCTATGAAACACATTGAATCTACACAGAAGGAGTGCTATGAACCTAGGTAAAATATGCTGCTTTAGTTGCACAAAACTAATAAAATTAAAGTGAAAAATGGAGCTTAATGTAAACCACTGGAGTAGCACCAGTAACTTCATAATAAAATGAAAGTACATAGAATGAAGGTATTATCTCTTTTGTAATTGCGTGTCTGTGCTGTCTGATCGTGGATTCCAACAAATGTGATTATCAGCTTCCAGAATGATGGGCATTTTGTCAATTCTGCACCAGTCCACTAAGCACAAGAGCTAGAAGCAGCAAAATTAGGAAGCTGCAATAAAATTAAATAGACTTAACAGAATAAATGGTTACCAGGCTTACTGAATCTGTTCTTCAACATAAAAAATACTACCATAGAGTACTCTGCAGTGCACTATCTTTCTTTAGCTACAATTCTCTCTCCATATTAAAAAATTTTCTGAACTGGGGACATAATTTCGGACTTCAGGCTAAAATTTTTGCCTCTAACCACTATGACACCATCAAGATGGCCAAATATAAATATTTACAGGGCAAAACAAAATATAATCTTTCTTCCTTGAAATTGGTAGCATGATGTACAACAACAACAAAATCAATCAGAAATTTGAATGTCCTTAGAATTATTAAGAAGGCTGAATACTTTTTTACTCTTTTGGTATATTTCCAGGATGATAATATAAATGGGGATTTCTACAGCCATCTCTGCCAGTATTTCAGAAAGGAAATTGGTCAGACATTTTTTAAGTCTCTCTTTTATATCATTATGTCAATGGTTTAGAGACAGTTAAAGGCTTCATGAAGACCCAAGATACTGTTCTCCACTACCATGGTTTCAAGCATTTTTTTCATTTTAACTCAAGGGAGTAAACAAGAAAAAGTTCATCATTATCAAGATCAAAACTCCAGACTCTCCCAGAAGCAGTATTCTAGTCTAGGCCCACCATCATCTTATCAGATGTTTTACTTTTTAATACATTTCAGTTATGCCTTTGAGAATAACACAGCTTTCTTACTGCTGACACAATTACTTTTCAGAATTGCCATTAATATATTCACAGAGATGAAACCATACCTAAGTTTGAAACAATGACTTATTTTCAGGTCTCCATTAATCTTTCAGTTGCTATTATAGCACTGTAAAATCCCTTCCACCCCTTCCAAACAGAAGCAGTAGTGCTTTAGTTAAACTCATTTTTTTCAAGTTTTATACCTGCAAGCATGATTTGTTTTATTTAGAAGTTTCTGCATTCCCCACTATTTAACAAGCACCCACAGCTGAATAATGCTCTCACCTTCTCTTTTATTCCTGCTGTGCAAGCTAAAATACTGAGGGTTATTTTATCCAAAGTATGACCTTGATTTGTTAACTTGGGTAGAGCAAGAATCAACTGATCCTAAATATATACTGAGTTTTGTTTATTTTCCCCCAAAAAACAGTGAAATTGGTGGTTGGGTCTGGAAGAAAAATGGGTGAGGGCCAGGAAAGTTATTTGATGCACTAAACTATATTAATGCTAGTACAACTAGGAATTTATCCCCCTCTTTAACACTCAAAAGTCAGGAAATGCAAACTTATGGTTCCTATAGGTGTCATAAACTCATGCTTTTGCATGCTTTATTTTGTATTACACCTGTTAAATTTCTAGCAACCATGCGGGCAAGTTATAGTAGTTTTTTCAAGTATTAATTTGAAATTTTGAACTAGAAAATATGAAGGTATACAAGAAACATTCAGCAGTGTGTTACACAGCCACAAGCCTGTCTGGTCTCTGCAAACAAGTAAATTACATGTAAAACCTAGTGGTCTTCTGCTGGCTCTTGACTATACTGTAAATGGCATCAGACTTAACTATCAAAATATTCAGCAAGTATCAGCACTCCACATAAACAAAAAACTCCTGTGGTTTGGAGAGCTTCAGCTGGACAGTAGTATTCAGTAGACAAGGTAGGGAAAGGTGAGTTCTTAAATTTCTACAGGTTGATATGCCATAAAAACTAAAGAACTACAGATATCCACTGGAGGGTAAAGGAGTGGTGAAAAGCCATTCAACCTTCTTTGACACTGAGGATCAAAGAAGAGGATACAGAAGGAACTAATCTGAAAAACTAAGTCATCATTGCATTTGTTGTTCCACACATAGCTGCAACCTGCCTCAAGTGAGAGCAACTTTCAAGCCTGCTAAGCTCATGAAGTTACATGTGACCTCTTAAGTAAAAAAATTATTTACTGAATTTTACAATATTCAGTAAATGTTCACTTTCTTGAAATTCAAATAAAGGTGACTTCTCAGTAAACTCAGGATAAAGCTTGAACTTCTAGTCATGGACAGATAACATCTAATAAAGTTACGCAATACCAACTTTTATTTTCTCCATCTTCATCTAATTGTTGTTTTCCAGATGGCATTAACTTATGATAACATCCTTCACAAACCATTGACTTGAGTAGTTTCTTTATAAATGTATTTGTTACCTTTCAAATGTCAGAACTCTTTATGCTTAAAGTCGTTCACAGGAAAGGCTTATGTTGTTTTTAACATGCTTTAAGCACATCCTCATATAACTGGAATATAGAACAAGAGAGGAACACTAATCTCTTATTAAAGCATGCATAGCCACAAGCATTTAAAATCATTGTTGGCATGCTATATCATAAAAAGAGATATTGCAAATTATAGGATTTCTTGCTACATTAAACACATTTCTCAAACTGTTCCTTTTAGCTCTGCTATCACTTTTCCAATCAGTCATTCTGCAACAGCATTTGATAATGCCCCACATTTAAGCCACGTGGCACAAACTGTCCATTTTACAAATTTTGGCAGGAGATTACTCTAACATGAGAAGGATATCTGCAGACTCCAGAATACTGGCACCATAATAAAAAAGATTTCTCTCAAATACCTCTCTCCTGCAGAAAGATATGGTATCTTCAGAGTCAACAAGCAATGCCATATTTGGTGGGTTTATTGCTCTCCAGCTGAAGTGAATCAGCTGCTGAAGGACTTGATTTTCCTTGGGGTTTTCAGCAGTGTGTTTCAAGCCTTTCTTGTCAAAACACAGAGAGACCTCCAAAATAGAACTCTTCAAGTTTCAATAACAATGCAAATGTAACAAACTTAATAGTTGCACTTCATAATTTTGGTGTTTGAATTACGAGTTTGGAGGTCCTGAGTTGGCAATGTTATAGCCCTGCCTATCTCAACACTCAGAGAAGCAAAAGACTTGTTTAAAATAGCACTGGTTGCCAGTCAGCTCCAAAAAGAGCCATGACAGACCTGTCCCTGGCATGCAGATGTCATTTGCTATCAAGCAAGTGACATATTCTTTAGCTCACCCCTCAGAAATACCTTCAGTACCAAAACAGCCTCTAGAATCTAAAGCAGGTTTTCCCCATCAGCAATGGCTAGAATACTCTGAGTAACTTCAGCTTGCATGCTGTGTTCTCTAGCGTCTCTTACTAGACTGGTAACAGAGCAGCTAGAGCCTGGGTCTTAATGACCTTCGAACTAGTTGACCAACACTCAAACTCTTGACTTTGGCCCGGCCACAAAGAAGAGCACTTGCCCCTGATAAACACAGAAGGTACTTCTGCCTGTACCATGTGCTTAAGAAGGTTCCTATTTCTATATTCACCTTAGCAAAGTAAGAGACAGGAATTCTCGTGAATGGTCCTTGCATGCTGTTTAAATTTTATTTTTTATTCAGTCATCTAATTAGTACCCTTTTTTTAGCCTTGTCAATGAACTTACAAGTATTCTCTATTTCTCTGTCCACATATGGTGCATTCCCTGCCTTACTGTACTGGGGGTCCCTTGAGAGCAAAGCCTTCAAGCATTACTACAATGCATTCAGCAACAAACCCAGCAGGATACTAATAGGCTGTCTTTATTAACCTTTGCTGATTGAACTGTGCTCTGTATTTGTACTCTGCACATTTGTGATGTCTCATAAAGATTCATAAGGCAAAAGAGCCTGTATACTAAATTGCCTATCCACCAAAAAGGAAGAGTGTTTGTAAGTAACAGTAGACCTTTTTCTCTCATCAAAGCAGTGGCAGCACTTAAAAGGGCAAACTGAACACAGGAATAGAGGAACAGCACTGATGATAGTTAACATAGGGAAATGGCTATTTAAGCACAGCAACAGAAGCTGCATTCACCAGGTATCCAAAATAAAAGGCAACATATTCTGAGAGAAAGCTTTTAGATAGCATCAGTGAGAGCTGACGAGGTATAGAGAGCCGAGTGTGACATATGCCTTTCCCAAAACATTGCTGTCATCCCTCACAACATGCCATGCAAACAAGTCAGAAAGTTGCGTTGTGGAATGACTCTAATATAGGTAATTTTTGAGGTTACATACCTTGCCTTTAAATTATCTGTGTAATTTAAACTCTATAGCAGATTTTTCAACTTATTGCATTTATGAAGGTTGACTAGCTGAAATTCCAAGTAATCTTAAAGCCATCCAGAGGGATGATCAGGGCAACTTAGAATTTTAAATAGTTTATATATAAAAACATAAAAATCTCCTTCTGACTTTCTTAAGCAAATATCCCATATATGTTAATCTCTTTTTGTCTCTCACCTTCCCAATGTGATAATGAGAAGTCTGTAGGTTACAATGTAAATTAGTTACTAGTATTTGAGTATTTTGATCCAAAGGAAATAAAAACTAGAGTTATGAAACTAACAGTTCAAAGACATGGAAAACCATAATTAGAGAGTTACAGCTGAATAAAATAAAAGCAAATTTGAGACAGCTATGTGAATAAAAACAAGGAAGATATTTTCAGAGCCATCAAAGATGTTCTGTAGGTCTGACAACATGATGATTTATAAGTGTTAGCTCATATAAAAAATAAAGAGAACAACAGATCAAATTTTGATGTTTCTGCTTTATATTAGGCACTGAGTAACTTTCAAGCTGCCATTTCAAGGAAACCCAATAACTACTCCTAGCTGGAAGACGCACTTTTGCGTCAGATCATGAGGAAAATGAAATCACAGCTCTCCTTCAGCTTAACCAAAGTCTGCAGGAGAAGCTTAACTGTAATGTGCAAGCGAGGGAGAAAAGGTATAACTACGAAGTCTGGATAACCTAGGGGATGGAGACAGAATTCAAGCTTTTATTAGTATTTCCTCTTTATGCTTTGTTGACACAAAGCAATCTAAATCATTAGCAATTCATGTCATGTTCTTGCTCTTATTGCCACACCTTGTGAAATTACAACGTATCTTCATAAGTACTCTTCAAAGCAAGGGAAAAGCTTCATAGATCATCAATAAACATGAAAGAGTTTTACAGAAATTTAGCCATGACATGTTTAATTATTTCAGTGGAATCAAGCAAGTCTTCACAGAACCCTTTAAGAATGAACTGAAATAAGATAAAAACCTCTGCAAAGGGTCAAATGGTTTAAAAGCTTTGCTCTACACCATGATTTGGAATACAAAAAGAT
Organism: Neopelma chrysocephalum; assembly: GCF_003984885.1. Taxonomy (NCBI): domain Eukaryota; kingdom Metazoa; phylum Chordata; class Aves; order Passeriformes; family Pipridae; genus Neopelma; species Neopelma chrysocephalum. The sequence goes on from NW_020897700.1 coordinate 17,447,136, forward strand.
TAAACAATGGTAGTCTTTTTGTGGTTGTTTCTATAATTTTTGTACATTATGTGAATAGTTAGCAAATATTATTTTCAATAAGACGCTACTGTTAAGGAAGGACCATACTTTCTGCTAATTGCAGTTCCTCACAGACGAAAAAGATTACAATAATTTGTAATCATGCTGTTCCTCTTTCTTTTCAAAATTCAGACAGGAACATTTAAGATCCAAATTATCTCATGGATGATACTTTGTGCTTATTAACAAAACCCCCCCACACACACGGACACACCTCTGCCCAATGCTGTTAAAATTGATTCATTAATTTTTAATCTAAAAAACAATTAATGTAGGATGTGAAAGGTTAGGTTTGAAATCAGGTGTGATTCAAAGGGGATGGCAGGCACCCTGATGAGCAGCAGACTGGCTCTGATCTTTTTGCAAGCCAAGTGGACATGTTGTTGTTCTGCTATGGATGAAGGGGCTCATTATCCCAAAGATAATTGCCCAGATGCCACACCAGTGAGGTCATACGAAACATGGCTGTGATTGCTGAACCAGTATTGGAACTAATTAACAGTTAAGGCTGCAGGCAACCATTTTGTACAGACCTCTAGGTTAGACGCATAGCTTTCCCTAATGCTAAGCATTAGGTCACCCTCTTTTTGCTGCTGAATGAAAACATCATCTCACCTGTCAGAAGAGTAAACACTTCTTGTTACTTTTACAGCATTAAAATTCACTCTTTCAATCATCTTGTGCATATCAAGGGACATCAATCATTGTCATCCTCATATCAACTAAAGATTTAGCATCTCTTCTTGTTTAATGCACAAAAAGGCTGTCTCAGAAATTAAGAGTAAACCTGAATTTCTAAAAAGAGCTAACTCACACTAAAGGAAGCATGTCACAACATTTTACCTTTCCATCGTGACTATTTTTTCTGATATCTTTCTTTCTGGATTACATTCCTTACTTAATAAGGTGAAGGCATGAATTGAGACCTTTTGCATTTGGTGCTTTCAGAGATTGATCTATCTTTTAGCCACATGTACTTTAGAAGGATATTTTAGTCAATAAAAATGCAGCAGTAAATTCTACACTTGCAAACTCATGAGCCTCTGCAGACTCTCCCTTGATTTTAATGGGTATTTCAACATAAGCGCACACAGCCATCCAAGTGGAGTTCACTGAAGGAACAGAGGATTTTCAATGACAGCAGTAGGCAGGCCAGACAGGTAGTTTTTAAATAGTCATTTCCAGATGCTTGAATTTCTTCCAGCTTCTTCGACTGACGTCTGGTATGTTCTTCGTGCCTTGAAAAGCAGCAATCGAAACTTTATAATTCTGCATTTCCAGAACAAAATTGAGAGGAGTTTCAAATTTTGCCCTCGTGAATTCAAGTCAAGCTTGATATATCTTTATAGCCAATAAATATGTAATACCTCAAAAAAATTTGGTATAAGATTGGAAAAAAATGAGAAAGTTTTCCCTTTCAAAGTTGGTTACGTTTATTCAAAACAATCAGAATCATTTTCTAAGAGAATGTTAATTATTCTTGGGGTTTTGCCTTTTTTCACCAAGGGCAAAAAAAAAGCTGTTTTGAGACAGTACCTGTCTTACTTTTTTTTTTTTCCTCACTTCACTTACTGAACCAAAAAACCTGGCTGTCTCAACCCCAAACTGCTAGCTTTATTCTCTGAATCATTTAACCATTACAGGGGCTCTTTCCCAAGTGTCACACAATTCCCACACAAGGAACAAGTAAAAGCCTGAATCACAGAATCACAGAATGGGTAAGGTTGGAAGGGACCACAGTGGGTTGTCTGTTCCAATCTCCCTGCTCAAGCAGGATCATCCTAGAGCACATGGCACAGGGTTGTGTCCAGACAGTTCTTGAATATCTCCAGTGAGGAGACTCCACAACCTCTCTGGGCAACCTGTTCCAGAGCTTGGTAAAAAAGTTCTTGTATTCAGGTGGAACTTCTGTACCTCAGTTTCTCCCCGTTGCCTCTTGTCTTATTGCTTGGCACCACTGAGCAAAGCCTGGCTCCATTCTCTTGACACCCTCCCTTCAGATACTTAGAGACATCAAAGAGATCCTCTCTCAGTTGTCTCTTCTCAAGGCTGAACAGCCTTTCCTCATAAGAGAGATGCTCCAGTCCCTTAATCGCTGTTATTGCCCTCCACTGGACCTGCTCCAGGAGCCTCATGTCTGGAGCATGTATGGGCATGTCTGTCTATAAGGGGACACAGCACTCCAAATGTGGCCTCAGCAGGGCTAAGCAGAGGGACAGGATCACCTCCCTCGACCTGCTGGCAATGCTCTTCCTAATGCACCCCAGGATACCACTGGCCTTCTTGGCCACAATGGCACACTGCTGGCTCATGGACAGCTTGTTGTCTATCAGGTCCTTCTATGCAGAGCTGTTTTCCAGCAGGTCAGCCCCCAACCTGTACTGATGCCTGGAGTTATTCCTCCCCAGGTGCTCGACCCTGCACTTGCCTTTGTTGAATTTCAGTTGGTTCTTGTCTGCCCACCTCTCTAACCTGACAAGATGCTTCTGAATTACCTCAAAGGTGGACAAGCCTGCTTTCATCTGCTGTGCCATGCTTTACTCTTGCCTGCAACTTGGAATGTTTTGCCATCCCCTGCAGCTTTTGAGTTCCTTGGATCTTTTCAGAGGGCTCATGTACCACATAAGCTCATGCAATACTTCTCTTAGACAATAATGTTAAACAAGGTCAGTTTTTGTTGTGGGTATGTCTTTTTCCCAGCACCTTCTCTCTTGTCTTTTTGTAAGGTTTGTTTATCGTAAATATGTATCATTGGGGCTAGGATTGCCCAGCTTTAAAATTTGGTTATGCAGTTAAATATGTATATTATATGTACATAAATATATACATGTATTTAAGGGAGTGTCACACTGGACATTCTTTACAGTGATCTGCCAGGTTTTTCTGGCCATATGAAGGTAATCCAAATTTTTCACTCCTTGGAATAAAAGTAGTATAGGTGGTTAGTGATAACAAAGCAAAAATATAGTGAAATTCAAGAATGAATCTCTGGGAACCTATAACAGCTGTCACAGAATGACTGTAAATGGATAAAACCTACACAGGAAGGAAGATATAGTGATTGTTTTCGTAGGGTCTGCAAGAGGACTCCATACAACATAAATCTAGTTCTGAGAGAACTTTGAAAGATTAAGAATAGCTATTTTGAATCTATGGTAGGTAATAGGGACTCTTTTGGGTATCTAAGCCTGGAAATGACAGCTTTCAAACAAACCCCTTACTATAAGATTGTCATTGTCTTCTTTTTCACATACACATGTATTTTTATGCCTATGCTTTTTCCACAATTCAAAGATTGATTTATTAGGAGAGCAAACTCTGTGAGAAAGGCAAAAAACTGTTATCCAATTGCAGGATTCATTTAGGCTCTGCTCGAGTTCCACTCTTGAGATCCGCTGTCTCACTAAAATTATTCCACATGTCTGAGCTTTAGTAGTTCTGGAGATTTGAAGTAGGAATAGAGAAAAGGTAGAAGAAGAAAAACTCAAGGACTGACTTAGGGAACACTATACTGACTTCAGACTTTTAAATGCTGTCTGATTCAGTGCTTGCTAGTCCAACTTACTAAATCGTTTCTAGCAAGAATCTAATCTATTCATACACTGCTCCAGAGTGCACAATGTTTGACTCATAAAGGTGTGAAACTTCTGAAAAGTCTGCTTTTTAAAAAGTTATTTGCATTTTCTTAAGGAAGAACTTAAAATGTTTTAATCATTGAAGCAGCCTTCTGAAAAGAAATCAAGTTTGAGTTTAAAGATATGAGTATATTGGCTATGTAAAGCTCCATATTTTACATGCTTTCGTGTTATTATGTATAACATTACACCACTATAATCTAATATTCTGTTATGGTGTCACAACACAGTAAAAAAATAAGAACAAACTGACTACAGTTCAGCAGGAACACAGGAGCTGAAAAAGCTTTACCTCAGATATACATAAGTAATGTATATCTGAAATCATGAAAATACTGGAGTCCTGAATTTGCTTGAAAATGGGAGCAAACACTGCACAGATGTATAACTCCTATGTATAGATAAAGAACCTCCAAAGCAGGCAAGAATAGGAAGGAAAAGGAGACATTTTCAAGCTTTAATGGTAATGCATCTTTAGCAGCAGCTAGTTAAACTGGACTTCCAGAGCAACATGTTGGAACTCAATGTAAATACTTTTAATGGGAAATTTGGAGTGATTCATTCTTTTAGCAATAACTGAAATGAAAATCACGGTGCTTTGATGCTAGAAGACTAAACATTGGCATCCTGCTTGATCAAGTGTGTGCACACTTTGGTAGAACCACTGGAGAGCAAGGAAGATCTTGAACAGAAGCTCTTTAAAAGAAGGAAGACAGCAGAGCCCTGGAGAAACTGAGCAGGGGTTTGACATTCTCTGCTTCCAGTGACAGTTTTGCTTGCAGTGCAGAGAGATGCTTATATTCTTGACAACTTGCCTTTTAGGACTGAGATGACGGAAGTTTGGTTCTTCTGCAGATGGTGAGACTGGCATTGTCTTTGAAATAATTTAACCTACATTAACTAGGTGTCATAAACCAACTCCACAAGTATAAAACATAAAACAGTTATCTGTCCCATCTGAAGGTGAACGAGGCTATATAAACTACAAAGACATCTTTCAGCTTCATCACACTACCCAGAGATGCGTGCTTTGAAGACCTTTCAAAAAATTGGCTTAGTAATAAGTAAATAAAGAAGTGCTCTGATCCTTCCCCAACAGCATGACTACTAATGTAGTGTTTCTTTCCATCATACATATTTTACATTTATTCTCTATTGGATCAAAATCTCATCCAATATACGGTTACCTGGCTGAAGTACCTTAATGATATTCTAAGCTGATACTGAAGACAATACTGAAACACACTTTTGTATGTCTGGGGTACGAATCTGTTCTGCTACAATGTTTGGATTACAGTTTAGATAAGCTTTAGTAAAGATAGTATTAGAGAGCAGAACATTTGCTGCACAAAAAGAGTAGTTTGAATCATAATATGAAAGAAATTACTGACTTGTAGAATGGAAACAAACTCCAAGGGACCATCAGTATAGCACAGCCATAGAAATGAAAGTACATTTTATTTCTGCTTGGCTAGTTTTGGACAACTTGAACTGTATGTCTATATTTATAGATAAAATATTATACTGTTCAACAGCAGTGCTTCATGGTAGTACATAGAATTTACTAATGGCGAGGTACATTACTGCATTCATTTTACCATTTTATTGCACGCTTCTTTCAATATTGTTTCTGTTTACTAAAAATATACAAAATCACAAGATGTCATGAAACTATTTTGAACTTAATAAAACAGGCTGTTCAGATGATAAAGAAAATTATCATGGAAGGGTAGCAGCTAAATAAAAAAAAAAAGTAAGAAAATTTAAAAAGCCCAACAACTTATACTATAATAGCAAGCACAATGGTGAGCTACCAGAGCATTCTAGGTCCAAGTCCTAAGGCAGCAATAAGTGCTTAACACAAACTCTCCCTAAATTCCAGAATGGAGTCATGCAGACATTTTTTGATGGCAAGCATATCTGGAATATGACCTAGATTTATTACTTTTTTCCATTTTTTTCTCGGCTGAGAATACTGTATATTCTCCCTGAAATTCACCATCCTTCTGTTCTCTCCAATTCATGCAGCAAACAACCAACTATCTAACACCCTTTACTCCTTTAGTCTCTGTCACATGTTGTGGACCTGGCTCTCCCACTCTGCTCACGGAGACAGCAAGACTTGCTGACTGCTTTACTTGACCGTTAGACTCAATTTACACTATTTATTCTTAAAAAATACACGTCTTTGACTCAAGACAGCAGTGCCGCTGAATGTAACAGAACACCACAGCACTGGAGTGTTCTTATACAGTAAACCAAATTAGAAATACCACAGAGGTGCAATTTTTAACAATACTTTTTGATTGAGCAATTTCCTGTGACACTAATGTCGGGGGGGGGGAAGCAGAAACTGCACCTCTGTCTCAATGCTAATTCCATGGCATCCTGAAAGGATCATGCCTATTTTTTTACCAGTATACTTGCTTTCCAGTGAAAAATTGATAAGTTTCTATCTCAACCTGTTTGACAGGTATGTGCACTTGAATAGGGTAAAAATATGGGAGGGATCCAAAAGCCAAGAAATGGAAATCAAACACATTTCCATCCTCCATGTAACTAGATCTGTATCTTTTTTTTTTGAACAAACAAACAAAAAACCCCCACAAGTAAACAAAAAACAAGCACTCCCAGTTTCCCTGAACAGTGAAAAGAGCAATGAGATCAACAACAGTGGAGTTTCTGATAATTTGGCATTTCAAAGTAATCCCTCCCTTGGTCTCCACAGAATATCATTCTTCCTCACAATAGCAGAACATAAGAGGGTACACCTTTTTTGGGCTAAGAAGCTTCCAGGTATTTCCAAAACCACAGCCTGCTTTGTTTGTATGAAAAACTCATTGTGATAATTGAAGTCAAACTAGTTTCTTTTACAATGTCTCAGGAAAAAGAAATGCACTTAGTACCAACCACTGTATTATCCCTGACATAACTCCAATCTAGTTCCCTTCACTGATGTTTAGTTTTCCCACTACCTGTAACACTCATTATCATCTTGGAACCATCCTGTGCAAATCCAGGCTCCATGCTTAAGTCACCAGAGATAATCTGATCAAAAGCAGACCTGCCTCAGACAGCTCTCCTTTGCACTTCTATTAACTCCTTCCTCTTTTCCTCTTTCCCCCGTGCTCAGTTCAGAAAGAGCAGTAGACAGGCAATCTCACTGACCAGGAGAGAGGGAGGTTTTGAAAGGCTGTGTGTGGCACCATGCAAACAATGACTCTTATATCCACTGCCTGGATGGAAAGAGGAAGAAGAAAGAAACGCTCAAGGACAATACTTCAGTCTGCTCAGCTATCTAAGTGCTTGTTGCCCAGGGTATGCTCCTCTGCATGAATCACATTCTGTCCTTTCTCTTTTGCTGCTAGCACTGATTAAAATTCCTTTCCAACTCTTCTTCACCCTTCCTCCAAATCAAAGTCATCTCATAATAACCTCAGCAAATGATACCACCACACTGCAGCTATTTTTTCTTCAGACAAAGTGATTTGCCCATTTCATTCCAAGTAGTTTCACAGTAATGGAAACGCCATTCAGAGATGAATAACTTAATCCTTTCTCTTAACAGTCTTTCCTATCTCTTCCATTTGATTTGGTGTCTTTGCTGGCCCAGTATCTGTTTAACAGATATTTCTTGGTGTAAAGAGCTTATTTTCTAAAATATTTGTACAATGGTTAGGCAAAATTATGCTTTTGTAACTGCTTTCATTTCAAGGATAGTGCTGCAAACAAGATGCTAATTTAAGTCATTACAGGCTGTCAAAAAAGACCTGTTCGCTTTGACTTTTGAGGTAATTATGCTTTTTTAATATTTATAATGCAAAGTATATAGAGAAAAAATGGAATTAACAGCATAGTGTAATTTCTCATTTTTTAAGCTCTAAAGCAATGAATGTAGAGGACAAGGATGAGATTAGTTTATTTGAAGAAAGACTGTCCAATGTCACTGTTTAAGTATATTGCAATTTACTAGACATCCTCATCTAAATAACATTAAGCCTTTTTTTTAGTCTTCCTGAAAGAGGACAGACTGGTAAGATACCTTTATCAGTCACATATGTGCCTGTTTTGTGCACACTGTAGAATTTAGAAATCTAATTCAAGGAGAGATCTGTTTCGTTGGGTGTCAGATTTCCAACACAACTCTGCTCAACATAAGTAGTCACACAACAATCAGCAGCTTGTTCCAGAAACTCCTAGGGGAACAGTTGGCTTTGTCCTACCTTCCCATGCAAATGTAACAATGAATACCCACCAGAGTATACCATGTGTATTTCAGAAGACCAGAAATATACATATATGTATGTAAGCTCAAAAGCAACGTTTAAGGTGTCTTTGTGGATCCTTCAATTTTCTTGTGATCTCCCTGTCACAAAGGTGTCACAGTTATCAGGTGATACTAAGATAATTAGTTCCACAAATTGACACTGCTTTGTCTGTTGCCCATTCCTTGGTCAGGCCAGCTAGTTCAGATTCCCTATCTTGTTTCCTTCTGGAACGTGCAGAAACTGTTACTTTAGAATATGGAACTGTCTGGAATGACAACCTCACTCAATCCAATGGAGACCTCTCGAGACACTCCTGCTGTTCATAGCCTTTCTTTTCTATTGCAGGTACTTCCAGCCTCATTTTATGGATTAACAGTAACAACCAGGATCCCAAAGCATACCAGGGTTTGGTTTGATCTGCCTTAGTTGCCTCAATATACACCTGCAATTCCCTACTGACCCAGACATTCGTTGTTTTGGGTTTTGGGTGGGATTTTTTATTTTTATTATGGAGCCACTTTTTGTTTTCAACTCCTATTTGAACAAATGTTAAAGATGATAAACCACACTTCACTGTATCCATCATGTAATTTAGCAGAGCTAAGAAGAGATCATAGGCTGAACTTACATACTCCTTCAGTAGGCACTCAAGTATTTTGATGTCCTTTTCCACCAAATTACTGGGTATGAACTTGTAGATTACACATGCTGCACCACTACTTCATTGACACTTCATAGCCTCCTGACTGATGCATTGATTGATACTACTAAAGCTCTCTCCCGTGACAGGCCCAATTTTTTGGAAACAACTTGGCAAACTTTAAAATCTTCTTTAATGTTATTCTTTAGCTGGAGAAAGGTTATAGCATCTATGATAACTCGGTCATATTTTTTTCAGTCTTAAGGGTCCTCCCTGCATTCTTTTGCACCTCAGCATTACCAGATTTAGCAGTCATGGATACATTTGCACATCAACACACTTTTTTCCTCACTTCTTTTAAACATTTCTGTCACGTGTTTCTTTTTATCATAGAAAAGCAGCTTCCACTAACACATTTGTACAGCTATTACTGCCAGAGTACTTTAAGTGCTCCAAAACTAGTCACATATAAGACTACTGCCAGACAATCTTGGCGCTTGTTGGAATATAATGCTGGAATATAATGCTGTTGGAATATAATATAAATGAAACACTGCTTAAACTCTGTCCTGATTATTTTCCAGACAGCTTCAGCTCTGAATGGGGCTCTTCTTGCCCTCATTCTTCTTCGCAGATTATTTTCTTAGTTTGTTTTATCCCTTTACTGTGTATGGGCCAATAACCACTCAGCCAGAGACTGGGAGAGGGGATCTACTTCATTCAGTGCCTGTGTGTTAACCTCTCAGCTTTTCACCACCAGGGCCTCTGTGCTTCAAAAGTGTACCCAGCTGGCTTACAGTAGGATGTCTATGGTGTAGCTCTGTTACCTCAACCTGATTCACTAGCACCTGTCCCCTGCTATCACAGGTATTTATGCACTGCTATACCCAGTAGAAATAGAAGATTAGCACTACTTCTGGTGACTTTTGGATCAGTTTAATCGGGCTAACCATCTGGGTCATTTCAGCTCTCTTCTCAAACCTGTAATAATTACTGCTTTTGAATCAGTCATTGCCAGCCAGCTGCACTGAACTAGAGTTCTGTGACTGGCTCATAATTAATTCTCTTTAAAGTAATTGTTATTTCTGAGTAAATAACAATCAGGATCAGATGGATGAAAAGAATTTTCCCTTCCATCCCCAATTACCAGTGTAAAAAAAATATTGAATGTAGCCTTGGCACATCTTGCTCAGAACAAAAAGTTGGAACGCATTTTACCATCTATAACAAACAGCATTTGTTTATACAGAGCAAAGCTTTCTGAACCCAGGACTCTATCTCATTCTTGAAGAAAAGCTATTTCCAGCACACCAATTAGCACAGGGTAATTTATGTTCGGCCAAGTAACATAAGGTTTCTCACAAAGAGGAGTGCCAGACTGAAAGGCACTATGCAGGTAACTCACTCGTCAACGTGCAAAAGTTGCAGGCAGATATGGAGATAACTTTGGTTTACATCTTGCAGCATGATCCTATTTCAATTTAAAAAAAACAACAAACAAAAAACACAAAACCAAAGGCAACACACAAAACACAGGAATACACACCAGCCTTTAAAGTAGTAGCCTATCCCTGCCAATAGCTGTTTTCAGCCATAAAAAGTTTAATATCAAAGTTTGTCCTCAAGCCCCTTCCTGCCAGCTCCCAACCAACGACATGTGGCACCTCCTGCACAGAGAGGCTGGGGCTGATCAGCCCCGGGCTGGGGTAGGATTGCGTGGTTTGGCAGCACCCTGGCTTCAGAGGCACCCATAGTTATATTGTGCTCTGTGTGTTAACTTAAGGCAGAACAGGGATTTGGGTTCTGTTCGCCTCACTGCATCAATTAATTATATAATAAAAAAGGGTTTCATAGAATCATAGAATGGTTTAGGTGAGAAGGGACCTTAAAGACCATCTAATTCCAACCCTGCCATGGGCTGGGACACCTTTCACTAGACCAGGTCGCTCAAAGCTCCATCCAACCTGGCCTTGAACAATTCCAGGGATGAGGCATCCACGAGTTCTCTGGGCAGCCTGTTCCAGTACCTCACCACCCTCACAGCAGAGACCTTCCTCCCAATATCTAATCTAAACCTACTGTCATTTAGCTTGAGTAGTTTAAAAAAAAATATGTAAAAATAATAGCATATATTTTTATATATCTGTGTGTATGGTTTGATGCAGATGCCGCACAGCACCACCACAGACAGGACCTTCGGGGCCCATCTCCGAGGGCGGCGGGGAGGTCGTGCTGAGGCTGCTTCCAGCCCCAGCGCTGCCCGCCGTTCCTGAGGACACATTGCCACCTAGCCACGGCACCGGTCCTCTGCAGCACACCAGCACATCCGCCACAAGATGGGCTTTTTAAAATGAGCCATCCAAGCACCAGTACCCTGGATGAATGTCATTAATTCCAAATTCCTCTGATTATTTCCTTGTGCAGCTCAGAGTGTAACACCCTCCTGTGCATCGATCTGCTTGTCACCACGTCTCCTGACACCAGCCAGTCACTCCCTACAGCAAGACGGTATCAGGATACGGCTTCAGAGCAACACCCATCTCGCGCCCACCTGCAGGGCGGGAGGGAAGGAGTTCGGGTGTTTGCATGGCATTCTGTATGTTTCCAATAGGTACTGATGGGGTGAAAGTAGGAATATTCTTCTTGCATTTCCAAGGCAAAAAGTATGGAGCTTTGCTATCCAAATTACTTTTCTTTATTTCTATCTTCCAAGGGTTTTTTTCCCCCACATTTCACACTATTACTTTTTAAGAGGGAATACAGCCTTTTGGGGACATCAGTACCAAATTTGGTATTGCCCAAGGTAACTTGAGTTTAACTTTGTCCTGATAAAACGTGCTACAACTTTTCAAAACCAAACAATTATTTTCATCAGTAATGGTGTGCTTTCTCATTATAAAAAATATTAGATAAAGGAACAGGGCACACTATGTCAAATCAACTGTATTTCTTCATAAAACAGACTGGAATTATTTGAAGGCTTTCAGTGAGGACATCAGCTCAGTAATCTACCTGTACAATGCTTAACAAGAAGAGAGAAAAAAAAAAAAAAAGAAAAAAAATGCAGTTATTTTAATCAATAGCATCCTCTGTCAGCAAGTCACCTACAGGTCCTAGAACAAAGAAATGAGAATGCCTTCACCAGAAAGCTAACGTCTCACAGTGGACTGCTGAGACTGAAGTGAACAAATTCTTTTGTGAACACAAGCAGACCTGAAGTCAAAAGCAGCTGTCATTGATTTGTGTGCAGTACTGTATATTGACACTGCTATTGTTTGCTCTGTAAGTAACCTTCAGTAACACGCACTCTGTTACAAAGGCCTTACACAACTGAAGATTTTGTTGAATGACACAGTGGTGGTTAGAATTACCAAGCTGGATTGAAAATATTTATTTTGGTGTCTCCTCAGAAATGCATTGTAAAAAGAACCTGTCTTTGAAATTGAACAGTGGTTCTATTGACCTTTTCCCAATACATTTCTAGAAAGTGTGACAGTCAGCTAAGAATAAAATACCTTCAAATTATAGCTGTGTCTTTGCACCAAAACTGTGGGTACAGTAAAGTCATCCCTTCCAACTGTAGAGAAAATTATTTCATACCACACACAAATGCATTGCAGGTAATAGTTTAGAGTTTCTCTTTATGATGCTATCTCACATTTCAGTACCACTTCACACTCCTTTAAATATATGCTCCAGAAAGCTAGAGTCAAATATATGAATAGGGTTGAGATAATTGCATGTCCATATACAGAAGAATATACAAATGGATGGATGTATGCAGCTATTCCAAAGACACCATTAGAAGAATGCTAAATGACCGTGAGGCTAAACACATCTGCAAATCTACAACGTAGCAGTGCTGACAAACATCACTGGTCCAAAACTACATCATAGCTATACCATTGTTTGAGGTTGCAGAATGTGAGGTTTCATTCTGCAGTCCTTACCGTGTTTTTTAATTATCCAAAAACAAGTGCTTTTTCCATATCACTTTGAAATACAGTAGACTTGGCTGTCTCAGCAGAGACAATTCCCCCAGACATTGGCTGCAGCATTCTCTGGTTCAGTAACTGAACTGGCCGTAATCTGTCTCTGTCAATACTGCACAGACAAAGGGGGTGCCCTTTTGGGCAAAATGTTCAAATCTGACCCGCTTTGCTCCCTCCTATCTCAAGTTCAATAAGCATTGCTTCTTTCTACAAAGCATGTAGATACTTTGACATTTTGGATGTCAAAGTCATATGACTTTAAAGGTTATTTCTTGTGGCATCCCTGGCCTTTCTTTCCCAGCAGTTATACACAAGACATGCCTACACAGCACAAAAGATAGCAGTATATGCATCCCTGAGCCAGCCCCAGCATAAAGAGCAATGCAGTAACATCCTCACAGTATGCTCCCAGACTAACTAGCTTTGTCTTGATGGCTAAGCAGCACAGAAATAGCCACCAAAATGCGTGTGCAATGCTTCCAGAAATCAAGTGAGTATCTTCGCAGTGTCAGGTAGACACCATTTTACTCAGAGTAAGTTTGTCTTTCCCTATCCTGTCTGGCTGCAGAGAAGACTAGGGTAAAGATATAGCCTCTGCAGTAACTGCTCCTGTCTCAGAAAAACAAAAGACTCATAACCTTTTATTCTTACCTCTTTCTGTGAGGGTCAGTAAATGCACTTGATATTTCTAGCCTGGGGATGAAAATTTTCATAATTATGGGAGCTTGTGTCTCTACAACTGTCCTGGCAATTGCACAGTGCTTCATTGCACAATGTAGATTCATTCACATCATTCTTTTCATGACATAGGGAGAACTCCCTGCACACTAAATCATGCCAAGCTTTGTTAGGTTCACAGGATAGAGGTGTTTGGGGATGATTTCCTTATCTGGGCCTTCATACACCTGCATGCCCCAACAGACATCTTTCTAAATAGCAACCAAATTATTAGCACATAACAACTTATGCATCAATAATATTACTCCATAATTTAACAATATTAAATGTGGATCAGAGTGATTCTCTTGTATTTTCAAGCTAGCATGACCTAAATTACACTGATGCCAATTCCCAATACCCTGTTATACTGGAGATAATTGGCTCTAGCAACTTCATGTCTAAACCCTCACTCTTCCACCAATTTAATGCATTCAGTCTCAGCAAATTCTGTCCCGTTGTCAAAGATTGTTGCATCTGAAAAACAAGTAACATATGGCAAGAAAAAAAATTACTAAGCACGATGGCTTATGTAGTTGTAAGAGTCTCTGGTGAGTTTATCTCAAGGAAATAAACCCACTATCACAACAGGTAAGTTATTTGTGACCTTTTTTACCTTCCATGTAAGAAAAAAAATCTGTCTACCTTATTGCTGGCAGCAATTTTTTCCTGTAGAAACAAACGTTTATTGTTAGATTTAGTCGGCATTTTTTGGTTTGTGTGAAAGTCTTAAGAATTTTTGCAACGCCATAATTATCTAGATCCTAACATAATTCTGACCTTTCAACTAGATTTTCCAATCCCCAAATTTCTATACCACTCACCACACTGTGCTTGGCAGACAGACAGCCTGTACAGACACATGGCTGCCTCCAACCAAACAAGCAAGCAGGAACACTTGCATTCAGCATTGTTTGATGGTAAAACCACAGTTCCATTTTCTGTAAATACACACCGTATCTTGTGTTTCTCTTAATCATTTCATGTAATTCCTCAGCTATCACCTTAACAATCACAGGCCACCTTGTGTGTTGGGTTGTTTTGTTTTGTTGGGTTTTTTTCTTGTCAGATTCACAGGTATCTAATCTAGCTCTGAATCTTGTTCCAGTGGCCTTCTGTTAACTCCTTGCAACCACCTGTTTTCTCTAGGGCTCATGTTCCCCTCACAGATCATGTCCTATAACTGGAAAAAAATTGTCCACAACTACTTAGAACCCATCATTCTTTTGTTCCCCACCAGGTTCTAGTGAATCTCCACAACAGCAGAAGTTCTATTTGCTCCATTTTCTCGTCTTTGGACTTTCCTTGTTTACTCCTTTCATGTTCCAGTGTCACTCAGTGCTCAGTCAGTGGAGATCAGCTTTCTCTGGTGAGGCTAGAAAAACAATCTTTCCATATAGGGGAGGGAGCTACTGGAAATAAAGACAAAAAAATTTAACTATGTGAAAATATTAAATTAATTAGTAGATATCAGAAACACAGCATTATCAGCACAGAAAATAGTTCATATTACCTAAGTGAATAACTTAATTTAGCCAATCTAAAGACTTTCTGTAGTAAAGAAGGTCTTTCTTTGTGCAATTAAGGGCATTTAAGCGAGACACCAAAAATCACCGACCAAATAGCCTTTTTCTGCTCAGTGAAGACAGAGAGAACAGTGTTACTAGCTGATTAATTTAGCTGTCAACAGCTGCCAGTGGCGAGACATCCTTTGCTTCAACTGTAAGGATACATACTGAAGAGGAGGAGGATTGTGGAATTTAGTGGTGGAACAAGAATTACAGATTAAGGATGCTTGAGGTGATGCTACTGGACACTTAAAAGACTCCCTCATGAGCATGTTTGTAAAGTACAGACTGCTCTACACCACCAGCCTCATTGGTGGCACATACAGGGAACTGTCCCTACCACTGCTGTATCTTCATATCACGTGGAAGAACCCAAATGCATATGGCTGGCCTCTCGCGATTTTGAAAGAACTGGAAGTTTGAGAATGACTCTGTGTGTGTTCCAGGTAGGTCCAGGAATGACAGAATAGCTGCAACATTTAGGTACAGTGACTTTCCTATGCAAATACCAGCAGAGTACTTCTCCTCTCTGACATCTCTCTAAGGTCTGAGAGCTAGATTTCATGCAAATACAGATATCTAACATCTGATCTCATTTTCACTGGTACAACAGAATTTGAGAGCAACCACTCTTGTAAGCTTTAATTCTTATTTTTCTAGAATTACAGCATGTTGATCCTCCATTTTAGGCATCTGTGGAAATAAGTATTGTATACTACATGAAACACAGCAGAAAACTTTACCATACTGTAGAAACGTGTCCTTAACATTGTTATTTGATGTCATTAAAGACTATTAGCCAAGAAGAAACAAAAAAGAATAATCATCTTCCTTTTGGTAATTGTGAGCAGAAAATTTACAGTGCAAGACCATGAAGTTCTCCTGTAATGTTAGTTATTTTTGATACAAGATTAAACTTTAATAAAAGGAGTGTTATACATCTCTCAGTTCATTTTTCCTATAATAACTAATCCCATGGTAGATATACGCCTTCAGTCCTAACAACAATTACCTATTACACTAATGGCATTGTTGCTAGTAACACAGAAGATACTATTGATACATTGTAATTGTGTCACAGAACATGATTCATGTGCAAATCAATTTGCTTGAATCCAGTAAAAAAACATTTAGGGTTGAAACATCACTAATTTAAGGTTGAATGTATACACAAGACCTTTTCCACAAAAAAATCAATAGCTAATTTGTTTGTGGAAAGAGCAGAGGCTGATTAACTGCAGACATATTACTGAAAATATATTGCTCTAGCTCAGGATGAAGAAATCTTTCTGTTTCTTGGAGGCTCCATTTCAATTATTTATAAGCTTCTTTTACCTGACATGTTCCTGAGGGAAAAGTTCTGTCCAACTTGTACATGCTACTTTGAATCTGTAACATTGTTTTCATTTGGGACAAGGAGGCACAGGTGAATTAGAAAAGAGTATTTGAAAAGGGTTTCCTGTCCCATTCACCATAACTCCCTGACTTTTCATTCCAACTTCAAGCTTCAGGCTACTTACCCAAAACTAGTTCCAGGTGCGTTCACATCTTACCAAGCACTGCTGTAACTCCCTGTCAGCCATGACAACATTTTATGGAGTCAAAACTTACAAATGGAGCATGATAGCATGTGGCAACATGACATTGTAGACTACCAGGAGGCACTGTGGAAAAATAGGAGAAAATTTATAATGAAAACTACTTAGTCCTGAGGACCTGACATCCACACCAGACAGGGTTAGAGTTTCTGTCTGTCTATTCATTTTGGACTTTTCCTTGTGAACAGAACACCCAGCTGTGGCTGGAGAATATTAGGTGGTTCCTGGAGCATTGCTGCCAGTGTTTCATCCAAGAGGAATCCATTTCTCTAACTGCTCCAGGATGCAAAGCAAAGTACACTAGGTGGGGATAGTCAGCAGATTGACTTAAAAGGCACACCCCATATGCACTAGCACACTGATATCAGCTCAACCCTGGAACACCAAAGTCCCTCCTACTCAGATGCATTTGTGCTTCTGATCATTAACTTTTGTTTAAACCCAGACCTTAATATCGGATTTCTTTTCAGCCAGGCATTCTCTTTTTATGTAGATATTTTTATAACCATTCAAACTACAAGAGTCTGTTCTGAATTGGATCTTTTGGAAGCTGCTACACAAAAATACTAGATAATAAACATTTAGCAGTCTCACACTACAGACCCTTTTTCAAAAGGGAAATCTAAGCTAAATCCCTGCCAGTCCATGCTGATTCATGACAGCATAAGGATACTTATGCCATTTTCATTGTAGATACATTTTTCAACAGAATGTTATGCTTAAATAACTCAAGAAAATATATCCTTATAATAATTGTCTACATATGCAGTCAACTCTGTCTGCAGAAACACTGGATCCCTGCAATCAATCATTACTTCCAACACAGCAAGGCCTAGGCTGTTCAAATCAGTTAGTTAGCTCAGTTATCAGAGGCTTCTAGGTCACCTTAGAC
Organism: Neopelma chrysocephalum; assembly: GCF_003984885.1. Lineage (NCBI taxonomy): Eukaryota > Metazoa > Chordata > Aves > Passeriformes > Pipridae > Neopelma > Neopelma chrysocephalum. The sequence continues at coordinate 17,464,506 of NW_020897700.1, forward strand.
ACATTTAAGCCATAAAGCTTGTGAAAACAATGGAACTTGTGGTTCTGCAATATCATAACAACAAAGCTCAGCTAATGCAGCATTTGGTATTTTGATATTCTAAAATCAAAACTTGATTTAGAATATCAGACATAACAAAGAAGCAGTCAGAAATTGTTTCTTAGCTGATATAAAGACCTTAAGAAAAGGGAAAAAGAAAGAAACATGTTCATTTCACAGAACAGTTGGTATTTGAGGTAGGTATTTTGGATGGAAAAAATTTTGGAACTCAGTTTAGTTGCCCCTAGGTCCTGTTCAAGGATAGTATACACATGCTCACTGCCAGACACTTCTCCGTGCCCTCTCAGAGAACAGATGGGATACCCTGTGGCACCTCCAATAAATACTGATGTGGGAACAACTGAACTTAGCTCCAAGAGTGAGATCTCTTCCAGACAGAGATCCTGAATGTAGGTATCTAAAAGCAGCCTAGCCTTACATCATAGAAAACTGGGGCTTGAATCAACAGTCTGAATGGAAATCAGACACAGACAATTACTCGGTAAACAATAATATTAATATTTAATAACTTAATCTCCCTGGCTAATTATTTGGAGTTTCGCTATATCACTGTTTTGTAGTAAAACTGCACAATACAGAGAAACCACTGCTATGTAGGATGTGAGCCTATGAACCTGCAATATTATTGCCCTACTAGATAATAGAGATCACAAATAGTTCAAAATTATACGAGGTTGGGTGTTCTGTTGTTTTGGTTTTTTTCTTAAATTAAGTGCAGAAGGAACTAGGGAAGATACTAGCCACTGGACTACATGTTTCATGTTCTCTAGACCACTTTACAGCGCTAAGTTATAAATATGTGAATTATCTACAGATTGTGCATTTGAAGGCTTACAGAAAGAAGGAAAGTTTAGATTGCATAAGTATTAGTATATAAAACAGTGCACTCCTTGAACACACATTCTTAAGCTCTCCTTGGATCGCAGCGTCCTCTGCATGCGAATTCCTCACGTGTTCCCCCGTCCGTCTGGAACAGCTGCTCTGCAGTTCCCGCCAGTCGCCGCTGTGGGGCGCCTGCTCCCCGCGACACGCCGGGCAAAGCGGCTGCTGGTCGGTCAGAGCAGCTACAGGGGAGAGCACCGCGAAAGCCTTAGAGAAAGCGAAACAAAAATAAACCAGCTTTCTAAATCATCGTCGCATTCCTATAACGGGTCATTATGTTTCAAATTCTGAAAGAAAAAGCCGACACTTCCCTCTCTCCTTGGGATAGTAAAAACGATAGAAAACGATGGGCCAGAACTGTTGCCAAATAAAATTATTTTCAGACTTGAAACTTAGCTGTGTTTACTCTACAAACATTATGAAGCTTCATCTTCCAAGAAGAATTGTTAGCACTGTATTAAGTGGTCTTAAAAGTGAGCTTGTGAGTTTGAAGTTAATTTGTGTTGCAGTTAAAAAAAAAAAAAAGCCTCATTCTGCCTAAAAATATATATATATTTATATAAAGATAAAAAACCCAGATATCTTAGGGCTGAATGAAATTACCTGTAACATTAGAAGAGACATGATAATTCAGATCAAACTGGGAAGTCATACAGGAATGTTTACATACATATGTGTATGTACACAGAGACCCAAAAATAGCAATTGCTACTTCACCTTATGAAAACTCAAAGGCCATAGAGAAGTGGAATAAATTTCAACTGTAGAGAAACCCAGCTCAAAAGTGTTAAATTCTTCTTCTCCTTTCCCAGTTCAAACAACCATTATGTTAAATGTTAGGAAAGCAGCCTATTCTGTCCATAGCACTTCCGTAAAATACTAAGTCTAGTCATCATCTACCTGTCTGTAGTGTGACTGCAACAACATCCTCCAGCTGAATCTTTTTAGGTCCAACCAAAGGAAACACAGATCCTCAACCCGGGACTTGAAGGCACGTAGGTAGCTGTTGTCACTGCAGTTCTCTGTGCAGGGTTAGATGGGCACCAAGAATTATTTCAATTGTATTCAACCTGCTGATAAAAATGTCAATAATACCTTTGATAACACACACACACAAAAATAACCCCATAAGGCCTCAGAAGGTATGAACCTGCGTTTGAAATTACCCCAAGAAGTATTCACTTTCAAACAGGCACTGCGAGGACCCTGTTGATCCAGTTGCCAAGTACCTGCAGAACGTTACCTGCCAACTCTGCCCCGTTACAGATCTTCTATGTTAGGGCCAAAAAGCAAGTGTCACAGCTGTTGTACAGTACTGAGCACTGCAGACCTTAGGTGGACCCTCTCTGTAAACTATTCTGTAAAGATAAATAGCACTGACATATTAGGTTACTATGCCCAGTCTGGCAACAAATGTAGTTTCTCCTGAGTTAACTTCTTGCAGCATCAAGAAGCTTAGAAAGTCTGTTACAGAGCAGTGAATGAGTTTGAATGCCAATATCCTCTTTCACATTTGAGGGTTTTTACTAAAGATAGCCTGCATGTTCATCACAGACACCCATTTCCTTAGACTACATTTCCTTGCATTTCCTCATAACACTACAAACAAAACCTCAAAGTTTTGACATGATATTAAATCCTATGATTGACTGCATTCCTCTACTTTCTTGGAAACCAGGATTTAGCTTTTAACTTCTGAGAAAATAAAGCAAAGTTAACCAGTATAAAACCAGTTACCCGGAGCTGAGAACTGAATTGCGTTGTTCAGAGTTCAAAGAAATCTTTAAACTCTCCTAACAGCATACTTTAGTATCCCTAAATCAAGGGGGAAAACAGGAGTATTTTACGTTTCCTCTGTTAGAAATGAACCTGATCATTTTAATACACAGATCACAAACTTATTTTGAAGATTTTTTTTTTTTATAGACCAAGACATAACCTGAGTTTGAGGCTGTTGAGTTTTGTTGGGGTTTTTTTTTTGTTGGTGGGTTAGGGGAGTTGAATTAAATTTAGCATTACTTTCATCACACAATCTGTGTTGGGATTGTATCTTATTTTAATGGGTTGAGAGTCACTTTTAAAAGCCATTTGCTCACCCTCTTCAGATTCTTATATGAGTGGTATCAGGAATTCCTCTCTGCTGAAAGCAAGATGAGCCATTTGCCTTCGTATCAACAACATAACCTCAATTTATGCCTACAACAAACACCATGGATGGAATCACAAATTCACTGAGGCTCTCTTGCTAAATATATATACAGAGTACAAATATGTTGTCATATGTACACGCAGGCAGCTTAAGTAAAATGCAAGGAAATAACATATCTAAAATACAAGGAAAGTAGCTAGACTAATATTATCATACATCACCTGCATTTGCATCTAATGTCTAAATGGAGACATGGTAAACACCATGTTTAATCCAGCACCAGCTTATCCTCTCCCTCTGTCACTCTTCTTTGGAGCTTCACTTGCAGCATCACATCATTTCTAGAAAAAGCTATTGTAACAAACAGCTTAGCTGCAATGGGAGTGTGGCATCATCTAAAGCAGCATTTTAGAAGACTGAGAAGCAAGCAGTCTTTGCAATACAGGCAGAACCCCTACATTCCCTTGCACACCTGGCTGCACTGCCTGCCTGGGACTGGGGACAGGGCAGAAAACTGCATGAGGTGGCAGGACCAGCCAAGTGCTGAGCATTTCCATACATCGAGTCAGCCAGCATCACACAAAGATAACAGAAGCTGAGGGATAAGGAATTACAGGGTGAGTGAGGGCTGAAGTTGCTAAGATGGGATTATTCCCCTTCCTGGCCACATGTTGCTTTTTCCTCTTCTGTGTCACCACTCACTATGGGAAACTGATCCAGCTACACCTTTTTTTCCCTGAAGTTGTTTCCAGTCATATCAGTTTCTGTATCTGGCATATCAAATGTCTGTGCTAACACAAAGTGAGAGCAGCTTGCCCAAGATGGGGCTGCCTATTTCAAAGGCAGCTTATGCTTGGATTGGCTTAAGTAACACTGCATATTAAGAGATGGGAAGGAGTATGAAGAAAGGAACAAGCAGAAAAAGTTAATTTTGCTAATGAAAAAGAAACTCAAACTCAAATGTTTTCCATTAAAATATCTAATAATTCTGCAGAAAGAGAGCACTGCTTAAGTCCTATTTTGGATGTTTAAAACTTATCACCTGAGAAGTTCTTTCTTCTTAAAATAGACCGATTTCTATTCAGTTATTTAATACCCTCATATTTTAGGGTCGAAAATTTATTATTAGACTATTCAACATTAAGATAATGACTATAGGAAGTACATTGTTTGAAGGCAGGAATTTCTCAGGCCTGTGAATGGATCTGGTAATAAATATTAGTTTGAAACATAACTGCAGCATTTTTAAACCTACATATGACAGTTTTGCAACTGCAAATATTCTTGGCTTCCGTGTGTACATCACAAGCTGTGCATACAAAGAGACATACAGTGTACTGAAGAAATTTGGTTGACATTACTCCAGAAATCTATTCCTTAAATATATGTCTGAAAAATAACCAGTTCACAATTCAAAGAAAATGCATGATAATAAAATTCCTGAATAAATCCTCAGAATACCAATGAAGAGAAAAACCTAGATAAGAAAAAAAAAAAAAAAAGGAAACCCAGATAACTCACCTAATTTTCTCAGAACATCTTTTATTTTTTTATCTTAGTGGGTATCTTCCCACTAAAATAGATTGTATTTTTCTACCCCTAAAGTAGGTTATAGTCAACTGATACAACTACATGGAGTTTCCTATCATACAATGAATCTGTTAAGATAATAAGTACCAGCTGGATCCATCCCCAACAGCAGTAACAGTATGTAGAACATGATTATAATGTAACAGATTGTGAAACAGAAGAGATGTTTTCTCTGGTAATAAGACCCTCATGTTAATACAGTAACAGAAGAGAGTTTTGCTAGTACATAATGCTTCTAGCAAGGCCTTTATGCTAATGTAGTACATTATTTCATTGGTGAATTCTCCAAAAATATTGCCCATGAACATTTTTAGGAGCTTGATTACACATGCACTTACATGCAAATATGGGCCCACTGCTGAATGAAGCAGGGCCCCCAGGGACATGGGATATTGGAAAAGGCTGATGTACCAAATGCCTTCTACACCTTAGCCTATTCTAGCAAGTCTGGCCTTCAGAACCCCTAGTTCCCAGAGATCAAGAGAAAAATCTCTAGCAAGGAGATTGGTAGAAAAAGATCAGGTCAGGGGATAATGCAATCTGAATTTACATAAGTCCATAGGCCCTGACAGGATATACCCACAAGTGCTGAAGAAGCAGGGCAATGTCATTACGAGGCCATTTTTGATAATCTTTGATTGATCAAGGCAATTGGGAAAAGTACTAGAAGACTGGAGGAAAGCAAATGCCTCTCCATTCTTCAAGAAGAAGGACTCAGGGAACTACAATTTTGTCAGCTCACCTCAGTCCCTAGGAAGGTGATGAAGCAGCTAATCTCAGAAACCATTTCCAGGCATGAAAGAATATTAAAGGGGTAGTCAACATGGCTTCACTCAGGGGAAATAACGCTTGACAAATGTGATAAACTTCTACAATAAAATGACTAGTCTGATAGATGATGGGAGAGCAGTGGATATTGTTTACCTGGACTTCAGTAAGGCTTTTGACACCGTTTCACACTAGGACCTCATAGAGAAGCTGTTAAAGCCTGGGCTTTAATAAGCAGTGAGATGGATTGAAAACTAGCTGAACATCCTGGCCCAGGGGATGGAAACTGATGGAAGTCTAGAGAAGATCAGTAATAAGCAGTGTATCCTAGGGGTCAACACTAAGTCCAGTCCTGTGCAACATTTTCATTAATGGTTTGGATGATGGGGCAGAGTGCACCTTCAGCAGATTTGCTGTTGATACAGAACCGGGAGGAGCAGTTAATGTGCTACTGTCATCCAGCGGAACTTTGACAGTCTGCAGAAACAGGCTGCCGAGAACCTCATGAAGTTCAGTAAGGGTAAGTGTAAAGTCCTGCATCTGGGAAGCAACAATCCCAGACAAAAATATACACTAACAGCTACTCATGTGGGAAGCAGCTTTGAGAAAAAGGACCTCAGGGTCCTGGTGGACATGAAGTTGACCTTGAACCAGCAATGTGCACTTGCAGCAAAGAAGGGTAATGGATTCCTGCGCTGCTTTAGAAGGAGTAGTGCCAGCAGGCTGAGGGAGCCAATTCTTCCCCTCTTCTCAGCACTTGTGAGGCAACACTGAATTCTGGGCTTCCCAGTGCACGAAAGAGATGAACATACTAGAGAAAGCACAGTGAAGGGCCACTAAGATAAACAAGGGACTAGGAATCTTTTCTATGAGGAAGGGTTGAGAGCTCTTTTGCTGTTTTTTCTATGATTCTATGTTCAGCCTGGAGAAGAGAAGGTTCAAGATGGATCTTATACATGTGTACAAATACCTAAAGGGAGGGCATAAATGTGACATAGCCAGGCTTTTTTCAGTGGTGCCCAGTGAGAGGCCCAGAGGCAATGGGCACAAACTGGAACATGAGGAGGCTCCATCTGAACACAAGGAAATGCTTTTTAACTGTGAAGTTGACTGAGCACTGGCAGAGGTTGCCCAGAAGAGGTGTTAGTCTTCCTCTGTGGAGATACTCAAAAGCCCTGGGTAACTGGCTGTAGGTGACCACATTTGAGCAGGCAGGTTTGACCAGATGACCTCTGAAGGTCCCTTCCAACCTCATCCATTCTGTGATTCTGTGAAACTTAGGCAAGCTATGCCTTGCAAATGCTACATACTTCTAGCCAGCAAGAACATGTACACAGGCAAAGCTAAATGTCATGCGGGAAGAGTTGGCAGGCAGAGCCACAGAAAACCATTCCAAATGTCAAGTAGCTTGAAGGCTACTTACTATGTTCAGCAATGAATATAAATGCAAACAGTTTAAATTATTGGACAAGGAAATTTTTGTTAAAATCTCTCATGAACTGAATTTGTTTTCTCTTCAGGTTTTCCAAAAGTCATTCTGTTGAGTAGCATTTACCATGGATTTTGAGATCTTCAGAGCTGTTATAGTTTTTTGACAGATTTTGAAGTTGTCTGTTTAGCCATAGCTGTTGTTACCTTCCAGAGCAAAGATTTTTGTCTTGCTATTGGCAACACTTAACATGTCACTTTTCCTATGCATCTTCCACTACCAAAACATACTTGCAAATTAAGTTTTTTCTTTGAATAACCAAGGAGTCAAGTGGAACACCAGCTTGGGAGCAAAGCTAGTGGGAATATTTGCCTGTTTGCCAAGTGTCTGCGTACCAGTCCCCATCCAAGATGGCCTGCTGACCGTCAAGAAACATTCAGTGACACACTTGTTGCCAATAGATCAAGTTGAAAATAGCCACCTGCTGTCAGCTTGCATGATTTTGTATTTTATAACAAGGCTCACAGCATTTGGTGCATGTTTTTTCCAAAAAGCTTCAGTGCCCAGACTTCTCCTTTCCAGTTCTGATATAATAAAGCAGCTTGAAACATGCTTCTTAACAGCATGTTTTGCAGAAGGCAAGCGCTCCCCCAAGGATTTAGTCACTACTGAAGAAAATCCATAAATTTTGATAATTCTAATGATGTGCTTAAGATATTACTCTTTATTCCTGAATAACAAAACTTTTCTACACTATATTGTACTCACATACAGTTTCCATCTCTTCGATATGTGACAGTATACATGGGATGTATAGTTAGTGCTCTGTTGATGTATAAAAGGTTGTAGGAGAAAGGTTATTGGGCTTCAAACATCAGAAAATCCATGTAGGAAACAAGGATTAAAAACCTGTGGCAATGGATTTATGGAAAAAGTCCTGCCAAAGATGGACTGGTGAAGAAAAAGAAGAAAACAGCTCAAATGCTATAGAAACAGGAGTTTTTAATGTTGTTTAAACATGCCTTAAGATGGTCTTTTGCATTTCTGCAAAGTCACTGCTCCTTCTTCCCGACACCCTCTGTAAAGACCCCTTATCTCCCAGGTAGGAGTGTCCTGGGAAGATGTCCTAAGGTGTTCTCATTGGCCTTTTGTTAACCCTTTCCTATTGGCTGTTAACTCCCTACCTGACTGGTTTTTTTGTAAGACCCTTCACGTGTAATTGCTCCCCTTTGACCCTCCCAAGAGCTTTATAAACCCCTACCCCGCATTAAACCTCCTCTTTCGTCCGTCCCTCCCTGGTGGTTTGTGTGTGTGCTCCTTGCAGGGTCACATGCCATGTGGCAGGGGGCAGGGTGGGAGAGTATGCACCTTTCCAGGTAATGGACTAACTTCCAAGGCCTGAAGGTTCCCCCCTCCAACTCATCCACCGTAAAAACCAACCAAAAAAACCTCTGTATTTTGTTTCACACTCTTCAGTTCTTGTCCCATTTTTAGGTTGCCTTTTAATACTGGTGCAGTAACAGCACCTGACATAGATCCCCACTGTGACCAAAAAGTTCAAACATGCAAACATCAAAAGTTGCACATCAATGAAGTTATAATGGAAAGTCGATACAACGGAAATAAGTTTGGAGAGACAGATATTTCATTCTACTTATTAAATTTTTGATGCAATGAGGTTTGGACACACATGCAGAGGTTCCTGTAAAATCCCGAAAAGAGCAGTTTCACTCACTAATCTCATCTCACATGTTTTGTCTTCAGAGTAACAATCTCCAAATGTAAACAGGACACGTGCTCCCAGAACTTGGGCTTGAAGGCAGACTACTCAAAATTGAATAATAAAGATACTAAAGTTCAATTATTTTTAACACTTTAAGTAGGATTAGACAGTTTAGAGCACCACATTCTCAACTCTTCCATTCTCCTTCAACATGCTAACCATTGCCAAGAACTCAGGGCCAGCTCATGATCACGATGTACTTTAAAAAAAAAAATCCAAAAAACCAAATGACCAAGAACAAAGAAAAAAACCAAAACCAAACACCCTTCACCAAACAACAACAAACAAACAAACCCCAAAACAATGAAAAAAAATCTCCTGCAATTTCAGGATCTCTGAAATTTACTCTACAGTAAACATACCTCTTCAATATACATGTAGTTACCATGTGTGGATACCATACCATTTTCTAAAATACAGCTCCTTTTTCTAGTCTTGTTCCTACCTTCGGAGGAGATTCAATATTCTTTACAAAGCTAGGACTTCAAAATTGAAGAATTTTGCAGCACCATCTTTAGGAGAAAGAAAAGACCAACCAACCAACCAAGAATGAACAAACCAACCAAAACAGAAAAAAAACCCCAAAACACACAAACAAACCAACCCTCTCTCACAACTAAGTAATCATCTCAGGATATTTTTGCACTTTTACAGAAAAGCCCAAATAAGCTTTCCAGGTCTTCCCAGAAGCAGTGCAGTACCGCACAGCCAGCACACGAGGTCTCCAGCACACACCGAGACTCATCTCTTAGCCTTGCCTCATACATGAGGAATAATATGTAATACGTACATACATAATGCTCATACAGCATTTTCAGGTTAGCTTGGCAGTCTGGGACCTCTCCCCAAAACAGCTAGGCCCAGATGTGCAAGGTACCAAGCTCTTAATTTGCAAATCTTGCAGAAAAGAAAAGGAAAGCTGACAAAACTGATGCAGGAAGCATTGCTGCACTTCAGCTGCAGGCACACAGGGATATATCCTCAGGGTAGTCCTGCTGTCATTGGTTATAGTTCTTCAGCTGCCCTCCTCTTCATCCTGCCTTTCCTTCCCTTAATTTCTACTCTGGCTGTATACAATTACATAATCTATTTATAATATCTATATGCTCCTGTTGAAGCATATTGCAATGCTCAGGCACAAACTGGTATCAGGAATTTTAGGAATACAGCTGTGATTTCCCCCTTCCTCTTTGTCACTTTTTTAAACACAATATCTCTATGCTTTTTTATCCCATCCGTATTATTCTCCAGATGTTTTCCATGTGTCTTAAAAAGGTAGCATACATTTTGGATGCAGGTAAAACCCTGATCTTCTGTCAACATAGAGACTATCACGGACTACTCTGGGTTGGAAGGGACCTCTAAAGTTCATCTAGTCCAACCCCCGTGCAATGAGCAGGTACATCAACTAGATCAGGTTGCGCCATCCAGCCTGGGCTTAATGTTTTCAGGGATGAGGCTGGGCAACTTGTTCCAGTGTTTCATCACCCTCATTGTAAGAACTTTCTTCCTCATTTCTGGTCTAAATCTTTTTTAGTTTAAAACCATTACCTCTAGTCCTAGCACTATAGGCCCTGTTAAAAAGTTTTCGTACTGAAAGGCCACAATAAGGTCTCCTCAGAGCCTTCTCTTCTTTGGTCTGAACCACTCCAACTCTCTGTCTTTCCTTATAGGAGACACATTCCATCCTTATGAGCATTTTTGTGGCCCTTGTCTGGACCTGCTCCAACAGGTCCATGTCTTCCCTGTGTTGAGGGCTCCAGAACCGAACCAAGGACTCTGCTGCTGGGGTCTCATGAGAGCAGAGCAGAGGGGCAGAATCACCTCCTTTGATCTCTCCATCAAGTGGGTCAAGCAAGACTTGCACTTGGTGAAGCCATGCTGGCTGTCTCAAATCACCTTTGCACCCTCCATGTGCCTTAGCATAGCTTCTAGAAGGATCTGTTCCACGATCCTGCCAGGCACAGAGGTGATGCTGACAGGTCGGTAGTTCCCAGAGTCCTCCTTTCTACATTAAAAATGGGTGTAATGTTTCCCATATTCCAGCCACCAGGGACTTCACATGACTGCCATGACTTTTTGAATATCACGAAGAGTGACTTGGTAACTACATCAGCCAATTCCCTCAGGACTCGACTCTGGGATGTGTCCTCAAGGTCTCATACACTTGAGGTTGCTCAGGTACATTGAGGTTGCTCAGGCGGTCACAAACCTGGTCTTCCCTTACAGAGGGATGTAATTTACTTCTGCAGTCCCTGTCTTGCAATCCATCCATTCAAGAGGTATGGGAAGAGAGACTGCCAGTGAATACTGAGGAAAAATAGTTGTTGAGAACCTCATCCTTCTCTTTGTCCCTTGTTACCAGTTTTGCTCATCACAGGGAGTATGATTTCTTTGACCTTCCTTTTCTGGCTCATCCTATACATGGCTCATCTCTGTAAGATTTCAAGCGTGCTTCAGTGTAGCCAGCACATCCCAGAGCAACAGGTTGAGGGCCCTCACCAGCACCCTGTCCCTCTAACTTTGGTGTGTCATCCCACAGCTTGTCACGCAAGCCTGGTATTATCCCCTTTCTCCTTCAAATCTAATTTAAAGCTCTGTCACTGAGCTCCACTAACTTGTGAGGAAAGACCCTCTTCCCCCATTGAGAAATGTGAATTCCATCTGACACTAGGATGGCCAGGTGCAGTGTAGGCCATCCCATTATCGAAAACCCCAAAATTGTGTCAGTGACACCAACTGTGGAATGATGTTTTAAGGATCTGGGCCTGTCTGCTTCATCTGATGTCGCTGCCTGCAAGTGGAAGGCTAAATACAGCCTTTGCTCTGGATTCCATTACCAACCCAAGGCCCTGAAGTCTCTTCTGATTGCCCTTGGACAATACATTGAAACTTCATCACCACCCACACGGAACAGCAGTAATAGGTAGCAGTTCAAGGGCCATATCAGCTGGGAAGTTTCCTGGTGATGTCCCTAACCCAGGTCCTGGGGTGGGTAGGCCTTTCTGACCCTGGCAACACCTCTACTGTAGACTATTGTCAAAGAAGACTATAAACATGCCAAATATACTGTGTTTGCCTCAAGCCTTGTTTGCCCCAGCACCCTACTCATATGCAAACGTGTAGACAGCTTATTACTTACCATATCTTAGATGAAAGGGAGACTCAAAAAAAGTTCAAAGTAATGATCTGCAGGCAGAATCAGCCTGTCAACCTACAAATATAAGTTATCGTTATGAATACAGACCATTGGATTTTAAAGCCTAAAATTTCAGAACTGTTTTCTAGGGGTATTAATTCTCATGGCATAATTTTAAGTAGTAATTTTCTCATATTATTTTATGCCCTATTCTCTGAATTGTACTTTGTTCTTAGTATTAGTCTGGATTACCTTTATCACTCATTTATGAGTGATATGAGAAGAAGAAATGAGATCTGTAAACTGAAGAGATCTAATCTCACCTGACTGATGGCCAATGACAGAATTGTTGCCACCCTGTCTTGCAAAACTAAGTGCATTCAAGACTTTTTAAAGTGTATTATGCATGCTCTGCATGCTTGTGGTTTGCCCAGAATGTAAGTATACATCAAGATGTATGAAGGTCAGACTAGCATGATGTCTATTCTATGGTTTGGACTAATTACCTCCCTTATACATTTTTCTCCTTGGAATTAAATAAACCATTTTGTAACAAAAACTTGGAAGTGCTAAGGTAATTTTTTGTGCTGAGCAAAAGTTGAAGATTGAAATAAGTATTAAATTTGTTCAAATTCTCCAGACCATTATAACAATAGCAGTCTTAGTCATTCTATCACTATTTTTCTTCCTCAAGTGTGTATGAAAATGTCAATAAGTTTAACTGAACTCTCATCTTTGAAAAGTCCAATTTATTGTAATAAGAATAAATGCTATGTCATCAACATGTAGTATTCTTTAAGTACATATTTTTAGCAGTTTTGTGAAAGGTATTGATTCGGTACATCTGGCCAATTCCATGTTTCTAAAATCCCAGCACGTTTCATTTATAAAATAATATTTCAGAAAGAAGGTGACCTTCACAGAGCAAGCAGTGGTTTTTAAACCATTTAAATGTGCATCTATAATTTAAGAAATCTGCAGACAACTGGGTGCTTTTTTTTCTTTTTCTTTTTCTTTTGTAACCTTGGCAATGCAGAGCATGCTTCGAGAAATAAAAAAATCCTAAAGTTATCCAATGGTAATATTTTATAAAGGCATACTGCCTTTCTCAAAGGGTCTCCAGTCTAAATTAAGCATACAAATTGGATGTAGTAAGTGAAGGTAAACAGTGGGGAGGGACTGGAATGAAGGGCAGATTGTGCTCATACAATGCAGTGAAATCTTGTATATGAAACAAATATTGGTATAGACTAAACTGACAAAGACTGGAAGATATATAGCGGAAGAGAGAAGTAAAATAATGTATAAAACATTAACCTACAACCCTCAAATTTCCAAACAGCAGCAACAGCAATTTATTTGACTATCCTAGGTGAATAATCAAAAGAACACCACTGATCACTCAGCTAAGTCAGCTTTATGCTGTTGTCTCCACAAGGACACAAGTCAGGCAGGGATTTAACAAGGCACTGAAAGTGGGACAGCCCACAAGAAAGCCTTCAGCCCATCGTGCCACAGGAACTTGAACTACTGTCAAGCAGCTCATTTGGATGAATGGGGGACATGACGCTTTCAGCAGGCCAGCAATTTGCATTCTTCCCATTCATTCATGTGTGCTTTTTATTTATGCACATTTCCAGAGCATCAGAAATCTGCAGAAGTTCATGCTTCAACCACAATGCCATTTTGTAGTGACCCACGCCAAATGGCAACTTCCATAAATATTCATCAGGACTGAAGGCAGGACCCTCTCAGCTACAGAACACCAGTCGCTCCAGAGTGAACTGAACTGGGACTTCTGCTGTGATGAAATTACATAGCAAGCCATGTAGACATTGGGATGACTCACTAGAAGAAAATATGCTAGAGGTCTAAATCATAATCAAACAGTGTTAGAACAAACACTGGAAAATATAGTTGCAATATCAGGGAGTGGGAGCAGGAAATTAAAGGTAGATTATTTTAATACAAAGGAGTATAACTTTTGCTTATAGAAATCTTGTTAAAAAAACAGAGCATTATTGTTTTTCTATTTATTAGAAATAAGCATGGTTATTCACTCCATAAAGTGTTGAGAATCGCAACTACATATCCAGATAGTTATGCACTTCTTACTTCCAGTCTTTGCCAAATGGACTAAGGAAGCCCTAGCATCTATCTGCAGCACAAAAAGTTGCAAACCTGGGTTACTCAGTTTTCCAGCCACAAAAATGATTCCTTTAGGAACATCTTATCAGGACAACCAATACACAGCATGGCAGCTTGTTTTAAGAAAATAATCAGCAAAGACAACATTACAGTACAGACTGTAACGAGAAGGTTATTCACGCACCTATGAATTGCATGTAGAATTAAGAATTCTAACATTACAAGCTAGGACAGGATACAAGAAAAATTGGCATTTCACTAGCTGCTGCAAATGAAACTATGCCCAAGAGAAGTCCATCTTAAGTGTCAAGTGTAGCTTATGCATATAGCAATAGTGCACTTCAACACAAGGAAAAGAAATCATTTGTGACTCTTGGACTAGCACCAGATGCAAAGAGGAACAGTATCAGCTCATCAGCAGGCAGCAAATACATTCAGCTGCAAAGATTTCTTTAGCAGTATACAGAAGTGGAAAGTGAAATTTCAGCCAAAGCTATTAAAATTACAAGGACACAATCATCAGGACAACACTAAAACCAAGGACAAGTTTACATCTATGAAAGGAATAAAGGCTGACATTGCAGATGCTACATAAACACTTCATACTCCTGATTTCAGTTAAAACACAAATTCAGAAACCTCAGTGACCCTAAAGCTGAAACAAAAAATTCAAGCAACACTTAGGCAAGTAAAAAAAAAACCAGAAAAGAACTAAGAACAAACAATGTAGTGTGACATCCCAGCAGCTTAGAGGTCAGCAAAGATTTAAAACGATGTAGTGTGCCACACCTACCTCGGGAAGAACTCATTGAACTCAAATTAAAAAACAAATTCTGCAAAACAAAGGCTGAAATTAGACACTTAAACCCCAGACCAGTAGTTGCAAGGACACCAAAATAATGTCTGCATCAGATCCAAGTGATTTAAACAAACACTAAACCAACTCATACTCTTGGTGATAGTTACAGACAGTATAACTTGACTGAATAGAGTAACTTGTTCTCTGCAAGTGAACTGATATTTTGAAAATTGTATTTGTGCACAGTGACTCCACCAGATATGCAAATAGGTCTTTAAGGGTTCTTTGCCCACAAGTGATGGCATTTTTATGTCCATAATGCAAAGATAACATGAAGGAAGGTATAGCCATAACCTTCAAATACCTGCCAGAAATATCTGGAGAAGTGTAATTAAAATTGTCAATAGTACCTACAGGACACTTGCTTACCTCTACAAGCCTTAGCACAATCCCCTTAGGGAAAAGGATGATACTAACTGTCTAAAGACACTACTTCAGCTATTCAGAAGCTATCAGAATTTGCAAACTACTGCATTCTAACCAAAATTGCAGTGTTACATCCCACTTACATGTTACAAGAAAAGAAGTAGGAAGTACTCAATTCACTCCTTAACGCAGGTAGCTTTGCAGCATAAGCAACCAAGAACTGCAAACAATATTCAGTGAATTACAGAAGATCCAGGGAGACTTCAAAAACATTAAATAAACCTGTGACATATCAGCTTCCATACAGAAAATTAAAACATCAAAACACAAAACTACACCAAAAAAAGAGTGCCAATGCACACCACTCTGGAAAGCCAGCTGCTTGAAGTGCAAGTGCCAGACTGGAGACATCCCAACCAACCAAATGTAATCACAGAATCACAAGACTATTGAGCTGGAATGGACACACTGTGATCATCAAAGTCCAGCTCCTGGCCCTGCACAGAACAGCCCCAAGAATGACACCATGTGCCTGAGAGTATCACCCAAGTGATGTAACCACTTCCCTGGGAAGCATTATTACACAATGTGGAGGTAGTTCAGTTCTGTACAGGTCTTCAACAATATTTTGTAAAGAAACATGTTTATATAGAGAATGCATCTTGGTCAAGCATGATGAAAAGCAGTGATTTTAAAAATTAGTCAGATAGACTAAATCCTTTTAATTACACAACAGACCCCTCTTGTAAGATTACTGTTTGCATTTCAGAAGTCTGGTCAGAACCACAACCGCTCCCTTGGTTCCCCTCCTCCCCAATTCCCTCCATTGGTCCTAAGCAACACCCATTTCTATCTGACAAAGGCTTTAGTACATAAAAAACCAAAAGCTTTGTATTCATCAGATCACAGAGTAAGAGTTAAGCTATGAATATATATGGGCACTACAAAGAAACATGACCAAACCAGTTTTCAGGCAACAACTGAGAAAAGGGCTATGTACACGCAGACAAAGGACTGGAGTCTGAATTTGCCCTGCCTGGGTACACTCCTTTCAAGCTTTCTGAGCACTAAAGTGCTGCCTCCTTCTATTGTTTCTGAGGACTGCATACAAAACACACTTTAGGAGGAAGGAAATGGGTGGTGCTGTGTTCCACAAAGGAGCAAAGAGAAGCTGCATGAGAAAGCTGCTAATATAAGCAACAGGAAGAGGTTAACAGGGAGGAAGAATTATGCATCTAAAGAACAACAAAGGAGGCATAAGAAAGGAAAAGCACGTATGTGCTGGGAAGAGGACAAGCAGCTAAGTGCACCCTTTCTTAGTCAATAAAGCACTTAAACATGAATGATTTGTTGAATCATATTCAAGAGCAACAAATACATAATACATATGAACACGAATTTCAGTGAAGTCCTTGCTATGAGCTTTTCACAAATATGATGACTGACTTGTCAAATGAACTTCACATGGACCAAGGCAGAGCATGCAAAATTTCAAGAAGCTTGGTGATTTTGCCAACATTATTTGAACATTAAACTCAACATTCTTTAGAAACTTTTATGTTCAGCCTTAATCACAGAAAGACTTCCATCAGTTTCAAGTTTGTTCAGCCTAAATATTTCACTGTGCTATTATCTCCACTCAGGGAGCTATAGTAAATAGGACTCCAATTTTCCCTGGAAGTTGCTTTTCACAGACCTTTAAGTCTTCTTGTTCTCCTCTTTCAAGAGGGCACAGACATTCTCAAAGCACAGTACCAAAACCTGAATAAAATTCTTCAGCCAAGTTCTCTGCTAACATTACATAGAATGAAAGATTCACTTATTTCAAAGGTTACCCAAGACACAAAAGCTGTCCAGAATGTGCATCATCAGCAAGGGGAAGAAATAAAATGAAACCAAACCAAATTTTTAGAGTAACCAGGAAAACCCATCCTCTAACCCAAACTAAAGCAAGCAAAGCAAACAAAGGCTGATAAACTAGTATATTGGAGGATGAAGACAAAAATCAAAATGGACAGAAATCAATTTGAATTAGACTTTTCCATTGAGATAAAAAGCAAAAGATTCTTTAACTGAATAAATGCCTCAAAACCAAAATAAGTCTTCAGGGCCACTATATTACCAAGAAAGAACAGAGCTCAGGAATAATCCAACTACAACTACCTACTATAGTTACTAGTTTTTAAAGAGCTAGTATTTGATATCACAGACTGAGTAACAAGATCTGATGAAGCTATCACATGAGGAGCTATCCCTGAAGAATATACTATAGATATACCGAAGAATTACAAACATATTAGAAAAGTGGAGGGAACAAACAAGTCACCAGTCTGGCCTATTAAAATCTTGAGAACATATCTCAAAACAGAAGATTGTTTATAGATCCTGGATAAAATACATAAAGGAATAAAACGCAAGGTAGACACAATATCAAGTATAATAAATCACCTACTCGCAACTGGGAGGTGAGAATAAACTATACTTAAACTGTGCTGTAAGACACTGAAGCATCACTTTGGAGAAGGACTACTGCTGGAGTTCTCAATGATCAGATTATTAATTCAATAACTATGAATAATACAGCACAGCTAGCTGGAAATACAGTGTTGGAAGGCACTGGCAACAGATAGATCAGAATACGGTATGAGGAGGATATGATGACATGATAATCACGGTGACAAAAGTAGGATAAAATTCAGATCAAGATGCAGATCATGCTTCATTTCAAGCAGTAGTTTTGGACATTTATGTTAAAAAACAAAACGAAAAAACCAAACTGCACAAGGTGCAGAGTGCCCACAGAAGTTTCCACTCTACCTGTCCCACTGAAGTCTGGCTTATTCTGACAGGACAGACAGGAACAACATACGGACACTGTAAAGTATAGGAACAAGAGAAAGGAAGAGAGCTACTCAGCTTAAAGAACATTTAATGCAAAAATCTCATACACACATAAACCAGTATACGGAGGCTTGTTATCTTTTGACTACCAGGGCAATGGATCAGTCTTCCAGTTACGAAATGCAGCAACAAAGGCTGTCTCTTCTTAAGAGCAAAATGTGTCAAGGTTGCATGAGGGTTCTCTGGACCATCAACTCAGAACAATCCTTCCAGTTCTACAATTTGTTGAAAGCAAAGCCTCAGTGTGGAAGGTTGCTTTTTTCAGTGCAAATTCCTGTGTTTTACTTGGACTCTGACCAAAGACACCAAGGAAGAAAAGCCATCCTGGTCCACATAGACTAACTTCTGTTAGAAAGCAACAGTTCAGATCATTTTACTTGTTACATAAAATGGAAGAGAAACTAGTTAAAACCCCCTCATATTTCTCTAGGTATGAAAAAAGCCTCAAAACAGATTGAACACACCACCTAGGCAATTTATCTCTGCCACAGCTACTGACCCTGGGGCAAGTGACAATTTTTTTCTGAAACTGTATCAGAAGATAACAACTGCATGTTCAAACAGTTTGGCAGTGATTGAGAAAGCATTTGAAAAATCACTACTCTAGTGTAAGTTTCACTGAAAAAAAAGATTGTCGAACTTCACCCCTCAAATGCCTTTAAGTAATGCTGTACTGTCTTCTTTTCCAGTGCAGACGTCCTAGCTAAAAATGTGGGTTCTGCAGTGGTATATAATGGGAGTTTTTTCCTATATATACACACATATACAATGTTTATATATATATCATGTTTTGATATACACATACAAAGGATTTCATTTCCTGCAAGGGCAACAATGCTGCAAAAAAAATGATCCTCCTTTCACAGGTTACACTACCGAGGACAAAACTACACCTTTAAGGATCCACCAAATAAAGAAATAAAACCCAAGCAAATTCTCCAAACTGATAGAGAAGACCGAGCATGTCAAGCCATGAGAGAGTGCCACCAAATAAAAGGCAAGGGGGAGACAAGTCTGTGCTTAAGGAGAAGCCAGCACTTCTACTGAACACAAAATTGAGTTTCCACACAGAGAGCCAAGACTCTTTTCTCACCTGTCCCACAAGGAATGCAGTGTGTGTGTAGGTGTGTGGAGTGTCACTGTATAAATTTAATCCCAGGAAAATCAAATGAGAATAGTTTAAGATTATGCAGTTGATGACTGCTAGTAGTTGAATACCTTCAACTCATTCCTAAAGGCTCACTACATATAAGCAAGACAGAGCTTTAAAGATTTTCATATTCTAGTAAAAACTATAAATTTTTATTTATCACATTTTCAATGGAAAACAGAACAGACTCCACCTTACATCAGTAATAAACCTACTTTCACTCCCAGGCTTCTCTCAAAGCACACCATTTTTAGACACAAGACTTCAAAGCTTACTTAAAGGAATCTAGGGACAGCTGATCATATTATACTAATTATCTCAGATAGTTGCTGTCTCCAGAGGGGGGCAATTTTCAGAGAAATTTTAACAATGTTCATATCTTCTTCAATAGATCTGTGTTATTTAACATATGTTAGAGAGGCTGTTGCTGCTACATTACCTTTGTTCACAGATGTAATGTTTCATCACATATCAAGTAATACATGAATATTAATACTTGCAATTAAATCATTACTCACATTCTCCAGAGTTGATTTTGTTTCAAGTATGCTACAATCCATATGAGATATTTCCTACTAGTCTTGAAGCAAATAGAGGGGTTTTGTTTTTATTGCTATTTTAAAACAAAACCTGTTCCTCGCCTTAGGTGGCCTAAATATTTGAGTCAGATGTAAAACTTGCATGCTTCTTCAGATTCTAAGGTTAATCCATTTAAGCAGCACTCTCAATACTCCAGCTTTTACAAATTCATGCTGACTCCAACATGCAACACACTGCATAAAGGTGTAGCCTCTGCTTCAGTAAGTTTCAGTAAAAAAACAGTCAAAAAAAGCACAGATAATTGAATGACATTTCTTCAAACAAAAAAGAAAATTTCCTTAGATCTCAGTGTTCTGTGTGATTTTGGTGAATGCAACACCAAATACCAGCAACTGGTCTTTGTCTGCATCTTTCTGCATCCACACAATAAGTACAAAATTTGTATTACATATATTACAATAACATAAGAATTCACTTCATAAGAAGTCACATCAAGGCCTTTATTTCTATTGGATCAGTTTGCTGTGTGAAGTGTTCTTTATCACCCAATCCACAATGAATTAAGCTATGCATATTGGATGCAGTGTTGAGGACATCTCTACATAATGTGCTCTAAAAACATTAATTACAGAACGGAGACATAAATGGGAGGATAGGGAATGCTGCCCAATTCAATACTATATCAAGCACACGGAAAAAACCTGACAAGTGTGCAAACAGTTCAAATACCTCACAAGCTGGTTAGAGGAATAACTTCCCTATCAACATACCTTTAGTGTTACTGAAGGACAAACTTGAAGGCAAGCCCCGTAAAAATGTATGTTCATTCTACTAATGTCAAAACCAATTGTAGTCTTTAGCTTGTTGAAATGTACCCAAGAAGTATTAGCCACAGACTGACACTCACACCACACAAATCTAACAGTCTCCATAATTTCCTTCCCTACAGTACTAGAGATTACAGCAATTAAAAGACTATGTTTACAAATCCTATATTTTCAGTGATTTTTAACATTCTTATGAATGTGGATCATTTCTAGAGTTGTGTTAGGAAGATTCAAATCTAGACAGCATTTTGTTGCTTTTCTTTGCAATGAATTAATTTTAGATTTGGAAACATCATCTGCCAGGCATTTTAAAACTAAATAGGATACAGAGGTTAATGGCTTTAGCAGTGCCGTTTTAACCCAGTCTTCTGCATACCATTGAAAATAATGAATTCTAACCTCTGGGGGAAGAAAAAATCTACAGATTTAACATTGAATTAATGTCAGCTTTTATTATTAGGAATGCTATTGGGTGATTTTTATTACTTGAAATGCCTTGTTCAGTAAAAACTCAAATAGATCGCTTTCCATACTTCTCCCTATCTAAATGTTAAAACATGCATTTCTTACTTTTACAGCACTAAGAATATAAAATCAACACAATTTTACCTTTAAAACTGTTTACATTCTCTACACATCAAACACCATACTTTTTTGGCATCTCAAATGTTTCTGCTGGGAACACACAACATATCAGTCATTCTCATTCAGCAGTACACACACCAAAGTTTCAAAAATTATCAGCAGCACAACCGTATATTAAGAAAAACTCCACACCAATGGTTTGCCCACATCACTTGGCAATGTCCCTTTAATATTAATACACAGAGAAGTAAATTTTTTTCATAAATTTGTTCAAGTATGTGGAACATGTAAAATGCATAAGAATCAATATGGACTTCATTAATGTTATATTTATTTATTTTCCAGCTTCATACAAACTGGATGTAGAAGCATAAACATAGTACATTTCTACCATTTTCAACAAAAATATAACCAATATGTACAATTATTGTATTAAAAATACAAAAGGATACAGACTCCACCAATGTCTTTCTAAAAGACATACAGGTACAAGTAGTATCAAAAGTATGAGGAAATCACCAGTTAATTGTACATTCTGCACTTGACATCACAGAGCGAACTGAGATTAGCAGTCCTATGGTCTACAATTACTTAATGCTTATATAACATTTGTGCAACTTGTGATAGAGCTAAGATTTTGTATTTCTATATGCACATGAGGTCCATAGCCTTCAGAATAAAACTGGCAAATAATGCATATAACAGGTAAAATTACAGATGCATAATTGACAATGTGATATATAAGCAAATAGACAAAAGCTATGATTACAGGAGAGAATTAAATAAAGCACTGACATTTGTTTGATACAGTGAAAAAACACTGCAATTTGATCTTTAAAAGTTGAAGCTATTTACGTGTATCTACTGATCAATATGATCAGCTGAGTTCAATGGAAAAAAAAAAATCCAAGACCAGCAGTTCCTCACATTTGAGTACTACTCGGATTGGCAGCCTTCACTTCTCCGGAGTCTGTGCAAAAACAACACAAAAATAGAGGGGAGGGTCATTTCAGTCATTCTAGGGTTAATAGCAGCTGTGAGCAAGTGGTTGCTACACATTGGCCTTCTCTACACATGCAGTGTTCCATGAAGCCATTAACAGTTGTGACTATTTCTGCATTGCAAAGGCTGGCAAATCTAATCATGTTATTTTTTTTACTTAAAGGCTCGTTTATCCCCTAATGTCAAAGTCAATAGATGGAGGTTATTATATCAGTGTTAACAGCTGACACGAGCTGTGACATCCCAACTTGGCTTCACTGCAATGTTATCCAGTTAATTTTTACTTTAATATAGACTACTATATAGCAAAAAAAAAAAAGTACATAACTTAAAGGTGGGGTTGCCATCTGTCTTATTAGAACGGGACACTTTTTTAGTATGCCATCCTGTATTCCACAAGGCACAGGTATGAGACACACAGTGTCCTCTTCCATCATTGACCAGTTGCAAGCACTGTGTTTCTGCATTTACACCAGACCCAGATGAGAATGGCATTAACACTAACATTTACAAACTTGTGAAGATTCCAGGGTGGGGCACATTAAGAGCGAAGCTAGATGGTCAAGGAAAGGCTGCACCCTGTAGCCTCTGCCTTCCCTTCTGCCCTGCTCAGCCACATGATAGCAATATTCTCTCCAGGAGTTCAGGCTGGCAACCCTACTTAGAGGTGTGAAATAATACTGTAATTACTATGCAGATGCAGTATTTGATCTTCCAAATGCAAACATACAAAATTGTAACAAAGGCATTGTAAACAAGCAAATAAGCACTGCCTCCTTGAAGGATCTCAAAGCATTTTTCTCTTCATAGGTTAAAGGCCAAATGTAATTTGACAACTAACTTATCTCATTATCCCAATGAGACTAAGTGCTAGGATTGTGATTAAAATCTAAAAGGAAGATTTAAAAAAAAAACCCTTCCAGGCATTGGGAAGTGCAGCCAGAGTTAATCATCCTGATGTGATGATCTTGGAATTTGGAATGATACTGTGTGATGTGGCAGACAGCGACAGTGGTAGCTTGGAGATTGCTGCACTGTGCATTTCAAGCAACACAGTTTGAAAAGTGCCAGGGCGATTTCTTCACAGTATTTCACATGCAAGGGGAGAGGGGACAGAAGGGGGAGGGGCAGAGGAAGAAGCCCCATGCTGCTTTAAGGCAGGGAAGGAGGCAAATAGGTCCACCATCCTTTAATCATAATTCCAAGGCTCCTATTCTAGGGACGTCTTCTTGTGCTCTCCTTTAAGGTGGCTCACTCTGGATCCAGAAAAGTCCAAATCTTAGACAGCAGAGACTTGTTCATCTTCTGCAAATACAATAGGATAAGGGAAAATAGAATTTAGTTCATATAGAACAAGACTGCTACTGAATGTGCATACAACAACAACTATGTGTACTGTGCTCACGTGTTTTCCATTTCATTCTACTAGCTATATACTTTAAAACGATCTAAATTTCAGTGCATTTCAGGTCTCACGGGAAGTTCTTCTTTGTAATTTTGCTCTTGAAGAAAATAAGACAATTGCCTAACTGAGCTAGGTGCAGTTCCTCAGCCCAAGGAATACAACAGCTAGATGTACAACTCCTAGATGGCCAGTAGCTTCAGAAAGGCATCTTGTATTTTTCCCTGAATACACCTGCAATTTAGTCATCATTGGTAGAAACAATTAACATTCTCTATCATGGTAACTCTCAAAGTTTGAGGCAATTCAGTTAAGGCAGACTTCATTTTTTTAATCTCATCATATTCAACTGCAGAGTTCATCCTGCACATAAAACCTTAGCAATTAAGCAGTTAGAGGGAGAAGGGGAATGTTAGTCTCTCTATCATTAAGCAAAACAAAGAGTTCAAATGTGTGATTTGGGCACCATCCTGCCTAAATTTTGAGCACCTAGGCCTGGAGCTTCAATCCAGCCACACCTATACTCCACAGGAAAGCATTATAGTTGAGTTAAAGCACAAAGATGCAGACACAATTGGGCCAGCAAGAAAGCAAGACAGTAGTGGGCTCATTATGTGAAACAGCTGGAGTGGAAAATCCAGTGTCCACAGCATAAGAGTTTCAGGTAGAATGTGACCGTCCAAATAAACCTGACCAATGATGCTCTGTAGGGTGGATGGGCAGGTATTCTATAGACCAGACTACTTTTTGATCATTAAATACATGGGGGGAGGTACATGGTGAACACAGGCACCTCCAGAGAAGTTGTCTAAGCCAACTACTTGGCTGTCCAAGACTTACATGGACCTACGTTCCAAATTTTAAACCATATTTAGGATGAACTGAATTCCTTCCCTTACAAAAAGTCAACAAATAGCAAGTTTTGAAAATGAAATAGAGTTCAAATCATGGTATGAATTTCTATGGCAGAATACATTTGCGTAATTTGCTTTGTGTCTGTGAAAGCATTGACCAGTTTTGCATGCAGCCCACTCAAAATCTACCAATTAGAAATTTACCATCTTCCTCTGTGGAAAACCCTTGAGATGGATAGTGAGCAAGACGTGGATCTGACTCATTTGGTTTATGCCACTGAGGTTTGTTTGCAGGCCTGCTGGTTGAATGGCCGTGAGACTGCTGCTGTGGAGTTGATGTTCCATGAGTCTCACATGTCCGTGCCACCATTCTAGACCTCTGAAGTGCTATGTTGTAATCTGGAGGCTTTCTGGTTGGATGGGAGCCACCCTCTCCAAACTCAGCAATAGGTATTCCTACATAACCAGGTGGAGTTGGAGGTGGTTCCCGATATCGACCCTCTTTTCGTGCTGCAGGGAAAACAAAGATGATTATAAGAGATAGGAAGAGAAACATTGCTGAAAGGAAAACAGAGAGTTATTAAGTAAACATCAAGCAACTCAACAGCCCAGGAAGAAAAAATCTGAAGGACAAAAGTTAACCATCATATGCTATGAGCATATGAGCTTGTGCAAAATAAATCAATCAAGAAAGTACAGAATATACAACATATACAGGATGCAGCTATTTTTCCAGTATTGAAGCATTAGTCTAACAAAATTCACCAAATTATATGGGGAATTTGTTCAAACTTCACAACTGAAGCTGTTCCATCAATTGTATAGAATAAAACGTACAGTGATCCAAGTAACATGGAAGACACAAGAGTCTACAGAAGTAGCAAACAATTCCAAAAGGTAAGGAAGTGGGCTTCATTTCCATACATTTTGAATGCACAACTGTCCACTGCCCCATGGTTGTATTCTCTGCAAAACTGAAAGTATGCCCATAAGAGCAATGATTGAATATGATTTTATATAGGAGATCGAGAGACCACCACCTAGGTTGTGGAACTCACTGAGACGTAACTGTTTACATGAACAAGACTTAACTCTGGGCATACTGAGAAGCTCTCTCTTGGAGAGAACTTTGAGGGAGAAAACAGCAGTTAAGAATTCTAAGCATATGCAGAGACACACAACAGATAGGCAAGACTCCCTGTTGTTGAGTTATGTAGTTAGAAAAGTCACTTGCGTCTTTGATACTGAATACTTGTGGATCTAGCCCTTTAACATGACTACTTAACTGACAAACCTTACAAATAAAACAGGGAAAACCACTGACACAGACAATTTAGTCTCCACAGCTTGTCATACACTGTGTATTCTTGCACAAGCGGTGGTGACAACATCACCCTGCATTAGGCAGCATGATTTGAATGAAAGGGCAGTACAAGCTCAAAATGGACCATTGCTATTCAGATACAAGTTTTTATAGACTAAAAAGAAATCCTCGGTATTATAACCAAACCAAATAGTTTCCAATAGATTCTAAGTATTTTTCTCAGACAAACTTTTAACTAAGCAAAGCAGCATGAAGAGGTTTCTGAGAAATTTTATTCAAATATTTCTGAAAAGGAGAAGAAATTCTGTAGAAAAATCCTGTTGAAATACTGCAAGATATCAATGTCTATTCAGTGCAGAAGTACTACATAAAACAGTGGGTTCTACTGGACAGAGTTATATTTGCAGGATAATTAGTTAATAGTAGTGAAGTGCGTGGAAGTGTGTTGGTTTGAATTTTCAGGTCTCTTTCATGTTTTTTCAAGTCCCTAAAAACGTAGTGGCAACCACTGCCTTGAGAGGCAAGTTTGGAAGCACGCTTGTTACACATTCTGGAGGAAAGCAAGGGTATCAAAGAAAAAAATTAGAGAGGGGCATGAATCTGAACCTGAAGTCCTGAACTGAATAGGTTCCTTCTCTTCATAGTCCAGGGATTCAGATCTGCACCCAAGCTTTGAGGCGATGCACCACTGCTAAGCAATATACTTGAGCAGAAAATGGAAAAGTCATTCTATCACAGTGGTCTCAGCATGACCTCAATCTGGCAGACTTTCAGCTGTGTCAGCAAAAAATGGCTCTTAGATAGTTCTTCATATTAACCTGACAAAAGGCAAAGTGAAGGGGAATGAAAGGAAGAAAAGTGGCAAAAATGCAGAGGTTTTGGATGGCCTAAAAATTGGGATGTATAGAAGGAACAGTACAAGAAAAATGTTAAGTTCTGCCAAAGACACCTTCATACTAATTTACAGATTATACGATCTTTCTATTATTGAATGCATATAAATGTATTTCACCTCTAACTTCTTAGAAACCTCCTCAGTTTCAGCAGGCCAAAGAAATATTTTACAGTTGGTATTTAAGCACAAAGTGATCCCATTTTCAGAAGTAAGGAGTATTCACAATTATCAGACAAGTCATAGAGGTATAAAGTAAAACACTTCTACAAAAATCAGGCCACATTTATTAAGACTTCCAAATATAGTATATGGAGCCTTACTGTGATGAGAAATTCACATTTCAGAACAGACATCTAGATACATCAACCTCTCAAAACACCGTCCAGCAGTTGAGCTAGTTTTTTGATGTATGGCAGGCTCTCTAGAGACACAAAGGCACTGCCAGAAATGAGAATCAACAATAAATGCTATTTTCCCTTGCACAGTTAAAGGGAAAAATTTAAGAGAGACTGCAAAATATTCAGTTTTGCTTTAAAACCTAAATAATAAAATAAAAAATCAAACTAGACAAAAGAAATGCAGTTTTAGAACAATACAAAACCCCATAAGCAAATGAATGAAAATACTTCACGGTAAACAAAACTTAACTTACCAACATGCCCCTTTGAACTACTTGATGACATTGCTGTATGAGTGGGCACAGGAGCCGGTTTAGTCTCCTCTGCTGGTACAGATGTTATGCTAATGTTTTCGGCTTCAATCGAAACATCCTTCCCACCCCTCCGCTTTATGGTACCTGTATCACCTTCTGAGTCCTCTCCCCAGTATCCTGTTGAGGATGCCCAGCTTGCTCTGGACTGTGCTTGATCAAGGCCCTCCCTGCCTTGACTTTGCCTGCCATATTTTGTGCCATGATCGGGGAACATCAGCTGGTCCATATGGCTGCCTGAGGCCCACAGTCCTGCCCCATCGCCTGAACTATCAAAATGAGCATGTCCAAAAGGCAGAGTCTCCCAGCTCCTCTGGTGCTGTATTGTTTGTATGTTATCATGAGAACCACTCGAACAAGAAGTCCAGCTACCACGGCCACTGTCAGCTGCATCAAGCGAAGCTCTGTCC
The DNA here is from genome assembly GCF_003984885.1 of Neopelma chrysocephalum. NCBI lineage: Eukaryota > Metazoa > Chordata > Aves > Passeriformes > Pipridae > Neopelma > Neopelma chrysocephalum. Next base: position 17,492,278 of record NW_020897700.1, read on the forward strand.
CCCTGATCCTGTGACAGTTCTTCTGTACTAGGAGAAGAAAGCACAGTTGCTCCAGCATACAGGCCTCTGGTCTCTGAGAGTGGTGCATATGAGCTAGATACACAGTGATGATGGGGAAAAAAAATAAAATCCAGTGTTGGAATTGGAAATCATGTACAAGACACACAATTCAACAATCAAGCGAAAAACAAACATATTTGGGGGTTGGACTAGATGACCTTTATAACATTTAAAAGGTCCCTTTCCACAAAAACCATTCTATGATTCTATGATTTAAGGTTTGATGCTCTTTATAGTATCTTTTGTTTGCATTAGTGGCTAATTCAATTTTGAGAGCAGGACACTTTGCTTTCAAGCTCATCCTCAATAAAAGAAAAACAACAAAAACAACCTGATAAAACTTTACACTTCACAGAGTTATTTCAAAAGATAAAATCTTAACTTTGCAGCAGCCTTTTAAGACAGGCAAACCACATTGACACACATAAAGGCAAACAGACTGATAGACAGGGTTATCCTACTGCTTTTCCAGCCACGTAAAGCAAAGGTTCAAAAGCTAAAGTTTTAGAAGGAGGTGGCCGATATTCAGATTTAGGTTTCACTTTTCAGGGTTTTTTTTTTTTTGCCTAGGAAACTCTGAAAGCTCAATTTTCAACATTTCCTGCAAATGGAAATGTATTTCAACCTTAATTTTGGAAACACGTGCTACTTCCTAGAGCAAATATGTTCTCTGTAGCCTCTCAGCAATTAAGCGAGCCTGACACTATCACTTACATAGCAGCAGAGAAAAACGACAAAGTGTCACTTTTGCTTAGCAGCTATCCAGGCTCCTGGGATTTGTTCTTCCAGGGCAGCTTGCTATGCAGACTGAAATCCTGTTCTTCCAAATATTAAGACATCTGATTAAAGAGTTTGCATAGCCTGGGATTCCCAGAGCTGAAGTACATCAGTTTTGGAACAGGTCTGCCATTCGCAGACACTGCAGGATTAAAACCCTTGAAACTATTCAGAGGACTAAAGCATCCAAATAACAGCTCAAAAAAAAAAAAAAGTAAGTGGAGACTGAATAGGAGCCAGAGCTCCAATTATTTTTGCACCAAGGCCCACTACTAGAGATTTAGAGAACTCCTCACAGCACTAGCTTCCCCACCATTACAGAAGTTAATTACCTAGAAAACCAGCTGCATAATGTGAATTTTAGCTTCCAATTATTGTTGAATAGAAGAGATATTTGGGGCAAAATATTTTGGAGTTAGACAAATATGCACTTTTCCATGAAACAGACTGGAAAATCACTAGCTATTTCTGTTCTCAGTTTGATCACTGAATAATTGTACGAATAATATTTCATCTAATTCAGTTAATTCCCCACGTAGGAAGCAGGCTAGGATACTAGTCTGCCACAAAGAGGATAATCCACAGTACCACTGAAATGCTCAGATGATAAGTCTTCTTAGGTAAACTCTTACTGCTGTAGACCTCATCATGCACTCAGGAGTGCAAAACGTTTTCCTGTCAGAAATTGAGCATTATCACAATATGCAGCATTGAAAGAGTCATTTTTAAGAGCAGGGGAGAAAAAACACTTGAGAGATACAGAGAAAGTTACATGGACAAATACACATGCCACATACACACTATATGAAAGTATAATGAAGCAAGCACAAATAAAATTCCTACCCTAAGCTGTATTGATCTGGTTCAATCATGATTCTTCTATCAATCCTTCCCACACCAAGATTTGTCTCCACGATGCTGACAGAATGCCTCTGTCTCCTCTCATCATGCAGGGAGACTGGCATAGAGTCAAAAGACGAATTGCTGACAATACTAGATCTAGAAGAAATTTCACTGTGACCAGAATCTGAAAAGTTATCCACCGTGCTGCTAGGAGCCAAAGTATAGCCTGCAAAGGGAACATCATGTTAATAGGACTCCAAGACACCTGCTCAGTTATTGTCAGGCAGCTGGCCATACTGCTACGATTACATTTACACAGCATTGCAAAAGTTAAAGATACACAGCAAAACTCTGTAACACTGTGTATTTGGTCTCTTAATCAGAGGTTTAGGATTGTGGGAACACACACTACTCATTTACAAACCAACTGCTCATCTTCCTTCTTCTCTGCCCTCCTACCTCAAATTCTTCTCAAATTCATCATCATACTCATATCCTCACATTATGAAATCTTACTTCTCAATAAACTGCCTGTGCATAAACACTGTCTCCAAGACTGGAATGAAAGAGATGTTCGGGATGAGTCTACTGCTTAAAGTACTCCAAGAGATCTTGCCATACAGCTTTTCTGTTTGCAAAGCTACGCTTCACAGATGAACAGCAGATACAACATGAAGCCCAGATGTCTGGGCTCACTGCTTACTACATATCTTGGCTGAGAGAGGGCCAGGTTTTCAAGCTTTCTTTGTTATACCAAATAGCATATATTACCAGAATTATAATGAAATTTAGAGGCAGCATTGACACAACCAGACTGAGATAAAATCTGCATACCATGTCACAGAAGTGAATTCAGTTTTTGCTTTCGTATTAAACAAAGTCATGCTGAATGTTCTTTCCAGCTAAGTTAAAGATCATTAAACAACATAAATCCACAAGTAACTGCCGTTTTCATTTTTTGCTTTCAGTCTACACGTAAGTGTCAAAATTACTTCAACCGATCTATCCCAATTCATTTGCTGAGAACATGAAATTAAATGTTGTCATCTGTGTCTGAAAGAATCTACCATTAGCTTCATCACCATCAAACCAATGTTTTTTTTTTAAATTATGTTTGATTTGCTTTTTGCAAAAATAAAGTGTTTTTCTAACTATGAGTCAAGTACAGAATTCCAAGTCCTTTTTCAAGAAATGCACAGGCCTGCCCATATTTATATAAATTCACTGTTTACTAATGTAGTATTTGGGAGAAGTAATGATGACAGCTTACAAGGTCTTGAGATGATATATTCTCTACATAATATCCTCCTCCATCTGACCTTAGTAAATAATACTTCAATAGAAGTCACTTCAACCCCAACGTATATTTTACCATAACATTATTTTATGTAACTGTTAAACTGAACTTTTATGATATTCTGAAAAGAGAATAACTTTGCCTGCAATACATCTAGGCTATCATACTTTCAAAGGGGCTTTCTTTTTGTTTAAATTACAGCACAGCGCCTCCATCTTCTGTTTTGATAATTCATAACCAGAAAAACTACCATAAAAAAAAAACAGGCTTTAAAAAAATCCCTTTAAAGTCCTAAATTCACTTTAAAAAATAGCTCTATGAAATCACTTAAAAAGACCCTGGTCAATGAAGCTCTAATGTGTAATACCATTCCTCAAATAGTCACACACATGGTTTGAATAATCAGGCTGCTATTAAAATATTCTGTAGTAGTGATTTGAATCCTAAATATCTTAAGCCTTTCTGTCATACATTAGTAACATCCCATCCACATGCATGACACAGCAAATAAATTCCTCTAATAGGCCAGTGTGGTCAATGCTGTACAAAGATTTTAAGTTTTCAACTGCACATCTTTACACTGGCAAGAAGCACCAATGATAAAAATATTTTTTGTCAAAAGCAGCTGCAGTGAGAGTGACCTTCTGCATCAAATCCTGTACCATACCAGGCTATTTTTCCTGGCTTTTGATAACCACAGGGCTTTCGAGGACCCTTGAAATCAGATTCACAGTTATCCTTTTAGGTATCCCACACTGCGCTGCATTTCCTGCCCTCTTGCTGACCATATGTGACAAAAATAAACTACTGCTGCTCTTATCAACTGTCCAAATTCTTTCTTAGAAGCTTCCGAAGTCCATGACTTTCGGGAAACAGGATGAGAAATATTGAACATCTAATACCTTTCCTTGGAGAGCTCTGTGGTGAAGTAGGAGGAGAAGATAGCTGTGATGATGCACTTGAGACTGTGTCTTCAGATTGTTTCTTGTGACGATCCAAACTTCCTTCTTCCGATAATGAAAGAATTTTCTTTAAAGCTTGTGGGGAGTTAATGCCTTTAAGTAAGAATTAATGTATATGTAAAGTCCAGTATAAATACACCTTCATGCTTCACAATGCATTTATAGAGCAGATACCATACAGGAAAAAACCCTAACTTTTCTGATACCAGTTTAAATTAAGCAAAATGTTTAAACCTATTCCTGTTTAAAATATAGTGCTTTATTTCCACATATTTTTGGAGATGGTCTTTCATTCTGGCCACTTAAAATAAATACTCTGCCACAGAAAACACAATGAAGATTTGATGTTGTAGAATACTGCCTATACAATACTTAAATTGAGGATATGCATAGGAATGGCTACTGAAAAACCTGAACTAAAATTATGTTGAATACAGACACAAACCGATCTCACTGGTTAGTGAAGATTTATATAGTAAGAATTGAAACTGTTCTCCTGTTTTTTTTCTATTCAGAGTAGCCTAGAAGGTCAAAGAAAGCTGGAAAGAACATTAGTAAGATTAGGCTTATGAAACAAGGTCATCCTGCAGCTGCCTTTCTCCCTTTCATTTTTGAGAACTATCTCTGCACCCACTTATTTTGGGAAACTAAAGAGTAAAAACATCCTGAAGATGATGTATGATGTAAAGATCTAGGGCACTAAGAATTGCTTTTCCCAGGCCACATTTATCCATCTTTCTCTTCCCCTCCCCTCCCCTCAAAAATCCACTCTAGGACAGTGAAGACAGAGCTTCTCTGACAGTTTTGCCAATGCTTTTGATAGAGGTTATTTTCAAGCATTCACAGAATTTATCTTTGATCTGTTGGATCACAATCCTGCTATCAATAATTTATAGCTGATTCATCAGCATAACCTAGTCAGTTTTCAGAAACCTTGCCACCATTGAGCAAAAATGTAGTCTATGGAGCTTCAAAGTCCTTTTAAGATTTAAAATTAATGCTAAAATCAACAAGATATAGATAAATAATGAATTGTTTCTTGCTCATTTTGCTGCTTCTAATACTTTATTGCAGCCTAAGCAGTGCATGAGAAAAACTGATAAAGAGTGAAATCAGAATTAAGCTCTTGTGAAATAGGAATCATCATGCAGTAGGAAGGGCCAGTTATGCTACATATACTTATTAGGATAATTACCACACTTTAAGCGATTTAAGAAGTTCTTTATTAATGCATATATGTTATGTATACATTCTGGGACACAGATTTGGAAATCAGAGTAGAAGAAATTCCTATAGTCTGGTGCCTTTCTGAGCAACATGGAGGCAGCAACAACTGAATAACAACAATAAAAAAGCAGAAGGGAGCAGAAGCCAAAGGGACAACTGTCAACATGAAACTCCAGACCTACATTTCTAACAGGACCACCAACCTGAGTGGGCGTGAATTTCACATTAAAAGTTCAACTTCTGAAGAGACACCAAAACTTTGGAGACATCTCAGATGGGTCATTCAAGAACTCCATGTCCCTAAGCCCTTTGGAAAAGTTAAGGCAAGATCCCAGGGCAAACAAGCAGAACCATTTCTTCTTTTCAGCTGCTAGTAACAAGTAAATACTTGTACTGATTAAATTGACAGGATGCTTTCCCAGATTCCTTTCTTTCCTTTTTTAGAGAATAAAATTACGGATAGACACTGCATGAATTGGCATAACCTGCATATCATACTACCAGAAATAAATGCCTGAACCTTACATGATTCAAAATATCTCCCTGACATGAGTGAACAAACTTCAGAGTATTAAACCAAATGCTTCCTTGTTTCACTTACCAAATGGTGGGAGGTCTTTGACTGGCACTTTCTTGCGAGAGGGATAAAGAGATACGGCAGGGACCTGCAACGCTTGGTTTACTTTATGTTGCTGCTGCTGCTGCACTTTCTGTTGGATGCCTGCCCGGGGAGCCACTGGTGATGTTTCAGATTTTCCAGGTCGCTTGTCTCCTGTATTCTTCGGCACTTTGCAAGAAAGGGGAGAAAACACTGAATGACTACTAGCTAAAAACCTGGTGGGTGTTTCAGTCTGAGCAGTACAAAGCCCTCCAATTAATAATTAAAAGGTGCTCAAATACTTGTACAATTAAGGACTACAAACTGATTCATAATGGATATATAATTATTATTTCTTGCTACCCTGAAGCAAGGGAAGGTCACAACATATAGCATTCTCTCAAATCAAAATGAAACTGATGTATCTAGGATAAGGGCCTCCTCTGCTGCCCCCAGATACAGTTCTCCAAGTATCTCTGAAACACGTGGACATAAGGAAAACCCCTATTCCCTCAGAATAACCATATCCCTATTCACACCAATAACCTAAGTGCATAGAAAAACTTCTGATCCTCCAGATCCTTTGTACAGACAAATCTAAAAAGCCCTTGTACACTTCAGTGTGACATCATCTTAAAGCCTTATCACCTGTATAAATACTATGTCTCTATCCTGTTAACCTCCAGGATTATTTTCTTAAGATTCATAGACATTCAGTACTTGAAAATGACTAGACACCTAATTTTCCACCTCATTGTCTAGTTACTGTTCCAAATTGCCTCTCTGGACTAGAAACAGAGGTATATTTAACAGCTTCCTTGAAATCCATAGCAAATAACAATGCTCACATGTGTTGGTGGCTGGCTCACACTGCAGAGACAGTGTCTGGAGGCTCTCTTCATCCATTTCCAGATCCAAGTTTGAGAGGTACTGCTTTACCTTCCGTGCCATCTGAGCATCTTCATACAGTTTTTTAGCATTAAGAAAGGAGCTGCGACGGACCCGCTTTTTATGGCCCCCTGTTTGCGCAACATCCAGCACAGCTGCATTGGTACTGCCCTGGCTGAGAGACCTGAAGTGAAGGGGGGCAGGAGGAAGAGGAAAGAGGGGAAAGGTATGACTTAGTCCAATACAGTATCACCCGATAAATATGAAACGTGCAAAATATTGCATGAATGTCAGTCTACAGTCAAAGCTTACATGCCTCATTCCAGTAAATCAAACAGCTGTAACAGACAGAAAGATGAGGGCCAGGAAATCTTTTTTACTTGGTTACAGGCACTATTTTAATTACACAAATATTTTAACCTATTCTGGTCCAACTAGGCAACATCACACATCTAGAAAGCATTCACGGTAGCTCTCTCACATAAGCCAACTACTGAAAAGATTGGAGCATTAGGAAGAGGTCATGCAATAAGGGAATGCTGACAGAAGACTACAGTTGAGGTTCAAATTCAAATACATATACAGAAGGCACTTTGAAAGTCCTCTATGTTTTAAATCAGACTGTATACAAAATGTACAGCTCAGTTTTACAGAATAGAACTTCTTTGTAACTTGCAAGGTTGAAGACAGCTTTTTGTTAAATAAAATGATCAGCTCGTTCATGATGAAATAAAAAGTGTCATGCACATTTCAATGTATGTGTATCTATATGAAAGCTACGCATCGGTCTTGAATTGTTAAGGCAAAAATGATGGCTGAATTGTAATATGAAAATAAGTTAGTCTAGCAGGTACTTTAAGTTTTAACTTTTGTATTTGATTGTGATAATTGCTTAATAGGTATAACAAAGTTAACAGCTATTTTCAGCTGTTGCAACCTTGTCATTTTATAATTCTCTTTGACTCAAAGTCAATTCCTTTAGCAATTTAAATTGGACGTGGGAGGAGAACATCCCTTTTCTATCTACAATCACTTAAAAATAATTTAAAACTTATGTGTTATAACCTTAAAAGCAAAAGCACTCCTAGATTAAAATGTAAATGTATTGTCAGTAAAAAGGGTTAACAAAAGAAAAAAAATGTCAAAACACCAGAAAATTAAAGACAGCAAGTAGGAAACAATGCAAATGGTAAAGGAAGAATGAATGTCTGTGTGCGTTGTGTCCAACCACTTACCCCAAACTCCTCCATTTCTTCTTCCTGCAAGTGAGAGTCAGGAAGAGTAAAGCACGGGTTTAAGAAGAGACAGAGAAAGATCACAAGCTCAGAAAGAAAAAGACCAGACCTCACAACAAGCAGTTCTGGAAGCTCACAAATATTAAAAAGAGCCTTGACTTGAAGACACAGTCAGATATTACAAACTCTTCTACCTCAAATTAAGAAAAAGAGTATGCAATAAGCTGGTCTAACATGAAGTCAAGAGCATTCACTCCATGTTTTCTAAGACTACTAGCTGACACTGCTTCAGATACATTACTATGTCTACTAAAACAAAATTATAAGCTGGCATATGTCAATGTTTCAAACAGACCAATACATATGTTTTCAAGACAGTTTTTTCCCCTCCCTCCCACTGATAGAATCTCATTTTTATGAAGTAATTGTCAGCTAAAGAATAATAAGAAACATTTTTAGTATGTATCAGTAAGCACAAAATGTAATGGTTTCTCCAGTTTTACATCACCTCATTATTTTGGCAGATTGTTAACAACAAGAAGCTCATACTACTCCAAAGCCCCTCTTGCTGACACCTAGGCTTCTCTCAGCCAGGAAAAGCTTTGCCTGATACAACACACTTACCTTGTTCTAAACATTAAAGAAGGATCCATGTTCACAGACGCCATGCGACCAACATGACGTATCTCCTTCGCAATCATTCTCAGCTTCTCAAAATTGACCAAGCCCTCCACTTTAGAATCATTTCCTACAATCAACAATATCAGTAATTAGGTAGGAAAGTTAGCTTTGTCCTAGCTGGTAAAAGATGATGTACTTCTGCTTTTACCTTCATGAAGGAATGTAAGGTCTTTTTTGATAACAGGAAACAGGGGGATAATAGGGGGCTGTAGGTTTTGGCTGTTAAGGACATTACGATATTTTGCCATATTCCTAGATGGATCAAACAAGTCCTGTAGATCTTGAAACAGTTTTTCATACTTGCTTGGAAGCTTTTCCCAAGTAGTTCGGAGCCTTGCAACTGGTGCCAAATTCAGGCCACTTGAAACAAAAAAAAGTGCAAAAAAGTTCAAGAACAAGAGAAAGAAACAAAACATCCAGTAAAAGACCATGTTAAATTTTGTATGGGAGAAATACCATATAGTTAGAATAGCATAGCACAACAATATCAATAAAGCAACAGAAAGTGAAAATTTCTTTTCACCAGCACAGAATTATTACACTGATAATTATTATTACAGAATAATTCAGGTCATTTTTATAAAAGCCATAAAAACTGGAGATACATGAACGATGTAACTATAAACAGATAAAAATTACACTTGGATGAGTAATTAAACTTTATACAGACTATGTACTTGCTGCTGTGGAACAGTGTCTGAATTTGATAATAATATTGTAATCTAAGAGTACCTCAGGATCAGCCCTTATTTCCAAATTATCAAACTGGAGGAAAAAACATCTTTCACCTACATGATGATGTTCAGGTGGTGATAGTAAAGTGACATGCCTTCTTTCTGCAATAATCCATCTGACTTTGTTCTGTCTAGATCAAATTTTGTAACGCTTTCTATATTTGAGGTTATATGGAAGCTGTAGCTGGTACACTGTTTTTGCCCCCTGTAATGGCACTGCCTGTCTCGCTGTTAATTTCTACCTATGGGAAAGTTTGGCATCTGGAATCTTGGAATCTTTCCTTCACTCAAGTTTTTCCTAGCAGGAAGGCTGCTTTTATTTCTCATTGAGATCAGCTGAAATAGCTGAACAAAATCTCAGTATTTTTAGGTCTCAGAGATGTTGACCAATTATCAGCATGGATCCTTGACTTTGGAACTTGCCGCATTTGATCGAATGATATTCAAAATCAAAAAAAGTGTTACATTCAATCTGTTGACTGAACGTGACAAGAGCTTTTGTCAGAGACAGTGATAAAATTGTCATTTTAATGCAACTTACTCAAGCTTTTTCATAACAGACAATATTTGGGGATTTTTTTTTGTTGGCTTTTAAAAAATCTGTATAAACACACACATTAGAGTTTCCTCTCTTCCTTTTCATTCCAAAAGTAAGAAAGGTTTTCTGTCTGAGATTTTCAGTACTTTTTAAAATTCTTATTGAAAGACCTTTATTTACAGCCTATAATATGGTATAATATCACAGTCTGGTATTGACTATTAGCAGAGATCCATGCGAGAAACTGCTGATACAAAGAAAAACAAAGGAATGTATCATGGCTGAATGAATTCAAGATACTGGGAACTACATATAAAATGAGCTGCCTTTAGGAAATTAACGCATTCATTTATGACAATGTTTTAATTTTTCCATTTTATAACTACTGTTTCTCTTGGTCTGTCTTTAAGTAAGTGCAGTAGTTTCTCTAGGGCCACGTTCACCAATGACTCTTGCCATGCTGTCTTAAGCAGCAAGCACATAATAGTAGCATTTAGCAGCAAGCACATAATAGTAGCATTACAAATAATATTTCAGCAAACATTTCAATGGCAAATTCAGATTACTGGAAAATGCCCTCTTTATTGGATTGCCAAGCGTTGATGCTAGGTTTACTCTGTTAATTACTTTTTTTTGTTAACTAACATAAGTAAGACTTTGCTTTTTACTTAGAAGTAAAATTATTACTGGCCATACCTAATGATGGCAAACATCGAGTTGAAGTTCTTGCATTCTCTGCAGTGTAGTGCTATCTTAATGAAATGCTTAATGATCTTCATCCTTTTCAGCTGGTTGGTTTCTCTTAGAATCTCAGAAGCCACCCAGAATGTTTCTTGATTTATCACCTCTTCAAACCTTTTTAGATTAGTGCAACCTGTTTTTGATTTGAGTTTAAACAAGTCATCTATGTATTCCGTGGGTTCAATATTACGGAACAGCTCAAAGTTTCTCATGGAGAGTTGGGTAGCCACCTCAACAGTACTGAGCTGTAGTAGGGAAATTTGACTTTCCCTTAGTAACTCTTGAGCATCTTCATCTGAACAAAGAGTTTCTGTTTCCATGTTGTTCTTCAGGTAATACCTGTAAAAACAAAGTTCAAAAAGATACTTGATACAACATACTTGATTATATAACTGAAAGTTATAGCAATGATCCAGTTGGAATCTTACAATAAAACTAATTTTACCAGGCATAGGTATTAATGAAAAGCTGCATAAGCAACAATTTGTTGCAAAGAAACAGAACATTATTAAATAACAGTCCTTTAATAGGATTTTGACTTAATAAACTGGCATCATCAGCTTTAGCTCAGTCTCCAGTCTTACCTCCCACTCAGCTGTATCCTGTCAGCAAGCTTGGATAGCTGATCAGGAAGCCTCCTTTGCTTGATTACACCCTCAGGTGTGACAGATACTTCGCATAGTGAATATGCATCAGGGGTTGCAGTGAGAGCAAATTCCCTGATAGCCTGGATGACCACTTCTTTTGCTGTTGTGTCCTTACTGATCATTATGTAGCGACTTTGCTGGTCTGCCTTGAAAACCCGCAGAACTTGATCTGGCAAGTCTGGAAAAAAATTACATGCAAGTTACGCGCTTTAGTAAGCAATGAAAAACAAAAACTTAATGGTATAAGAATAAGCAAGTTACATTGAGTTTAACTACTAGTGCTAAGTTTTTACTTCCGTAAAGACTAGTTCTATTAACATCAGGAAAAGAAGTTAGTTAGGCTATAGATGGAGCAAGCCACAAAAATATGTTAACATTTTCAAAGTTTGGACAGACAAACTAATGAGCAGTCTGATTTTCGCAGGTGTTGGAAAATTCTGTTTAAGTCTGAGAAAAATCCAGGACATAAGCTACACTATTCTATACAATGACATATAAGAAGCTTAAACAATTTGGTGATAGGAGTGTCAATCGTCCTAAGGATGTTTTAAAGAAAATAGACTCATTTACCTAACTCTGACACTCAAGTATAGTGCCACACACAAAGGGAAGATGTGTACATATAAGTGGCTAGGAAGATGCTCGTATAATGCCCAGCATGCATGTGTACACAATAAAAGTGCGGTAGTATTAATGCACCCAAGTACTCAATTATCAAAAATACTCTATACATTTAGATCATAATAATAAATGTGTGAGTAACAGACTGAAAACTTTGCTCTTTAGTTCTCTGTGCCAATGTTTTAGTAACTAAGAACTACAGCAGCCAGAGATAAAACAAACATCACAAATATTCAAGTTCTAAATATATTACTGTTTCAAGTGACTGGTGACACAAAAGTTACAGTGAACACCTACAAGGTGACTGGTTTTTAGGAAATCTGGAAAACTATCAGCCAATGTTGATTTGGTACTTCCATAAGCTATATGGAGATACCAAATCCATGCATATTTTCATATTTTGATGAATGGATTGAAATCCAGACCCATTAATGAACTGACATTTGGTTGTTATCCCTGTATTATAAAAAGGAAAAAAAAAAAAGAGATGATATTGTACAGCTATCCACCATGGGTTTCTTAAAATCAGGTATTTTTAACTGACAAGTATTTTTAACTTTCAATTAATTTAACTTCTTCCCTCTGTTACAAATAAGCCTTTCTAGTTTTGTGAGGAATGACATCTAGTAATTTTTCTTTCTTTAATTAATATGGGGTTTTTAAAAATAATTTAATTTTTTTAGATCCCAGAGATCATACAAGCAAGAAAATATTTAATAATAGAAAGCCTTCTGAATCTGCAGCCACAAAATGACCATCATTAAAAAAATACTGAAAAAACAGCTGCCAGATGAAAACATTCGCTTTGATACAACCACAATCTTTTCTGACAAGTCCTGAATGTGCATAACACGTACCGAAGTTACTACAGAAAGATCTATTCAGCAGCAGAAATCTTGTGACAAAAGAACAGAAATTAAATCTCCCCACTGCTGCTGCACGTTTCCATAACAGTGATTAAGAAAGTATTAAGAGAAATCTGTCTGATATGAGTTGATTTACATGCTACAAAGGCTGTTTAGGCTTAAACATATTAGTTTACAAATTTCATGCAACTAAGCCCATAACTTCCAAGCTCACAGTAGTTTTTTCATAGCTTGAGAAGCACTAATACCAAAACACACTAGAACTGAGTGATTACATCATCAGTTACACATAAAGAATATTACAGGCCATTTTTCAGCCCTTCCTAAGCACTTGAGTCAAATCTACAAATACTTTATAACTAGCAAGCCGATTTTGCCTTTTATCACCAACTCTATATTGACCGATCTTCCTTCAGAAATTAGTTGAAGAGGGATCCAGAGGAGTGTCCGAAATATTTTCTACATTTTTTTGACATCTTGAGGAAGGCAGATGCCAAAGACACAGCCTTTCAGAGATGTTATTGAAAAACAGACCATGCCCTAGATCTTGTTGCCCCTTGCTATTAGAGAAATACTTCCCACTTGAAATGCTACAAAGTTGGGAAGCTACTGTAAACAATACAAAGGTCAAAAATTGTTTAAGAGTCCCAAGTAATAAGTGTTTTATGCAAGGAGAAAATAACCTGCACTGTTGGATCACTGAAACCAATAGGAAGAAACGCAGAGATCAGCAAACAGAAAAGTCCCATTTTAGTGCTGCATTTTACCACTCAATTTCTCAGGCTGCTTACCTATCAGAGCTGGTAGCAAAAGCTCTAACCCAGAATACAGAGAAGTCTGCCAGTAATTGAAATGATTACAGCTACAGCAATGGTAGCAAGTAATTCAGCCCAATAACTTTTAAAAAAAACACTGTTTGAAGAGAATCGTAATCACCCCACTTCCCTCTTTTTCATAAAGGAAACTGGAGTGGCAGGCTGAAGAATGCAATGCTGCATATGATAGGATTCTAAGCCTTTAGACTGTGAGGGGACAAAAAACGTACTGGTGACTGGCAGCTCATCATTACTATATTATTTTGACTTCCAATCATATAACAAAGACAGCACAAGAAAAGAGAAATCAAAGTGCTATTTAACATTTAAAAATAAACCTTTAAAAGTATATTTGAAACAGCCTGAGCCAATCAGAACAGAAACTACAATGACTTCCTGCAGATTTCAAGCTGTTCACACTCTCTCCTCAAAGACTACCCTTCCAAAACAATAAGTTTTTTTATTTTCTGTCCTGAGGGATATACACCAAAGCCTCAAAGGACAGCTGCTCTACCACTTTTCTCTTTCTTCTCCAGTGCATTCAATTTCTTGCAGTCTGCCTCCGTTTCCATCTTTCATTTAGACCAAGGTAGTAAAAGGAATTAAAACTGCAGAGTTTAATTTTGTCCAAGTCTTAAAATATATAGAGGAATAATTCGCCTCTTCTATCTACACTGCAACCATCTCTAAAGTCCTTAAAGTATATGTTTTTTATTTCAATCCCTCTCTCCCTTCCTTTCTATACAGGAAAAAAATTTTGCCTGTGAATTACTTTAAAAATATTCAGTGTGTGGACATTTGGGCAAATTTTAAGCAAAGAAAAAACCCAATTTTTGGTTTTTTTTAATGATAAAGAAACACACTTTCTACAAAGATAATGGAAAAGCTGCTAAAACATTGGAGCAATGGCACTACATCGTATTTGTGTCCTTTCCTCAAAGTAAAATGCAAACAGTAGAATCTTATTTGTTTATTAAGCTTCTCTGAACTCCACCTGTGATGGAAGGGCTGTCAGGTCTGCAACGGCTGCCCTTCTCAATTTGTGGGGTTTGTTTGAGCTGTGTAAGTCAGCAATGCCCACAGCTCTGGAAGTTAGCCAGTTGCTGTGCTTGGCATTAGGGGCACATTAATTACCTAGAACTGACTGGTCTAGGTAAGCAAGAAGCTAGAGAATGGAATCTTCTGCCATTTATAGAAAAAGTGCTGATGAAAAGTTAGGCTCTTATTGATAAGGCATATCTTTAAGGTGTCGGACACTAGTCATCAGATAAAATGCAAAAAAAAAAAATCTATCTTCCAACTCTCTCAGGATCAATCTCAGACACTGGGATAAAAATCACAAAGCACCTTCTTGCAGTCTTCTCTAGCCCAGTATCACAGTAAATTAAGCTCAGTATCACAGTTCCAAGTGTGATGATTGCACCAACATGGCCAATGTGTAGGCTGATATTTAAGCACCATCCCTTTAGGTAATGTCTGAATCCCTCAGGTTTAGGAGGGCACTGAATTTTCAGTTCTACTTTTGAGAAATACTCTAAAGATTAGACTGAAATAATCATGTGTCTGCATAGCTACCACCACCATATCCTCCTCCAGCAGCTATATTTTAATAGCAAAGATTTGGAAGGTTTCCCACTAAGAATCTTCTTGCAGCCAGATAAAAGCCCAAATCCCAGCCTCACCAGGAGCTCCAGCTAAACCCTTCTCATAAGATAAGGCTCTCAAGTTTCTCATATTCTCCCCCTATTTCTCCCTCAGTCACCCCTGTGCTTTGATCCTCTCTAAATGTGTTCGTTTTTTATCTATCTCAGAAAGGGATTTTATATTCAAAGAATTTGGCATAGAGCTGTAGGGCAGGGTGACTAACAGGAAACTTTGAAACTCTGTCCCTTACAGATGTAGTACAAGATTATATAAGTCTGTTCAGAAAAAGACTGAAAAGCATGTCCTGTGTCCCAGTCCAACACCCTTTCCCTTTACTATAAGCTAATGATCTAGTGTGCTATTTGAAAACACTGCAGTCCTGTAAATAACAATCCATGGGAGCAAATTATAAAGTACCAAGCAAAATAGGTTTTTCCTGACAAAGAATATTCAATCAGTAAGAGGTACTCTACATACAGTACACTTCAAAAAACAGACATCTATTATATTAGGGTAAAGTATATTGGAGCAAATGTAATAAATCCTAATGCATTAATATGTGGGTAATCTGTGTGTAACATCATATAGTTAATAAAAACTCACATGCCTTGTTCAGTCTCTCCAGGTGCAGACAAAAAACCTGATCTATTAAAGGAAATTAAAAGGTCAAGAACAACAACAAAAAAGGATCCTTACCTGGAGTAGTATTAAAGTCCAAGATGCGGTGATGAGACTGCAGTAGATCAGGATTACTGGATGACAGGGTTCCGCTGACAGGTAAAGCAGGAGGAATGTGCTTTGTTTGCCTCAGTCCCACAATGCTGTCATCCTGAGACTGGCCAATTCCAATGTCACTGCATCCAGAAAGAAATGAAATCAGGGCTTACAGACATTCAGAGCTGGGGCTACACTAGGGAGATTCAGGGATGTCCCTATCGTTACCTTTTAGTACAGTAATTGCTACTTAGTGTCAAAGTTCTCCAGAAAACAACAGTACTTGCTGTCTAGCTTTGTCAACAGCCCCCCAATGTCCACTCAGAGTGATTAGATATGCCTGCTCACACTGCCAGAAGATCCTCATGTTCACCATTAAGCTCTGAGAAGCTGCTAGGCTCATTTTTTGACGACTTTTCACAAAGGCCAAGATCTTCACTCAAAAGGTGGTACCTTAGAATACCTCATCACTCCTGCACCATCCCATCACTCAAACTTTGTCTAATACTGCTGTCCCCTCAGTGCTGTTTTATTACAAGACCTGAATTTCACAGATTTTTCACCCCATCAGAGATAGGATTTGCAACTATACTTTGTGACATATTATAGCCAAATATCTTTCAACAGACAAATAAAAGAGGATCATTGAGATCATTCATTTTCCTACCCTATATCCCCTCTCTGAGTTTCTTTTCATTCAATGTGACTGAAGTTATGCCAGTTAACTTGGAAGGGTAAGCTAAACAGCTAGACTTATGTGTTACTGGTATACCCTCCAAAGTGCCAGACAGTTGTAAATAAAGTATTCTGGATAAAGGTGAAGGGTTTTGTCTGTTAAATTGTGTAAGGCAGGGTCCCAAAGGAGGTCAGTAGTGCTAGATAGATCAGAGACAGAGTTATCATCACATTATAGTAGGCACTGACTTGCTTATTGCTTCTGAGTTCATAATTATCAAGTGAAGCAGAACAACTGCTACAGGATGCAGAGCTGGAGACAGCCATTGAACTTTTCTCTAAATACATCAATTAAAATCTTTACTAAAGTACTCGGAGGGTGTAAAATGTTGAATAGCAGTCATTATAGAAAGTGAAAACAACTAAAAATGCAGCAGACATAGGCAAAGCCTTTCTAAAAGCCAAGCACATCGAAATCTGTATCTACATGTGTAAATAAAGCATAAGCCAGAACTTACACTTCATTGCAAACTGCTACAACTCTGAAAAGTCAGTCTAGTAAATCAAATGATGCAACACAAATGACCACTTGTACCCTAATGTTGGGTATTTAAGCCTGTGACTAGTGTTCCAGTTTTCCTCAGAAAACCTAAACAGAAGTAATATAGGGCCAGATAATTATCTCCAATAGCTGTTACAGCCCCAATATCCTTTTGTGCTTACCAGCGAATTAGTTTACACAGTAAACTAATATATACACCACTTCTTTAAGTGCTATGAATAAAACAGTACTCTGGAAAGCTGGAACAGTATCTCTGGGCAATTAAGAAAATATTAATTACACGGACACAGCAATTGCTTTTTAGAATGCAATGCAACTTGAAAAAGTTTGGAGGGATAATTCTGTATGATGTGTTTGGGTTTTCTCATTGTTTTGTTTTTAAAAAACAAGATAACTAAAAGTTATTGGATTCTCTCCCAATCAGAAGTTAAGCTGAAATCTGAACATTTGTATTTTTGAAATTCCATATCAAGCACAAAGTACTGTGACAAGCAGTGACACTCAATTCAGCACACAACATTTTTATGGTAAGCCACAAGCAAATAAGCCTTTCAGTACAACTAAAAAAATTGCCAGCAATCAATGTCTTTTCTTTCAAGTAGGAATGACTTCACATAAAAAAAAACCCTCAGTAAACAAAAAAAACCAAAGCCCTTGAACCTCATAATGCTTTCTGACGGTTCTAAACAGCTATATGCTAGATTTCATAAGTCTCCCAAGACCAGTATTTTCTCTAAATTCAAATCAAATGAAGACAATGTGACTCTCACACTTATACTAATAGTTTCATCTGCATTATGCATTCCTTTTGCAGTTTGTCAGTTTTATATATTCTTATACCGATCCTGTGCGTCATGACCAAAGCAGCTTCAGTAAAGTGGATCAACTGACAAATGTTACGTTTAAAAGAAAAAAGGAAGCATCAAAAATTCTGCTCAGTTTTAAGCATTCATATAAAAAATTGGAAAGCACTTACTTTACACTCAGTTTTGTCTATTTTTAAAACTTAGAGTGAGTTCTAACTTATGCAAAAAAGAAATGAATGCCAGAAACTTCAGACACAAAGAGCAATGCTAAAAAATCCAGGTGCCAGGAAGATCAACTGTCCTACTGTTAGATAAAATATTTTATTATGCTGATGAGATGAGATTGTCGTTTTAAGGAAACAACATTTCTATTGCTTTCTGTATGCATTTGCCATGCAGGGAGACAGCACATTAACTAAGAAATAACTCTCCTGCTGAACGACAAACAGGGTAGAAGCGACAATGGAATGGCAGAGCTGTCTGAATGCTTCCTCCTTCAAAACACATCATCCTCTGCATCCCACTGCAGGGTTGCAAACAGAGAGGAGAGTTGGAGGCTGTTTCTTTGTCTGGGATGCTGCACTGTGGACCAGGTAGAACTTTACTACAGAGGGAGGTGAGGATGGTGTTTAACCCTTATTTGGAGCAACTAAGCCTACAGACCACAAAACCACTCTGCACTAGAAAAGTAAACAAAGAGCTCGAGTGGAGGCTGTAGCCAGAAGCAAACTACAAGAGATGCCCTATAGCCACTGAAGATTTCCCAGTAGAAGCAGAGGAAATGGTGCTGTTTGCTCAGTTTGGGAAGTTACTTGACATTAATGGACTAAACTGCAAGACTGAAGGAAGGTATTATCTCCTGCTCAAACTGATTCATCTTTGAT
Source organism: Neopelma chrysocephalum (assembly GCF_003984885.1). Lineage (NCBI taxonomy): Eukaryota > Metazoa > Chordata > Aves > Passeriformes > Pipridae > Neopelma > Neopelma chrysocephalum. Next base: position 17,511,093 of record NW_020897700.1, read on the forward strand.
GCTGATTTAATGTCTCATGAAGCAGACGAGCTCCCTCTAAGAGTGACCTCGTTCTAGTTTAAAGATTGCTTTTGTCTGGATACATCCTGGAGGCACTGCAGACTTCTGCAGTCTTCATATTCAAAAAAATGTGGACAGTTTAACCTCACAAGCTAGCTGACTCATAAAGTCTTTAAATGCCTATTTTAATTAATGAGTAAATCAGTTTTTTCATCCCTCTTGATTTTTTATGTGTAAAAATACGTGAGATTAGGTAAATTCCCTTAATATATGCAATTATTAGGAAGAACAAGATAGATCCTTTGACGCAATAGGGGAAAGAAAAGCACAAACATTAGTCTACAGCTACAGATGTCTATGCAGGAACTGTGCAGACACAAACAACTGAATGTCAACAGGCTTTGCAGATCAATTGCTATATATAAGACACAAAGTAAAGCTAGCAAAAAGAAAATAAGTCAAATGTATTGTTTTTCTGAATCTTACCCAAAGAGGTCCCTGCACAGAAAAAGTGTAAAAATTTTTTAAAAAATAAAGAAAAAGAAGGAAAAGAAACATGAAAATTTTATGCAAATACTATGAACAATAGTGAACAATGCAGAAAATCAGGCCTAACAGTATGCAGAGGTCATCAGAGGAACAAATATGCAAGACCAGTGAAATAAACGAAAACATTCTAAAGACAAACAACATAAAAAGAGGATTTACTGATTCTCCTCTACTGAAATGCATTGCCATCAACTTAAGAAACATCCAGTATTTGGATATAATAATTTACATTAATTTAGTCTTTCTATTACTAACATTCTATATATAAATGTTTCAGAACAGTTTTCATTTAGTAGGGAATACCTAACATTAGTTAAGCAAACTTTTTTTTAAGTAATGGCAGGAAAAAAATCCTAGATTTTCAGTACAAGTGCCTTTTTTACAAATTTGTATGGAATAGTTTCTTCCTTAGTGGGTCACAGGAAAGAAAAGTGCAAGAGAAAACACTGATCACACATCAACTGCCCTCTACAATTCATTTTTCCCCCCATCGATATCATCTGCCTTGGCCAAGAACCAGATTCCCATAATATCACATAAAACTCACTCTTCTATTTTTCCAACTATTCTTCTCAGAACTGTATTTCTAAAATGTGTTCATTGAATAAAAGCTATTAGATAGCATATTTAGCTTTCATTAAAAAAATACACAATTCTTTCAAGGACAAGTTACAATTTTAATCTCAGTCTCCCTTACAGCAGTACGCAGAAATTTTTATAGACCACTGGAATGTGGATACATCGAAATCATTGCTCATATCAACTCTCTGCAAGCAAACTTGCCTGAAGTTATTCTGAGATTAATTGTCTGGGACGCTTTCAGTTAACAGTCCTCTCAAAAGAAAATAGTAAATGACAAAGAAGTATTTGTCTCATCACTTTATCTACAAGAAGCAAAATACATCCAAGTTGCATTGTTAACAGTCTATGCTCATTCAGAGTAGTATTTTTTAGTATAGCTGTTCAGACATAAGCATGATTTGTATTAATAAATAAAAAAGTATCGTCATATTATATATATGTTTCTTAGGAATTACAAAAATTTAACACAAGGCAAATATTTAAGAGGAAATAAACTCACTTGTATGGTTTCTGAGGCAGAATACTGATTCGAGTCTTGTCAAGTATCTTCTTTAACTTATTTCTTCCCCCAACTGTGTTGGCTTTACTTTTCTTATTTACTTTTTCTAGTCCTATTACCTGCTCCACGTCAACAGCAAGGTCGGGGATGGAATAACGACTCGCCTTTTTAATATCACCAATTTTAGGCAGGTGGGGAGCACCATTTCTTTTTTCCTCTGACAACCGTGTTAAGAGTTCTTTAAAAACTGCGCAAGACAGGAAAAGGAAGAAAAGAAAAAAAAAAATTTTTAAAGAAAACTCAGTGCACCAGACCAGTTTAATATTAATCATTATTAAAAAGTGATTAGCATATTCTGTCAATTCCAGTATTAAATGACTTTAGATATAAGACTTTAGAAACATTTTCTATTTTAAAAAGGGCATTCATTTTCCATAGTAAGAATCAGAAAAAACATAAATTGGCCCAGCCTAGAATAGAAATCCACCAGTGACCACATGGTTGCACGGATTCAACAGAAGGAATTTGACTTTTCAGCCTAAGGACAAAGGCTTCCGCAGAATAGTAACATGCATAAAAAGAGTACACTAGACAAAATTGAGATTGAAAAATGCAAATAAGAAGGAAGGCTTCAATAGACAGGCAGCAACAAAAGCTCTCAGATGGACAAGAAATTACTAGCAACAGGACCAAAAAAAATCACAGGGGAAACGGCAACAAAGTCAGAAGGAAAATATAACAACGTAGGAGATTACTGAGACACTTTGCATGTTCGACAGGGCTGTTGCATCCATCTGCCAGAGATAACAAAAAACCTCTCATTCTCCCTCAGGTCCCTAGCAAAGAGTCATCTCTAAGGCAGAAATACCTGATAAGTTTGTAAATTAGTTCTTCTACTGCAATTTTCAGCCTCACAACAATGCTGATATATTTAAATAAATCAAACAAAACTGATGTGGAGACCAAATCACATATTCTGAGTATGACAGGAACTCTCCATACATAAATGAAAAAATCATCTGATGAATTAATTTGTAATAGCAAATGAAAACTGATAATTAAAACTAAGGACTTGTAGGAAAACATGGGAACAAGGGTAACCAGCTCAGAATAAGTATTAGGGGTTAGGTTTTACTGTTATTTATTAATTTTGTCCTTAATGTTCATCTTTATCTACAGAGATACATAAAAAATCACCAAGAGACTTCAAAAGCTTCAAATAAAAGTGAAGGAAAGTAATCCCAGTCAATAACTCTACTGTTGAATAGGAATTGGAGGCTGGAGAGAAAAATTAGATACAGATAAGAAGATGCTGTTGAAAAAAGGAATCCGTCTGGGATTTGTGGAAGAGGAATTGTGCATGCAATACACAGAAAGTAACTGTTCTGAGACTCTACTGTAATCTGATTTCAGTATTTGCACTGGAGCAACAAGATAGGAAAAAACCACAACTTCTGAAGAAAAGAAGAAATCAGGTTTAATCTTTAACATACTAAAGCAACATGAGATTCAAACATCTAGTGTGTGAAGAATGGTTACACAGAACTTACACATGGAGTAACAAGTACATAGTGTTGAAAGAAATATCTTAAGAAATATAAGAAATACCTTAATTATTAGAAACATTTGAAATTGTAGAATCTTTACTGCAAAGCAAAAAAATCCCCAGGAAACAGATTTGACCAATAACTTTTGGAGACAACCCAGGCATATTTAATTATCAGTTAGTGCAGTGACATGCTGTGATAATATTCTGCCCTGCTTGTGATGAAGAACCTGATCCTGAAAGAGATACCTGGAAACACACCACTAAATTGTATAAGTAATCCCAGTATCCAGTGGTAAAAATCAAACCAAACCTCCAAGCTATTAATAATTTTTGATGCTAACCGAGGCCCTGAGCTGCTTAAAGATTCCTTCATGCCTACTTAAGTACTTGTTAGAGGGAAAAACGTAGAGAATAAATAGAGAGGCTAGCAAAATTCTTTTCACCTAGCTGGCAAGAAAGTTTGTATTAGCCTTGTGCTTGTTTACACTCATAGTGGGCTGAAAAACTACGATCAAATTCAGCACACAGAAAAGGACCACTGATCAACTGAAATGCCAAAAGAGGCTTTTTCTTGAGAAAGAACTAAATATTATACATACAAACATATTTTATAAGTTTGAGCTACATTGTCACGATAGTTCCTCTTAATACAGTTCCTCTTAATTCTGAGAGTGAAATCACTTTTTAACAGACTCTATTAATACATTTTTGTTTGCAATTATGAACTAAGGTATTTTAGGACCTGCAAGCTTCCTTTTTCTATTTTCTCTCGTACAAAAGAGATTCGAGCAAAACTGTTTTAAACTGTTAAAAAATTAATTTAAGTCTACATCAAAATTAGAACAGAAATTTGAACAAACCGTGCACGCAAACTTACCAAATAAATTGGTTTTCACAGTGATAGACAAATGAGTGTTATTTCTAAGTATTTCCATGGCTTTTGTCAGCTGAATGTTTTCAAAGTTTTGACCATTCACTTCCAGTATCTAAAAATTCAAACAAGTAATGTTACTTTCACGTAGTAAAGAGAAATGAAACAAAAAAAAAGGGGGGAAATGGGGAACACATTTTAAAATTAGATACCTGGTCTCCACGTTTCAAGCCTGCTTCCGTAGCTTTGCTACCAAAATCTACGCTGTCAACAAAGATTCCAAATCCCTTTTCAGACCCTCCCAGTAAGATAAAAGGCAAAGGGGCTTCTCGAGATGGCTTTGTTAAGGTTATCAATCTTCGTTTAGCTTTAGCAGCACAAGCAATATTTAACAGCCTCAAATGTCCACCCATTTTCTACAAGAGAAAAACATAAGTTATACATAACAGCCTGGCTACTCCCTGTCATCCCAAATTGCCAGAAAAAAAACACTCACTCTTACCTCCCTCTCCAAATTGTTCTCAAATTCTTCCAGAAATCGAGTCATAGCAGGGTCTCCTTCAAAATCATTGAAGTGATTGTTCACCCACAACAGTACTACCCGTGTAACCTGAAAATTAATCAGGGATATAAATATTTTCCAGGAATACTCAGACCAACAGTACTGCTAAATCCTTTAAAAATCCTGTTCCCTAAAGGCCCTGTAAATTTCTACTGGAATCCTAAATATTATACATATATATATATATATCTCCAAAGCAAACTTTACTAATATGTGATCATTTATCAGGAGGATAGAACAAATTAAGTATTAAAATTGTTTTCATTTGTATAAGCAACTGTATGCTGTATTGCATAACAAATACTACGAGTCAGAAAATTAACAGTGGCTGTATGAAATTTGACTAAGTAGGGAATAGTGCACACAGGAAAAAGCCAACGACATAGATCCATTTCTGACCTATAGCAACAATTTCCTGTTCATGTACATTTCCAAATCTGCTTAATTCTTCAAGCACATGATCATAAAGCTTATGAGACAGCTTTATATTGGTTCTTGAATCTCATGTCTTTAGATGTGCCACCATTAACTTCATTTGGCACTTACCTGTGTAAAAGAGTTATTTTATGTTTAGAGAGGCAGGAAAAAGGAGCTCTTGCACGATGCAGAAAAAAAGTTTTAACAGCAAAAACCTACAATTTCTTTCCTTAGAGTCAATCTTTCTGTTTACTCCTCCTTCTTTCTCTCCACCGCTACTCCCCAGAAGCAACTACAATTCTTCAAGTTTAGAAGAATCTTAGCTGGTATTTTGCAGTTTGTTAGAAAAAAAACCCTAAAGGAATACTACTAATTAATACTAATGAAGGTAACGCCACAAAATAAGAGCTGCATTTTTTAAAACCATATGCTTCCACTATAATATTCTCTCTTTTAGCATGTGATTTGATTTGGAACATCAGCAGCACTTGTCTTGATGAAATAAAAGAGTTTTGATGTCTTGAATTAATATTTATTCACACTTTTTAAAAAAGTTGTTTAATCCAAAATGGTTGTGCCACTCAACACTACCTCTAAAAATACAGTTGCACTTCTTCTTTTATGCTGGGAAAGTAAATTAGTAGGGATAAACCTCCAAAAATTTCAAAACCTAGAGCTTAAGAACAAAGTCTTATAAAAATTTTAATCAGCTAGTGCTAACCTCTGTCCATTCTTCGTGTCTGGACAAAACCTAAACATCTGCAGCCTCATGTGCTAAAGGGTTGACACCAGCCATGTAAAACCAACCACTGCCACCTTCACATACAGTTTCTAAGCAGTTTTCCTTTTACCTCAGAAAAGCAAATGAATTCAGAAGAATTGCTGAAATTAATGACCAAACTAATAAGGTACTTCTGAAGTCCTCAAGAGTTCAGATTCTAACAGAAGGCAACTGCACAGCACTATGTGCTGCAGCTCCCAGCCACAGGGACATACTTGTGATTTTTCCACCTTTGAAATTGAACTTCATTCCTGTTAAACAGCTCTGATATTTTTCATTACTGTGGTTGACACTGGAAGATCCAGACAATGTCTGGATAAATTTAGGCTAATTGCAGATTTTCTAAATTGGCTGGGAAGTTGCAAGCCATACCACATAACACACTATCAACTTCTGCAATAACAGTCTCACTGTCAATGCTGCTTTCCAAGTTAGGACTTACTAATCTACACCCAAAGGACACCATGCTGGTAGGATTTGAATGATGACTTCCAAAGGAATGCCACTACTTGTGTCACAATCAGGAACAGCATTAAAAGACAATTAAAGTTGTAAAATCAAGTACCCCGCTGCTCAGCAAAATCATCAGTAAGGTTGGATCTCAAGTGTCCCAGTATGATTACTCCTGAGTACTGGTCATGCTCAGGAAATTTTACTCACTCCTTTCACTCTCCTCACGGACTATCAGCCCCCAATACGAAAGGGCCAAAATCTTGCAGATTCCTTATTCCCTACTTGCTTATCTCCACTTGTCTCAAGCTGTTCTCTGCCTCTTGCCTTTTTGTCAGTGCTACTGGATGTCAGAAAAGGTTGGTCATTGAGGTAGCAGAACAAAGAGCTGCTCTGTGTTCAGACCTGATACCAGCAACTGTGCTGGCTCATGCTTTTACAGAGGCTGAGGGGATTATCCATTGGAGGACAAGCAAAGTGAGTTTAAAGATGAACTCCAATATTATAGATCTGAAGTTGTAACAGTATTAGCTGCAAAGCCTATCCTCTGCCAAATGTATGATCCTTCCTCCGAGGCATAGCTATACTAGCAGTTCTAGAAGAAATACCCAGACTTAAATAAAAGTTGAAAACCAAATTTCTCTTCAGCCTTAATAATAAAATTCCCTTGGTTTCAAATTTACAAAAAAAAAATGTCTGGAAATTTTTACTATTTATTTTACATATGAAAAAGTTGCATACAAGTGAAAATAAAGCAATATAGTGTGAAGTACAATATATCCTCAATAGACAGTGTGCCAAAAGTGCATAAGCCTTATTCTTCCACCATGGAAATTTTATTTAGGGAAGAGGATATTTGATTACTTTCTTGTGTTTGGGTTGGGTTTAGTGCTTTTTTTTTTTAATGCCAAATAAAGCTCAACAGATTCTTAATGTACGCATTTTCTAGTCTCTTCACAAAAAAAAAAAAAAAAAAAGTTTGCCAAGTTGTGTGAACAAGTAGCATGTACAGAAAAACAGAACTTAGTTATATGCTCAAATTTGGAGACACAATAAAATTCTATTCAATCACATGAAATAAAAATACTGATTATTGTAAAAAACCTTTCTGTATACTTGCAAACAACTAAGTTATGTTGTAAAAACACAGCAAGGTAAAAACATGGCTAATTTACCTTCCCTGAACACATTAATATTTACATAAAATGAGGATAATATGTTCTTAGTTTTAGCCATGTATTCTGCCATTAAAATATGCCCCTAGCAATTCGTGTCTTATTCAGTTTAGTCATTCTCTCTAAAATATATTTTATTCTTAATAGCTTATATTTCAGTTCAAATGGTAACAGGTGCATAATTCAGGAGATTTTAACCTTATCCCTGAGGCTGGGGTCATTGAACCACTCCAACAACTTCTTGCCCACTTCCATTGGGCTGGAAAGAAAGGTCCGATACGTCAACAGGAAGTCTTCTATAAATGTTGGGTCTACCACAGAGTGCTCTTCCACCAAATGCATTGTTAACCTTTCAGCTGTTCCCTATTAAAAACCAAAACAATGAAATCTTAGTTATTAAAACAAATTTTCAACGCATGCAAATGTGTTTTCTTACTGAAGATGCATTACACTAGAAAGAATACTGCCATCCATTTACTGATAAACTAAGCAAAGATAATGCCTTAAACGCTGTGATAAGAAACGTAAAAAGTTTATGTAATTAATTTCTATAGAAATCACCTAGTTGTCAATGTGCGTATTTATAAAGAAAATCTAGAAGTATTAACAGTCTATTTTCAAATATATATTTTTAATGTTCTCAACTAATCCTGGATCTAACTTGCCAAGTTAAGAAGTTTATAGAACATAGACTTTTGCAAGAGACTCTCTTTTGTTTTTACCTTGATGACAATGTGACCTTTTCTTGTTCCAGTGCGATCAAGCTCCCTGTGCTCCTTCACCATCACAATCTCCCCTTCCTCTTCCACCTTCTGCATGTTCTTTTCCACTTGATTGAGGATGCGGCAATAATCTTGCTGGGCTATACAAACAAACTGGAAAGAATCATCACGCACCAGTATTAAAAGGTAAAATCTTCAGAAAAGCATGTAGACTTAAGCTGCAAGTACTGTATTAATAGAAAAGATAAAGAATTTTCTCAACCTGCAGTGAGTCAAATTTGTCTTTCCAGCAGTTCAGCTGTAGTAAGCAGATGAATACATAAGCACAGTACTTCCACTACAATCTTGCAGTTAGAGGAGACCAAGATCCATTAGAGCAACATGATTTAGCATTATCAGTCATTTTTGTTCAGCTGCTTTGACCTCCTCACTGCTGGAGATATAGTTCAGTACCCTAGCCAGTATTTTTTTCTCCCATGAAAGCTTTTGTGGTGTTTAGAAGGGTTAAAAGAGTGAAGTGAAAACTTAGCTTTTATTTTTTGTTTCATTGCTATGGTAAATTATTTTCATTTTTCACAGCTATTATTACTATTAAAGTCTATCCTTAAGAAAACACATTTATTCAATTAATGAGTGCAGGCACACAGAAACAAATTACTTCTGGATTAAAGCATACAGCAGGAAAATTATTTTCTACAATCATCTGTTCAGCCAAGAATATGTGCAAGAATAACTATCTTAAGAATATTCCTACACTATGCAAATATAATTAAGAACAACTACAAAACTTAGAAAGACAATACTGTACATACTATGAATTACCTTCTATAACTTGTTAAAATTTTTATGCCTTTGTCTCTTTCTGGAGGCAAGATTAAGCTGTCTTCGTATATGAAGTTGGGTATTTTAACTGAGAGGAAATAAGCATTTCTTCTGATTAAAAAGTTGTTAAATCATCATGCATGTACTTAAGACAAAGGCATGAGAATCAGAGACAGGATTTTCTCCTGCATTCTTTAAACTCATTTACACACCATTTCTTTTTACCAGCAGCTAGTAGTAGCTGAAACAAGTCTCATGGTTTGGATTTGTTGAAAATATTATCCTAACAAGAAACCATTTATGCACATTTTGCAAGTCAGATGGGCAAACCAAACCAAGTGACTTTATTAATACATTTACACCCATTTCAAAGGTCATCTTCTTGAAGTTAATTAGCCATCAGGACCAAGCAAAATGCTTAATTCAGCCAAGGCTCAGCTATTATTTTCTGGATGGAAATAAGCAAACAGCAACCACATACCCAGATTAGGCCAGTATGCCATGAGAAGCATTCCTTACATCTGACTGCTACTATTATAGTAAACATCAAGGCTTTTTCCTTGAAGGGCCAGATTAGCCAAAAGTAGATTTTTCACTCAAACCACAGGAGAATTTGTATTACCTAATATTCAGTAGCTGAGTCGAGTAAGGAAGAGCTATTAGCTGTAGAAGTAAAAGAGCCTGTAGTGGCTAACAGACCTTAGGATCCTACTATGGGAACATTGGAAGCAATGGGTGGAACAGGCTGATGGGCCTCAAGTTCTGAAGAAAGCATGTAGGCAAACCTTTTCACCCAAAATGATCCCTAACCAGAAGAAGATAACTTAATTTCCCAGACAGTGGGTATGCAGGAGCCATATCACCCAACTATTGTCCAGGGTTACCCACTGGAGATTTTACATATATTCATTTTAAAATAAAACTGTGTCTCATTACTGAGTTGCATTATGCCCACATGTTTGTGAATTTGCATGTATTACAGTCCGACACTCTACCTGGCAGTCATCCACTTTGGTTCTCATTACACCTTTCATATATTCCTTTTCCATGGTAGGGGAAACGCCAAAACTGTTCCCCATGCACAGTATCTCTGTTCTTCCATCAGGATACGTAACCTCCACAGAGCCATTCAAAATGACTGACCAGGAATCCAGCTACAAATCAAACGTTGCAGGATACATGAAGACCAAATCACTTAACATTGTAATATCATACTATATAAATACAACATTCACAACTGTTCTAAAGCAAAAGTTATTTTTAGCACCTATTGAAAAAATTATAAGTTAGTTTGCCTTAAATGTACAGTATTCAAGCTCAAGAAACCTGAGGTCTTAAGTTTATCTTTAATATTAAGAGGTAATGTAAGAATGTGGGGAAAAAAACAAAGAAGGTTTTAAAACACCACTTCAACACTGAAATAAACTCCCCGGGATCAGCTCAAATAGGCAGGAAGCATTTTGTACAGTATGGAGAATGTTTTCTTATGTTTTTATTGCATAAGAAATGTGTGAGTGCTTAAACAAAAGCTTTCAGACTAATCCATAACAAAAAGAGGCTTGATTTACCTGATCAATGTTACCTTTTTTTTTTTTTTAAAGCAACAAAGGAGGACTTTAACCCTGTGGATTCTGGGATGTTTGGTATAATAGGAGAGTCAAAAGCAACTTCTACTGACCTCTTCTCCATCGTTTAGTACAATAGTTCCTGCTCTCTCCACAACTGCAAACACCATTACAGCACAGAGCTCTCTCCTCACTGACATTGTCATGTTGGCAAAAGCAGGCAATTGATGCATGAATTCCAGTAGTTGTTCTGAAGGAGAAAAAGCCCACTGAGTCGTGCATGTCAAAACAACAAAGCACTGTAAAGATAGTTCTTCAGCAAGATGCCTGAGGCTACTTAAGCTAAAATGCTGCACAATCGTTTCTGTATACTAATAAATCATGTACAGTGGCCTGTTTTAATTACTGGGTATTTTGTAGACACAGACTGGCTGGTCATATCATCAATAGAAGCCCTGCAAAGTAAAAGCATAATGGAAGAATTGTAATGTAACCAAGAGCTCTGAATACAACTAATGATATTTGTAATACTCCAGTCAGCGTAATAACTCCCTTAAGACTAGGACAGGACTATATAAAACACAGCAAGACAAACTGAGCAAGTTGTTTGGTAAAGCCATCCCCTCCTAGGCTAGACCTAACAGTAAATTGTATTTGATCATTGTCTGGTGGTTTCACAAAGTTCCTCTCAGATGGACCAGATAGGATTACTGTCTTAAAGGTGACTACTGCTGCTCTGACTTCTGCATGCCATTGAGTTGCACTTGTACTCAACAACATACTTCTTGCATTTTCATTTTTTATATTGTTCATAACTACAGTACTCAATTTTACTTAGCAGTCCTGCTGAGTGATTATATACCCTAAAAAACATTTTTGCATCCAGTTTGATCTAAAACATCTACTAAAAGGGTTCAATAGGACCCCATCTTTTTCCTAAACTTTTATTTACTCTGAATCACAGAAAGTTTGCAGTTAGAAGGGACCTCTGAAGATCATCTGGTCAAACCTGCCTGCTCAAGCAGAGTCAACTACAGCCACTTGCACAGGAATGTGTCCGAATATCTTTTGAATATCTTCAAGAAGGAACACTAACACCTCTCTGGGCAACCTCTGCCAGTGCTCAGTCACAGCTAAAAAAATGTATTTCCTTGTGTTCAGATAGAGCCTCCTGTGTTCCTGTTTGTGCCTCTTGTCCTCTCACTAGGCACCACTGAGAAGAGTCTGGCTGTCATATTTACACCCTCACTTCAGGTATTTGTATGCATTAATGAGATCTCTGAGTCTTCTCCAAGCTGAACAGTCCCAGCTCTCTTCCTCATATAAAAGACGCTCTAGTCCCTTAATCATCTGATAATCAACCTTAATCATCATTTAGTCATACTTCAATAAAAGAAAAAATCAAATCTCCCCAGTGAAACAGATTAGATTAGAATTTAAATTCTAGTTCTGCTTTGCTTTCCATGTATTTACTTGTATGCTAACATAGCAAATTAGTTTGATTAGAGCCGCATTTATGCTCAGGTCTTAACAGCTCCAATGTTTATCACAAATGTCCAATCACATCACCACAACTTACAGTTAAAAAATACACTCTGATAAGCAGTGTTGACGTAATGCTGACTTTGCCAAGGTTCTGTCTAACTATTTTCCAGTTCACAATGATGTTTACTTCATAAACCTGTTCTGATATCAATTAGAAGCTGACACTTGAGATCAAAAGGGCCAGCAAGTAATAGGCTTCACCCATATTATGTGCATTTTCCTCTTCTTCGGCTATAGTTGTTCACTAGCTGAATTTATGGCATTTATGAATCTCCTTACAGATAATAACTGTAATAATATATAATAATAATAATAAACACTAAACTTACCAACTACAAAAGCCAATTATTAAAATAAAACCTCAAGCTCAAAAACTAATTCTTTTGGGGGTGAAGTAGAACATGTTTAACAGTATTTCACACATTGCAATACTTACCAATGTCATCATCTGTCCTGTCTATTGGGTCTTTCTCCAAGCAGTCTCTAACAATATCCCTACTCATCAAAGGATCCGATGCCCTTTCAATGTCTTCTTCATCATCGTCATCTTCAGAATCCACTGCTGTCTCTGGTAACCCACTGAGATCCATATCACCTGCTTCACTTTCTGTAGCCTAATACACGTATAAACAATTAAAAAAAAAAACAAAAAAAAATCAAATGTGTTCTGCTACAGATTTCTAGTTAAATGTACAGAAATCTGCCATCCAACCAATCACTCAAATTCATTCAATATTTTTTATATTACTTTCTTCTTCACATATCTTTTTAGAATAACTAGAGATTAATCCATCAAACTCACTATGTTTAAACAGAGCTTTTAACATTCATTTCAATCAGTCACAAATAAAAAGAATTCAACAGATGTTATTTAATCAGTAGGACTTGGGGGGGGATGGATGACTTATATTTCAACCAACAATTTTTTGAAATATTAGTTGCACATAATTTTTTTCAATAAACAGTTCATTAGACAGTTTCTGTCCCCACCCCAACTTTACATTTTCAGACACTTAGAAACATGATGGAATTTTAAACAGACAGCTTTTTGAAATAAGTACAGTATCAAAATGCTACAGGAATTTTGTTATCTCCCAGTAATGTAGGACCGTATTTTTCTTTTACAATTCCAGTTGAACATAGTTAAATATGGCTTTCATTTGCTGATAAACTGCCTAAGAATTTACAGATGCAGAAAAAAATGCAAAAGCATTGCTTAAACGCCACAGATGAACTACACAGTACATCTGCTAAATTTAATCTCCTTTAAATTGTATTAAAATGAATGAAAACATAGTCCAGATATAGCCTGAGGTCGTTAGTATAGCACCTAAAGGTAAATATACTTTAATGACTCAGTTTGAAGACCAAACACTTAATAAATCCCACAAACATTTCTCTGTCACAGCTGATAAAGCTGCTTTTTCTCAGAACCTGATTTAATACCATGGCAGCTGCCGAGGCTCAGCTATCAGAATTTTTAAGGAAATGCAAGCTTCTAATGAGCAAGTTTTAAGCCAAGGTTTGAGAAATCCAGTTTCACAGGCCTTACAGGGATGGTTTGTTTCTGAGACACACACGATGCATTCACATCTGCTTTAAAAATAATACATGGGACAAACACGGCTACTAAAGCTTGTTTGATCGATCTGTCTCTCACTCTTGTAAAAAAGACAACCCACAAAACTAGGTCACTCTCAAATACAGAGAAGGTAAGACAAATTGCATTGGTAATTTTGTAGAATCATCTTCCCTCTCCCTGCCTCACTAGCTGTGGCTGACATCTGTTACTTTAATGCCACTAAAACAGCCACCTTATGAACGGTGACATATGGCTGGAGATGGATCAGGGCTGCTACTGAGAGTCTTAAATGCTTCTGTCCTGCAGCACAACACCGGCTTTGTAACGGGGCCTTGTTAACGTAACAAGCATGATAACAACATCTACACAATATTAAAATTATTCTCACTTCGTGGTTTTGGGTTTGGTTTCTTTTGTTGGTGGTGGTTTGGGGTTTTTTTGTGGCTTTTTTGGTTTTGCCTTTTTTTTTTTTTTTGCTGTTGTTAAGAAAAATGCTGCTCATTTTTTAAGCAGAATAAGGAAAGATACTACTGGCATACAAACAAATCAGCAAAATGATAGCACCAATAGCAGTATTTTCATTAGCAGTCTTCTTACTCTGTTTAACATGCATGTTCCCTATGATACATTTGAAACAGTTGCTGTAACTACTCTTTCAAAATAGCCTTCATCAAAAGTGACTGGTGGAAAAGTTAGTGGCGATGAGTCAGTAGACACACAGCTTATGACACCAATCTGTCAGAATGTGAAGTTTCCAAGAGTGAAAATTCCAGTGACAGTGGGACTGATTAACAGTCAATTTTGCAAACCTTTCCATTACTAACAAGTGCCCCTCCTACCTGCCCAGGTTAAGCTCTCTCAAAAGCACATTAGTAAAATGAATGCAGAACTCAATTTAGTCACACAATGCCAACATACATGAGAAATTTCCACATATTGTACAAAATCTCATAGTTAAAAGACAAGTTATTTCACTGTCTTAGAGCAATAAAACAAAAATGGAAAAAGTTGAAGCTCTTTTATCAAGAAAAGTTGATGCTATTTCAAACAAATTCTCACACCGAATTAAATGTAACTTTGTACTCAGAAATAATATTAAAAATACTACTAAAGGCTACAAGCATATTTCCTGAAGATGATCACCTTTTACAGAGCTTTTTTTTTTCTTTTTTTGACAACTAAAGCTATTGATGAATGAGAAGCAACTAATTTCTAATTTACTAGCTATCAAAAAATACAAACCATTGCAACAAAGAAGCTCAGCACTGAATGCAACAATCTACAAAATAATGAAGTTTATTAATTTAGGACACCTTTATAAATATCTTTCGAAAAAAAAATTACCTTTTTTCAAGCAACTTTTTGAAAATGCTATGATTACCCAAAAGTTAGCAAAGGAAGACAAATTTAGCCTTTTCTCATAGGCAATATGTTTTCACAGCAGTAAAAAACCCCCAAACCAAACCAAAAAACCCTCATTCCACAAGGACTCCTTGTGTTTATACATGCAAAAAGTTTTGTATCAGTTTTGTTACAAAACCACCACAAATAGTTTTTTTTTTTGCTTACTAGCATCACATATGACATTAAGTATTCAAGGTCCTCTTGCTGACACGTTAAACTTCATAACCGACCTGCTCTGAGTATTTCTGCACTCCCTCATGTGTGAGAAAAATCAAGTATGTCTGCACAGGAACCCTTAGTTAAGAAGTAATAGCCTTGCATCTATCTAAGACTAAAGGGGAAACCTCAATTAGCCCCTTATAAACCTCAGCAGCCGAAAACCAGAACACAAGACGAACATCCAACAGAATTTGTACTACAGTCAATCATGAGACTTACAGCTTCTCAGAGTATTTAATCATGGATGAAGCACACCTCAGAATTTCCTTTCCTGGACACATGTTGTACTTTGTTTCTTGGGTAATAAGAGAAATTAGCTTCACTTTAATAAATCTAAAGAGATAGCATGCGAGAAAAATGCTGGTTGCAGCTTGAAGTACAAAACAATGTTTCTCCAAAGTCTGAATACCAACTGTGATAGTAAATTTGTCGTGTCATCTTTCCAACTGTGAAGAAAATTTCTGAAGCTTCAAAGGAATCTCACAATAGTGACAGCCTAATATTTTATTTGTCACATCACCAACGAGAGATCAAGAGATTAAGACAAACATTTTCAAGGCTGATTTGAAGGGCTATTTCACATTTGATACCCAAGGACAATCTGCCCAATTTTAAGCAGTGTCTATAAAGGCTAATATTGCAACAATAAAAAATGGTTGCTCTAACTGCTAAGGATCTTGAAGTCCAAATACACCTCCAGATTTGAGTGATAATTAATTAAACAAATACTGTGAAATAACTGGGAAAAGATGTAAAATAAAGGAGCCTTGTATAAGTTCTCGGTTAGCCTTTGGTTCCTTAACTGACTGGGGGGGAGGGGAGGAGGATTAAAAAAAAAAAAAAGAGAACTAGTATTCATTTCCCCTAGGTCAAACTGGGCAGATGGGGGAAATAGGGACTCTGCTGGTCCCTTTAGACTGGCGTGAGAGGAAACTGATTAATCCCAGCTCTGCTGGTCTTTCATTTTTCAGAGGCATCATGAAGATGGGCATAATGAGAGAGGTGATGGACTGTGAGCAGCTAAAGAAGATGACCTAATTTACTGCTTGTTTCTTTCTCCAATGAATTTTTGGGTTTCTTGAGAAAATAGATTAGAAGAGGTCAAGGGGGATCTATACCTTTACACAATTAAATAACTCTCACCCCAGTGTAACAACTGCTTTATCACACACACATCACCCTTAGTATGGCAAAGAAAGTGGGGAGACTTGGAGAAGTGCTTACAAGATGACTGGCTCTGTTTTAGGCGGCCTTCATAGTTTTCTTTTCACTTTGGGGAAAAAGCTTCTAGGTGAAAATAATATAAAGAAAAAAACTAGAAAACAAGTAAAATAACCATACTAACTACTGATTTCTTAGTATTTTAAACAGACTATTTCAACCTTTATTTTTTTATTTTTATTTTAACTACTTTCTTTAGGAAACATTGCATCATTTTGAAGAATAAATTCCCTTTGTGACTACTGTTACCACCTAAATCAACAATCCAAAATCTCCAACTGCGCAAAACGCCAGAGACCTAAAAAAATTTAAAAATTTAAAAAGCAAGAATAGAAGAAACTTCTTGCACAAACCAGAAATATGTTCATTGCCTGGTGCAGTACTTCAGTCTCATGAAGCTAACAGAGAAAGCAGCCATGCTTAGCTCAAAAAACCCACTTCTTCATTACTTTTTAACCATTGTAGTTTAAGGGCTAAAAAATAAACTACAAAATGAAATTAAGAATGTTTATTAGGAAAAACATTCATTTTTTACTTTCTAATTTTTAAGCCTGTACTGATACAAAACACCAAGAACACTGTCTCTGCCTGTCTCATGAAATCACTTGTAACAGTCTCATTAGCTTGAAACATTCCCTCCTGTCACATAGACACATTGGATCCAGCTTCTCCACAGAGAGAAACCATGGCTAGGGTTTTGTTTTAAATTAGTTTTCAGAAGACTGAGTAAAAGTGTACAATATCAATAAATTAAGATGGAATTCAATCCATGTAATTATAATATGTATTTGTTTATTAAATACTTATACATACTACAGTCAACTATAATTATTACATATACACAAATCATACATAAATCTAAGGTAATGATTTTTTCATACTCCGTTGACACGAGTGCAAATGGCCATGACATACCTTAAAACTCCTTTAGTCCAAGATTTTTACAGGACTCTCCATATATGTTCTTTCAACATCTACCAAAAAACGACAACACAGCAGCCCACATCTGTCATAGAAGTCAGCCTGAGCAGTTTTCCTTACTGAAGATGAAAAGGCGTAACAATCCAGATAATGCACACCAGGAACAGCATCCTACCCTATCGCCAACTAATTGCTGCTTTCTCAGAATGGGGCATTGTTCACCAAGACCACAGGCATACAGGACAAGGACAGAACATATTCTCAGCTATGAGCTTTAGGATAGATTAAGAGGACCTAAATTTACCAGGAGCAATAAGGTACTGCAGAGGACTTAGTTGAAACTGTGGGGGCAGGAGGAGGCAGCTCACAGGACATAGTTTACTCGAGCTGCATTTCAGAGGCTGATTCAGTCAGAAAGACTGACTTTATCTTAAGGTAAAATCTCTTTATTTTGCATACAGTGACTTAGGGGCAGGCTCCATGGACACTGGTTTGAGAGAGAAAAAAGTCTGGGCTCCCTCAGGAAGACTTTCTGGAGGGTGGACATTTCTTCTAGGAGTTACCTTATCAAACTCATGAGAAAGCAAAGCTGATATCTTGAAAATTTCTAAGCAATACACATATCCTGGGAGGGTCTCAGAAAGGATGTTCCTGGTTTCCTGTACTGCCAACAGTATCTGAGCAGACACCAGAGGGCACACAGAGGTGGCAGGAAGCCACCGGTTTGAGGACAGGATAAGGCAAAGAAAGGCTGGGAAAGAGCTGAGCCAACACAGCAACGCCTTTCCAAAACAGGGTGGGGGGAATAACACAAGTTCATGAGCTTAAATCTCCTTCCTCTCCAACCAGAAACATCATCTGGTAATATATACGACAGGTATAGGAACCATTTAGGAGCATATAGGAACATATATGCTTTCATATAGGAAGCACTACCTAAGCCTGAGAGTCAAGAGGGAGCAGCCATACATGAGAAGCAGCAGTGAATGATTTGCTTTGCCAAGTCAATACAAGACAGAATCAAAGTATTGTTCTTGGCAAGTACAAGCCAGCACACAACCTACAAACATTCAGCATCCCCTTCCTCTCAAGTCACCCTATAGAGTTCGTCACTTGATGAACTTATTTCCTAAAATAAAAGTAACAATATTTAAGGACCTTGTTAGTTGGCACCCAAAATGTTTTTGAGAATTGGGTGGGGTAAACATAAAGGTTTATTTTATTTTGGTAAGTACTTCTTATCCTAAAAGAAGTTGTTTCATGTGCAATGTTTGACAAACAAATTTAGATACCGCATTAATATTTAAGAGGAAGTATTCTCAGTTCAATGTTGAAAGCATCTGAAGATTCAGCGTCATGATTTATTAAAAAAAAAAATCTTAAGAGGCCATGAACGTGTTTTCACTGCGAGCAGCTGCTCTTAAGGCTACAGAACTAAAACTCACTAGGATGCAAAACATGATATATCATTACCTCAGATTTCAACAGTAAAGATCTAAATAACAGTAAAATTTAAAAAAACCCCACATTTATTTATCAGTTGGAAGGCAAGATGGTAATCTTTCTAAATCATTGCTTCTACTTAGCCATAATGAACAGAAGTCCAGTCCACTGAACAGAAAAATGCCATTAGATACAGAGCATAAGAATCAGAGGAACAATGATCATGAGCTTTGCCTAAGATCTACTAAATTTGAAACGAAAAAAAACATGTTGATGACTTGGTTATGGTTTACTCTTTTTGAATAAACACTTGGGAGAGAATTAAAAGGCAAACAACTGAGAGAGAATGATTGATCCAATATCTTAGTTTAAAAAAAAAATTTCTGCTTATTTAATCCTTAACCTGACCTAGAGAACTCAAATTACAGCCATTTTATTTTGTTTCGGGATTGGGGTTTTTTGGCAGTACTTAAACATACCTTAATGTTGCTACATTACATTCATTATGACTGAAATCGAGGTCAGAAATTAATGATTTACCACAATTTGAGAAATCAAGTCAAACAATACCTGGTACCATTAAGTTAAATTCAAGATTTTAAGAACCTTATCAGTTTCCACACCTGAACTTACCATTTTCTTAATATAAACATTTCCTCAAGTATGTGTATTAAGACAAAAACATGGGGTTACATTCTACAATGTATTGTCATATTTCTTGATGTTGATATGGACATAGGTTATTTTAAAACTTACTTTGACATTGTGCAATTACATGGTTCTTAATACATCTGTGCCAAGACACCTTTAAATGAGGTATTAATTGTAATTAATTGAAGAAACTAGATAATATTTTGAAGATCACCAAGAATGGATTATGTTTGTAAATTAAGTTTAAAAGAATATTTAAGAAGTAAATTTTCTCTGTGTAAATATTTCCGTAAAGCATTAACTCTTTCCAAACATCAACCATTGTTGATTCCATTATTGCCAATAAAACTTACAGGACTCATCGACCAGGATTTCTCTGAAGTTTCTGTAGTTATCTGTTATATTGTTTGGTTGGGGTCCTTTAATTGCACAGAAATTCAATGATCCTTTTCACAGTTATGAAAGTTTTGCTGAAAGTCTTTGCAAAAAATTTACTTCCAACTTATCTAAAGTATGGCTGTAACTACATACCACCTACGACTGTGTCTCTAGAGGTACTTGTTATTTTTATGTTAAAGTGAAAATCTTTGCAATGAAAGGGATGAAGAAACTCTATAAAAGACTGGAAGAAAAAACCTGATTTTACATCATCTTCACTCTCACAGTATAAACATAAATCCTGTCTCTAAGTAATCCTGTCTTCAGAAGAAATTCTGACAAACCTACTTGACTGACATATGCTATGCCTGAAGTGCAGTTAATTTGACACTTTTCACAAAAATAAACCTTTGCATTATTGCAATTAACTGTCTAAATTGAACTGGGACCTTTTTATAGCTTATCTTCTTCCACAAAAAAAACTTATAAGCTTATTCACCTGAAGCAGAATACATCCTACAACTATGATCACAACTGAACTTGTATGTATTTGTATAGATGCATCATTTAAATGACTATACTTGCAATTATAGAAGCATCCCAAACAAACATTATTCCTCTTCTAGTAAACAGTACTTCATAGTACTTCATGTAGACGTGGTCTCATTAATTTATTATTATTTTGATAGAAATATATTTTAATTGGATCTGATGCCTTTTTTTCAGAATAACAAATTGGTATACTTTCCTATCAAGACAGATCATCCTATAACATTTCAAGAACAGTAAACATCAAGTGAAAAATGCAGACTTCCTCATTTTATTTCACTTTGGATTTTTTTTCTAATTTAAATTTAAACTCTGGATCAGTTTCACAGTAAATCTCTTCAAAATCAAGCTGTTCCAAAAAAATAGCACAGAGCTTTACAACGTGAAGCTGTCTCAGAAGTCTAACTTTAAAAAGTGTCACCAGTTCAACCCACGCATCTTTCTGAGGATGGCCAGGAGGGAATGCACTGCTAAGATGTTGGCATCTGGTTTCTACAAGGTGGAGAAACTGAAATATGCCCCTAAAGTCAGGCCAGCACAGGCTGCTCACTGTGTGTTTATTTTTCCCCATCACTGAATAGTTCTACACTATGAAGCCAACACATCTAAGAAATACAAAATACAGGATCAAGAAGAAAATTGCTCATGTTACAAGGTCCTACACCTATAGTTTTGATGTGTAGACATCACAGCTGCTGTTAAACATTTAGCCAATCAGACAGACAGAGAGAGGAGGTGAAGTGCTGGAGTCAGGCACAGAATTCCTTTGCCTTTTAGGTCCCTTTTTAGGTCCCTTTATGGACACCTGCTGGAGAGGCCATACTGGCTCTCCCTGCTGAAGTTCAGGAAGATTTCCTCCCCTCAAATTACTAACAAAATTCACGAAGCACAATCCTGATATGTGAAACACTAAATCTCTACGTGGCTGACTCAGATCCTGACAAACTACAGTGACATGTCATGTTGCTGTGCTGCAGATTACTGGATGAGTTTTCAAACATCAGACTAATACATGGAGGATAAACCCCTGAAATTATTACAATTCAAACAAAAGTTAGTTTTTTGAAGTCTACCAAGTACTTCTTCAGACAAAAACTGACAATAGGCAACAGCGTGGGCATTTAGCTATTAATAGCAAAACTGTTGGTAATTGCACCTTCGATCAGCATCCATTTCAGTCTTACCTGGTAGATATCAGAAAGGCTGCTGCTTCCTGAATCACTAGTGATGCTACATCCTGAGTGACTAGATGAAACGTGGGTCACCTGTGGGTGGAGACTGTCAGTAAGGTGCAGCTTTGTGAAATCTGCGGGAAGCTACAGGTGGAGTAAAAAAAGCATCATTACAATTTGAAGGAGATACACAGCAAAATTAATTCAAATCATATATATCACTTTACCCTCTGCCAGTACCAATGTATTAAGAAAAACATTGGGGCTTGAGAATGCAGCATAAAAATTTTGAGGTTTGCAGCTTTTTAAACTCATGCAGAGGTCAGCAAATTGTTGCAAATATAAGAGATTTAAGAAAAATGTATCTGAGGACAAACACTAGTGAAGCAATATGCCAAAACTCTTCAGTATCTTGCTATAGGGTTTGAGTAGAATTAAAATGCATATGAATATCGTGCAACTTACAATATCAATACTTTCCTGTAGAATTAAAATTAACAGTTGAGTAAAGTCACATACTTTAAAAAATCAAAAAGCACTGCTCTGGATTTGGTATATTTTGTTTCTCAAGTTGACAAAGTACATTAGAGACAAGTAAAATCCAAGTCACTGAGCTATCTATTATACTTTGAGCCAAATAATATGACAGCAAATAGGAAGTGTGGGAAGACTGATACAATAACGAAGAGCTACAATCCTGAAATGAGTTTGCTCACATGCAGTGCTGAAGAACGAATCAAGACTATGTATTTGATCATTGAACAATCATCCATCAAGATTTGTGATGTGTATTTTCACTATTGCTTTATGCACACAGCTCCCATGAAAATCTTTAAGAACTGCAAACATTGCCAGACTGTAGAAACGACAAAGGAAAATATCTGCTGTCTGAAGAAATATTTAAATGCTATTTCAGGGGCAAATCACTCCTCTCCCCAAGAAGCCTGCATCCCACAGCTAGTTATTAAAAGTATGTTAATGTATCATGTTACATTACATGTTAAAAGTATGTTAATTTATTGCTGTGCAATAAATTCTTCAATAATTAAAAAAAAAACACCTTTGCTCATTAATTTGTTTCAATGCAGACAAGGCAGATATTTTCATCTTAAGGAGTTGTGTTTGTATGAAAAATGTCATATGTAGTATGTCCAACCATGTCAATTATGAATGCTATCTTGGTGCTATTACCATTCCTCCTGGATGGAAATGGAAATAAGGTTCATTCAGCGTTAAGACAGAATAAGCCGATCAGGATAAAAGGTTATGGAAAAAAGTCATCTCCAAGTCACAAGAGAGGATGCTTGAGAAAATTATTAGCTCTGTACAGACAAAGATACTAAATGATTTTACTGCTGTTTGCCTTAAGTTTGTTCATGGAGCATGACCTGAAAGAACCTTGGCTTTAAGATTTGCTATGAAAACCTTAGTGTTATTTAGACTGACTGGCATTTCCTATTCTAATACATCTGAAAAGGATTTCTTCCTTATCACAGCATGACTGTATCAGTGATAATAAAAATGGCTACATTTTAAACATTCTTTCTTAGTATTTTACCTGAAAGAGGAGTTAAAACCAGAAACCAGACACTAATAATACTAAAAGGCTTCAGTAAGCCCTGAGCTAAAGTTGATCTTCATCAACAAAGAGAGGGCAATTAACAAAAGCAATACCCTAATACATACAGCCATGGATGCTGCCTCCAGAAAAATCTAGTTATGCTCACCACTTTTGATGATGTACCAGAAGGAGAAAACAGGGCACTAAGGGAGTGCATTATAGTATCTGTTGTCTTTCCTACTTCACTTTTCAATCTGTAAGTTTGAATTATCACAAAACTGAACCATATATACTGATACTGAGGCCACTATGCAACTTTTTTTATCATTATTTGAGCCATTCTACATATAACTATACATTCCATAGGTAGAATGCATAGGAAATGAACTGCCATAGCTTCTGCAATGTGTCAATGCCTCCTTCAAAAGTACAGTCTCTCATAATTAAAGCAGTCCACGTTTATTTCCAAGAAGAAATCCTACATATTATTTTAAGATCCATGCACCAATTATCTCAAATTCACACATTTAATAACTTAGAAAGATATAATATTTTGAGAGTTTTACTTTTTATAACAAACTAGTTCAGTCCCAAATAAATATTAACTCCATAGAGAGCTGTATATGAATACAGTCTTACATCCAGCCAAACGCATTCAATTTTTCATAGTGCCCTGCAAATATCTCCATGTCATTAACAATGACATTTATTTTTTATCAATGCACTAAAAATTTTAAAAGAACCTTACATCAAAGCAAATCCACTTAGTATGTTAAAAAATAAAATCAAGCTATGTTTAATACAATGACTGCATTTAGTGTTTTAAATGAACAGCAAGAATTTAGGTTTTGTTACTGCACAGGCAAAAGGAAGAAGCAGGGATTGCACAATAACTGATGGAATACATTGCAAATAAAAGCAAGCCTTCAGAATCATTTTGGCTGTAGACAATCAGCTGAAAGCTTGGTGATTACTGGTTTCAGAGTAACTCCTCAAGTCAAAGCCATGTTGCACGAGCTGGACTTGCCAAGTGGTGACAGAAGATCAGAAGCAGGCATTTTACTTTAGGCAACCTAACTCATCACTTTGATCCTAATCAAATAGGACTATTTACAAGCAGAAAGCACATGCTCACATCTTTGCAGAATACTACATCTCTGTGCTACATGCCCAAAAGCGGCATCCACTTTGACTGCCCTACCCCCAAAGTTAAGGCAAAAGGCTGCATGAGGAAAAAAATAAATACAAAAATTAAATAAGTTGAAACATTTAAACTTTAAACTCAATGAGAAATGGTGTGAGAAATACATGTGTTTCTATCTTATTGACATACTGCTATTTAAAATATTTAATACTTGCACTGAACACAATGGGGGAAAAAAGTAAAGCACTGATGACAATGAAAACCCATACGTGCTTAAGTCTTCTACTAAAGTGGGGGGGGGCTGACCCTGGCTGGACACCAAAGTTCCCACCAAAGCTGCTCTGTCACTCCTCTCCCCTGTCCAGCTGAGGAGGGAAAATACAACAAAAGGCTCGTGGGTCTAGATAAGGAAGGAAGAGATCACCCACCAGTTACTGTCATGGGCAAAACAGACTCAATCTGGGGACAAATTAATTGAATTTATTAGTAATCAAATCACAGTAGGATAATGAGAAATAAAACCAAACCTTAACACCTTCCCCTCACCCTACCCTTCTTCCTGGGCTCAACTTCACTCACAAATTCTCTACATCCTCCCCCCACAGTGGTGCAAAGGAACAGGGAATGGGGTTACAGTCCCCGGTAACATCAGGTTACCATCAAAGGTTGTCTCTGCTGCTCTTTCCTCCTTGTGGGGAGGACTCCTCACACTCTTCCCCTTCCAAAGGAGGTAGTCCTCCATGAACTTCTCCAAGGTGAGCCCTTCCCACAGGTTGCAGTTCTTTATGAACTGCTTCATTGTGGGTCCCTTCCACGAGTGCAGTCCTTCAGGAACAAACTCCCCCAGCATGGGTCCCCTGTGGGGTCACAAGTCATGCCAGGAGCCTGCTTCAGTATGTGCTTCCCACAGGGTCACAGCCTTCTTCAGGCATCCATCAGCTTTGGCATGGGGCTTCTTCATGGGGTGCAGGTGGATGTCTGCAGGACCTCTGTGGGCTGCAGGGGCACAGCTGCCTCACCCTGGTCTGCATCATGGGTTGTAGGGAAATCTCTGCTGGGGTACCTGGCACACTTCCTCTTTCTCCTTCTGCACTGGCCTTGGTGTCTGCAGGGTGTTTCTTTCACACATTCTCACTCCTGCCTTCTCTGGTTGCAATTGCACAGTTTTTCTTTCCCTACTCTTTAGAACTCTGTTATCCTAGAGGAACTATCACTATCGCTGATGAGCTCAGCCATGGCCAGTGACAAGTCCAACTTGGAGCCAGGTGGCATTGACTCCTTCAGAAACAGGGGAAGCTTCTGGCAGTTTCTCACAAAAGTCACCCCTGTAGCCCCCTGCAATCCAAACCCCTACCACATTAACCCAATACCATCTATACCTGTCACTCCTGTCCTTGTATTCAGCTATAACTCTATTCTACCGTTTAGTAATGACTTCAGCATTTAGTATAACAAGAAAGTTAAAGGGTTTTTTGCAATGTTTTGAAGCACATACTGGCTAGATCTAGCACAGGCTTTATCAACCAGACCATGAGCAGTATGAGGAAGCCTGACATACCCTTTGCCTCAGAAACATCACCTATTGCAGACTGACAACACCACAAATGGCATCAAAACTGAATACTCATTTTTATCTTGTCTTCCATTTTCACTAAATGATGGCTAGATTTAAGGAGTCATTCAAAGTAACAAGGATCAAAAGTAACTTGTCTATTTTACATAACAAGCACTTATTTTTCTGCGACCACACTAAACTACAGCTTTGCTGAAGTCAACACGTACAATATTTAACTTCATTACTGAACACTCGGAGTCACAGCATCAGAAGGAACTAGCAGACAGAGTAAAAACACAACAGGGTAATTTAGAAAAATTAGGGCATGATTATTTTTCAGTAAATATAGTTTCAAAATACATTAAATGTACCCTACAATAAATAATTAATAGTCATTAAAAGGGTCAGAAAACTGTCCCGATGACCTATTCTCAGGACAACCTTCATAAGTGACAAACATTAAGGTGATATATACATAGATCGAATCAAGTGTACAAGTTGTTAATACAAAACAAGAACCGATAAAATAGTTTCCACCAAAGCACTCGTCTTAATTTGAGAGTAGTCAAAACAGTATTTTATAAACATAAAAAGCAAGCACAAGCATGTACATACACACATCCCTACAGTTTACACACATGGATAGAAACCAGAGGAAAAACAGTACCCCTGGGAACTCCACATTTTACTTCTTGAAATCCCTAAAACAAATGAAAACTTGAACAATTATGTGAAACTATCTTAAAGACAAAGACGTATATCGCTTTTGAACTCTACAATATCTTAAACCCTATCACATCTTCCTATCTTAAAAGCAGCATTTTATTACTTCCACCCTCAAAGTGAGTCATCGCTTTATGCATGCAAAACTAACAATTACTTTGCTCTGAATATGTTCCTTCTATTTTAAGAACGTCATGATTTTCTCCTACACTACAGCATGCCTTTCTGTATAACAAAAGGCAACCTCTATTGCAACTTCCACTCAGAAATCACTGGGCTTATCCTAATGATACAGTATTTTAAAAGAATTAAATACATTTTCAGAATATTTACTGGACAAGAAATCAAAATCCTTGGATACAGCATAAAAAGTAATGAGAACAGACAAAAATTAAGTGAAACTATACCAAACCCCTTTCTTTATTTAAATAGTATTCCTACTTCTGGGTTTTTTTATTTTGTTTTGGGGTTTGTGGTTTTGGTTTTTGTGTTTTTTTGGGTTTTTTTTCATTTGGTGTTTTGTTTTTTAAATGCAGTGAAAACAAGTATAAATGTAACAACGTGAGAGACAGACACAAGAATGTAATTTTAAATTACCAGAATAATTCTGGTTTGAGAGCTTCAATATACTACTAATTTTAAAGCAAACATATCGGTAAGCTTTTTATAAACAAGGTCCTCTACTGAAGGCTGCTCAGCACTTCATGAAAAATTTATAAACCTGCGAAGTGACTGAAGTAGATCTGCAAAAAGACGGGATTACAGAGAGCAAAGGTGTAACATTCTGTTATGCAATTCCCAATGAATGCTCTTATACGTAATTAAGTGCCACTGAGACAGGCTAAGCAAGTACAGAAGACATAATACAACACAAGATATCACCTTTATAGCCTCTATTTCCACTTTCTGAGATTAAAGAAGCACAAGCAAACACTGATTCTTTAACCTCTAAGCACATGAGCACTTATTTTGTAGTAACTCTTTACTAATAAAACAAAAGCCACCATAACAAAAAAGTATTTTCATTCTATAGATGACACACTTAGTCCCCCAAATATAACTAAGTAAATTACAATGAAGTTATTTTGGGATTCTGTATCTTTTTGTGAAGGAAGAAGAACAGCAGATAAATAAAATCAATACTGTGCCTTAGTCTTTCTCATTTCTTTTTCCCCACCAAAACAGAAGTTCTAAAATTTTTATTGTGCTACAAAAGTGTAGATCACCAAGGCAGTATTCCTCAGTATCCTATCAAATTATTACCATCTTATTTCACTGTTTTATATAAATGTACATTTTTATATTAAATGTTTGTAAGTCTGTTGTCTGAATTTTAAAGCTATACACGTTTATATATATACACATATATATATTTATGGTATTTAATGACTGAAAGAAGAAATATTTCTAATTATGGTGGCTATTCACTAACATACTATTTCAACGTAATTCTTTCACTAACCAAGGGAGACATCAAGGAAAACTTTTTTATGGTTGAGTGATTTTAAACACAGCAGTCAATGTAAGTAATTACTGAATAATAAAGTAATTGTTATCGATTCTGTCTGCAGACATGATGCAAGCTGACATGTCCAGTGGAGAATTAAAATAAAAGTGTAAACTATATACAGTTCAAATTAGGATGCAATTCACATGGAAGAAGAATTTCCTTGTACCTAGGGGTGGAAAAGATTAAGAAGCTTCTATATATATTCTACAAAAACTTCTGTAAGACTTAAATAAAAACTTACTGACTTGAATTATATCTTCTGTATAACTGTTCACTTTAGACAATAATACCTCACGTATTTCAAATCTCTAAATTTTCCTCAGACATCTTTCTGTGAAGCTGTGGCTCAAACCTCATGAAGATCTACTCTTAAATATTTTCTTCATCTTGAGTACAACACAAGACATAACCGTGTTCTGAATATTGCATTTTGATACTATTGCTGTTTAGCAGTTGTTTATATACAAAGCCCAAGCAGAACATCTCTAAAAGTAATAAAAGAAGGTATTATAAGGATCTTTTCTGGCAATTTCTTAATACTTTCCTCCACTGATACTTTGCTACAGCTAGCCACCCTCCCCCCACCCCAAAAAAAGAAAACTATTCAGAGGTTCAAGCTAATGCAACGTGAGCTGCTGGTCTTGGGGAGAGAGCAAGACAGAGTGAATGCACAGGAACTTCATTTTCTTTCCCCTTACGAAACACACACCGACTGCCACTTACTCATAGCTCTCAGCAGCTAATCCTATGAGCACTTAATGCATTGAATCCCTTGCTTGAA
The DNA here is from genome assembly GCF_003984885.1 of Neopelma chrysocephalum. Taxonomy (NCBI): domain Eukaryota; kingdom Metazoa; phylum Chordata; class Aves; order Passeriformes; family Pipridae; genus Neopelma; species Neopelma chrysocephalum. Next base: position 17,539,996 of record NW_020897700.1, read on the forward strand.
GGATTATTGACTTCTGCAGAGGGACAGAGGTGGTAAAATTTAAATGGGTGTCTGGGGAATGAAAAAGCTCCCAGGGACAACTCTTTATAAAGGAAAAGAAATGTATCAGTGAAACACACCCATTCTTACCTAATTTAACTACCTTCTCTGTTGTATGACCAAATATGTTAGTATTTGTTCTTTCTTTTGACAGTGTTTGAATTAGAGATTTAATGTGGCATTTTATATTCAAGTGTCTTACTTCAGGGAATCTGACAAACATTATTCCTTCAGCAAACACAAATGTCAATTTATTGACAACATGTGGGGAAAATAAAAAAAGAAAAATTGTATCATCCAGGTATTTACAGTACCAGTGAATCACTAATACAAAGGAAAAAACTGCAGGAAGGAACTAAATCATACTGAACAATTTTCCGAAGTTTTTCTCAGGTTTCTGAAATTCTGAACTCAAACCATGATAACAAATTTACAATGAATGGAACAAATCTGCACGATCAAAATATTTTTATTTAGAACTTTACTCAGAACTCTATGTCAGTCAAAAAAATGCCTTGTAAAAGTGTAACTTCTTAATTGGGCAACAAAGGATAGATAATTCAGTAATTTTAAAATATGGACTCTGTGGTGGTTTTAAAGTTACAGCAGTTCTGCTACAGGGATCAAGCTAGAAAGATCTCTACAACTTTTGACTGCAGGTATACATTTAAATACCAACAACTCTGACAACCTCAACCACATGGAGAAACATGGTGACACTTTGCAGAAGGGATTACGTAGAATTCTCAGATTTGCTTCCTCTTTTTTCATTAAGTATCTGGTATTTTGTATTATTTTATTTCATAAATAAATAAATTTATTCCAGATTTAGATCAGATTCCATTCTTTGAACTACTGTGAATAGCAGAATCTCTATTCTGGTGTATTATGTCTACACATGTCCAAAGACACACTCTACCACTCTTGGTAGCATCCCGCTGTCTCACCAAGCCCTTGCATTTAAGAGCCCCAACAGAGCATGCACAGCCCACACCCCCACACAAACTAACAGCTTCCCAAAAACACTGAATAAGGTTGGGAAGGGAATTCATCCTGTGGAAATCTACATAATTAAAACTGACAAGTAGGGACAGGCACTCACTGATGACTGCTGTTTAGGATGAAGGAAAGACCGTTCTGAGGCATTTCAATATCTCTAGGGTAGGAAGGTAGAAAACAGAGTTCGATCACTGAACTTCAGTAAAAGTTCCATATTATTTAATAGCAATAGACATGGAGGAAAAAAAATAATAGAGCCTGGCTTTGCAGAGATCTCTCTCCTGGGAATAACTGATTTTCATACTAACAAAATGCATGCTCCAGTTGATGTTTTTCCCACAGTTAAGTATTTCTAAATACTTCCTCTTGTAGCTGTTTGGGTGCTTAATATGCTGAGAACTACTGCTGGGTTGGAAACGAAATGGCCCGTTTTCAGGGCTTTTGGAGACTTGGAGGGTTACATTTTGAACTCTTTGGCCTGTTACAAGTAACTGTGGGAGAGGAAGGAACAGAGAACCTTGTAACAAACTTTGTTTCCACAGGAAACCAGACAAAAGATTTACGCCTAAGGATGTAAAAGCAAAAAAAAAGTTCAAGAACACTTTATGTAGGCACATACGTTTACAGGAAATGTTAATTCAAACATTTTCAAGCAAGATGTTCTCAATCCTACAGAATATTTTAAATAAATAACAGAATGCTCATGTATACCTCACATATAGACTCATTTGGTGTTTCTTACATAGCAGTCTCACAAGGGGACACAAGGGATGATAAAAAGCAATTACACCAGCAGGGGTAAAACTCATGGCACCTGCAGACAGATTTTATTTTCAGCTTTAAGGCACCACTCAGAATTGGAAACCACTACAGAGAAGTGAAGAGTTTAACCCAAAGGTGAAAACATATTCTGGGCACATCTTAAATGGTTTAAAGCAAAGATCTATGATATGTTTACAATTCCAACTGTTGAAGCCCTCCCATCAGTAGAGCATTCTTACATCATGTGTTGCTGTTGGAGGTTTTTTTTATACCTGATCACAGAATACTTCATGATTAGAGCATTCTAGCCAATCTACCAAAGCTTGATTAAGTTTTTCAAACATCCACGAGGTGATAGCTCAGTTTTGAACTGTAGCCAGTCAATGTGAACTACTGCAGTTTACTACTGAACTACAGCACTGAATTTTACTGCACTGAACTAACTTACAACAGTCAAAGAAATCAAAGTGAACTGATTCTAGAATAAATTAATTTAAGGGCTACTCAAGTAATTAATTTAAGGGCTACTCAAGTAATTAATTTAAGGGCTACTCAAGTAAGTGTTATTTTTTTAAAGATGGGATATGAAAAATTATCAATATAGAAACTGTCTTAGAACTCCCCTCTTTCTAAGTGGAGGGAAAAAACCAAAGGTGGTGATAAAACCTGCTGGTGTCACAGTGCAATAAGACACTGTTGATAGAAGAGATAAGCAGGACACTTCTGTGAGCATATGATAACTCCAACTTGGGGTAAAAGAAACATAATGCAGTAGATGATGACATGAAAGCACGTACTTTAAGACAAAAACAAAGGGAACTTCCCTGTCAGAAATGACTGTGAAAAAGTTTCCATGTATCAGCTGATCAGAAGGTGACTGAATTGTTCAGGTGATGCAGCAGAAGGAGAACTCAATGAGATCACAGCATGCATCCTTCAGAAATACAGATCTGGGCTCTTCTCCATGACCCCAGCAGGGACCTTATTTGGAAATGTTGCACACAGTCCCAGCTGTATGTTTTAAATAAAGATGGGCTTCTCTCACATAGAGTGAGAAAAGAACTATCAGGACTATAAGAAGAAAAAACAACATTTGAGAAAGTGCAGGAAGAGCAGGGCTTTTTCAGCCCCCACTGAGAGCAGGCATGAGCACTATCCAGAAATAGAAAGGAGGGAAAAGAAATATTTCCAGTAAAAGGCAATGCAGGTGTGAAGCCTAATGAGTGGGAAGCTGAAAAAAGGCTGCTTTCTAATGAACCACAGAGATTCTCGAAACCAGACTCCACAGGATCTGTGGCAGAAGCGGCTTTCAAACTGAAGCTAGGCCAAGTTATGAGTGTGCTGCACAACAGTGTGTAACAGCAGTGACCCAGAAATTCCCTTCCAGATCCATGTCACTCCTTCAAGCAAAAGAATCTGAAGTGTGCCTGTTCTTTTACACTTATCATTCAGAAGCAGACTAACTAAAGGAGGAAAAAAGACAAAAATCAACATGATTAACATGATAACATTTTCTTTTGGGTTGCTTCTTTGTAGACACCTAAGTACTCTGTACACTTTCGAGGTAAATTTTTTAAAGATATAGATATATAGGGAGCTACTGTGTACAGATACAAAAATTGGAGATTTCCATTTGTAGACTGAGTCTTGCCTCTATAAAATACCAGATTAACTGAAGGAAAATTTGATGAAAATTTAAAGAGAGACAGGACTATTCACAGGCAATTAAACGAAAATTTTGTTTGAAGTCTGATGGCTGCAGCCATGTCAATGCCACCCTTGGAGTTTTAACTAAAGCATTATCTTTGCTTTATAGTATCAAGGAGTAGTTCAGGAGAAAAGTGGGTGCAAGTTTCCTCTGTTTTCCCTGTCTGACAATGAAAGATGCACACTTTTGCTTCACCTCAAACAAACAAACAAAAACAGAAACCACAACACAAACCAAACAAACAAAAAAACAACAACAACAAAAAGAACTGCAATATTACAAGATGAATATCTCAACACACAAGTGGACATCAAACCACTTGCTAAATCTTGTTTTCAAGAATAATCTGATTGTAGCATTCTTTAATATAAAGCAAAAATGCATTACCATAATCAATGTTTTGAGATTGCTAATTGCATAATAGTGACCATTTAAAAACAATGACACAAAATTAAAAAAAAAAAAGTTGGGCAAATAAGAGGCAATTAATTTTGCTTAAAAATGGGGATGATGTAAATTTCAAAGTAAGGTGAATTAAAAAAAAATATTACTTAAAAAGATCTTTAAGTCTAGAGATAATACTTCTAAGACCACCACACAGAGAGTAAAAAGGTTTCATATTTGCACTACAGAGCAATATAGGTAGTCTTGCTATTTCCCTGGATAATGTAAAAATAGCACAGCAATGAGAACTCAAAATATTTTTAAATGACAAGCATTTCCCTTTATACACAACTAATGTTGCAAAATCTTCAAACAGTATGATTTTATCATATCTATGATTTTTTAACACTATACTGACATGACTACTAGTCAAACAGCTTTAGTACTTACTGTATGAGTTTTGAAAGTGCAACTGTACTCATGCAATGGCAATACAGCAGCAGTGAATGTTGCTGTAACAGCCCCGGCTTTGCTTGCTACATTATTTTATACTTTTCCTCACATGGTAATCAAAGAAAATTAATGAAAATTTTTCACACTGACACAAGCTTTTAAAACTGTGTGTGCCATCATGCACTTCCAATACCTTCAGAGTTTCTATTCTGTCACACAGAACAAGATTCCAACTTCTTTGAACTAGTATAAATATTTATTAGTTGGGGCAAAAGACCTACTAGTTGTGCTCACTGTGATCATAGAAAGGGAAAAAGTGAAGGACCATTTTTCTTCTTTTTTGTCAAGGACCTTTTAGGAAATGCTAAGATGTTCTCTGAATTCTGGAGCACAGTGCAGCAACCACTGTGCAAAGCCATTTAAAATTATTTACAAATATCAACACAGAAGCATCTTTTATATTAATAGTATCTCCACTGAATTTTGAAACAACCTGTAGAGCTTTTCTTTATAGTCCCAGTGGCACTTACTCAAAACTATAATATCTAATGCTAAGTTCCACTAGCCTCCCACCTTTTTTTTTTTTTTAAAATCACCTAATTTTTACAAATGTCCACAACAACACACAAGACGAGCAAAACAAGAAGGTTCCATACAGAGCCTGCTAAAATCAGGGCTACTTTAGAGTAAGGAGGCATTGTCAATTGAAGCCCCATGTTATTCTGCTCAAAATGCTGACATTCAGATGTCACTTCCAGAATTTTATCTATTTGTGTCTGTGCAGATGTGCAAACAGAGTTTAAAGCATCTCTTATATTCCTGCCTTGAGTCAACAGCATACTAAAAACACAATCCATGTAGCAACTTATATATTCTACTGACACCATGAAATATTTCAGTGCTGTTTATTCAGGAAAAGATTTTACATTACAGATTGCCAAGCTGCAGAAAAATAAGCAATACAGAAATCAGCTTGAAACACTAGGGCCAATAACTGAAGCTGATCCTACAGATACAATTAGTGACATTCATCTTTTTTCTCCCACCTACCAGAAGATAAGCTTTAGAGACTCAGGATGCGTGCATTTACATCACCTACTGCACTAGGTCACCTTGCAATAACCAGATAATCTGGGAGTCAAGTCAACCACAGATTCATGGCAGCATTACAATGGACTTTGCTCTAACACATGGTGCAAGAGATTTAGAAAGTTACTTTCTTTCATAAAAGTGGTAGACGTTTTAGTCAATACTGCATTAAACATGTTATCTCTGTTAACATGCTTAACTGAATAAAATCCCAGTTGGAACATTGAGCCTCCACTTAAAATTAAAAAAAAAAAATCATATTACTCTAATTCAGGCATTCCTAATTTTAGTTTTCCCTGGGTACCATCATCACAGAAAGAATAGTAATGTACAATACTACTGGAAGTTGCAGGTGTAGGAGTGACATTTAAGTGTCTAAACAACCTCTTCCTTTAACAGGAAAGAAGTAAATAACTAGATTTTCTGTATCCTGCTGCTGAGATGCATGCCACTGTTTGTGAAACTACACTTTAGTACCCATTTATAGGAAAAGTAGCTGTATTCAGGGACCTTGGAAAATCTCTGCTAAATGGAAATTTCCAAAATCCTTTGCTCTGAAATGCAAGAAGTCTCTAATCTTCTCATGATACTGGAAAAAATCCCACCACCAACAACAATATTATCAACTGTAAGAACCTACTAATTTAAAAACAAGCAAGACTGAACAGGACAGAAACTCCTGGAGTCAGACAACAGAAAATGTTTGCAGAAGTCAAACACCAGCAGGCAAGGAGAGGTACACTAGCATACAGACTTTCACAGTTATTAAAAGAAACTAACATTGTTTTCATTTTAGTTTGGTTTTTAGTCTGCACCTACAGCTGTGAACAGCTTCACTTTTAAAGGAATTAGTATGAGTCTTCTCTGTTGCCTTAAAAAAGAAAAAAATCCAGGGAACCACCATTTCCAGACAGAGTTAATTATTTAAGTACCACATTTTACAAAGGCTTCAAAATCCATAAATCCATGCATTTTCGTTTTTCTCCTGGTTTGTTAAAAGCAAGGACAATATAAAAAAGATCCTTCTACATTATTTATGTGTATTTCAAACAAAACCCCTCTACAGTCAGCTTCTTATTCAAAGGTCAAAAAACCTAGCTGAAAATCCACTGGTGATGTGGGTCAAGACTGAAATGCAAACACGCCAGGGAGGCACATCCAAGTCTAACATCTGGCTCTTTCCTGAGCAATCTAGAAGAGTAAAGAGCTACTGCCTGCCAAGTATTTGGAAAATATGGGCTGCTTTTTTTCCTAGCTCGTTATCAGGAATACATTAAGATTTAGAGGTCAAGCTGTACCTTGATCAGTGGAGCAGCAGAGGCAAAGAGTGTACAGTGCATGGTTTTAAGAACCTTTAGCTCCTTACATGTAAGAAAAACAAAACAAAAAACCCCCAACAAATCCAGAGCCCAAAAAATGCAGTTCGGCTAAGATGATGGTTCAGGGCTGATGGTTCAGCAAACCTAGGATATAGCTAACTAAGAAATAATTCCCAAAATAAGTTTAGATTTCCCAAAACAATTTTTTTTCAACCACGACCAAGTACATTCAGGTACAATGTCCTTCATCACCTCATTTTCAAGCCATTGATCCCACTACCAATATTAAATTTATAGTCCAGTTCTGCAGCCATATTCTCTTTTTCAGGCATTCCCATTCTCTTTCAAATCATCCCAAGTTAGACCTTCCTGACACTCATGCAACTCCTACGGCATTCGACAGGCTGGCAGGCACACAGCAGCAGAAGGGCATTGAGGAAACAATGCTATGGATGGAGTCCTAAGAGCATAACCCAGCTCCCATTCTCCTGCCTCTGCAGGAATAACGGCAGCACAGAACAGTAAAAGCCTATTTTTAACTATAAAACAAGCCAACATGACTACACACACAAAGGGAGACCTACAAAATAGTAAAACATCATTTTTATGAAATCATTCTTCAGAAGAGGAAAAAATGAAGAAAGCTTGAATCCATTTTTCTTACTTGCAAGGTCACAGTTTGGGAGTCAAGCCATAAACTAATAAATCCTACCTGGTCTGTTTGTCCAAATGACCCAGCAGACAGCATCTATGGCTGTAAGCAAGCAAGCTGACAGGTTGCAGTCAGATAAAACAAGGCAATATTTATAGATTGAGTTAAAGAAATCACAGGTTGAGGAATTTGACCACCGTGTTATTGTCTGGGTTTACAACATCATTGCTGGCTGTCCCTATACCTCTAAAGATCAGGTAACTGCAGTTACCAAGAGGATGCATTACAGTTACTAAAAGTTGGCATTTGGTCACCAAACCTGGGACAGTTGAAATAAGTAACCTACATGTAGAAAGTTACATGGGCTACATGAAGCTACATTTTGTGATTGCCACAGCATTTTTTAGCTTATTAACAGATACTAAACATAGCTATAATGTAATACTTTGCACTTTGTATTATAACTCACAAGCTTGCTTTTCCTCTGTTTTGAAAAGCAACTGGCTCTTGATCCAATCGAGAAACTGGGACTGAAAGAGAAGGCTGGTGTTGCATATTCCCAGTCCAAAGGAGAATTGTCATCTCTGTTTAAGAGCTGCAAATGCCATGGAGGTATGGATACATTTGAGTGTAGGGAGTCACAACCATCTTCACATTCAAAGTAAAAATCTTCACATTTTGTCAAATGGTTCAGAGCTTTCTGTTGTCAATTACAGTAGTCACTAAACTGGAACTCAGAAGACACATAAGGAAAATTAGAAAGCCCATATGAATTTAAGGAAGGGTAGTCACACTGCATACACCATAAAGGACTGGAACTATTGAAATTTGTAGCAGATCAAATTATTTGATGCCTTTTTAAGGTGTTCCAGACAGGCGTCAGTAGGAACGGCATATTACAGGAGACATCAACTTGACTGCCGGTAACTCAGGCCAGAAAACTACACAGCCCAAGCTAGGAGGTTTAGCAGGCTACTCCCCATTCAGGAAAATCCTCTTTCACTTTTCACGAAAAGGGAACTAAACATGCCAGGATTTTCTGTTCCAACATTTGCAATGGAGACCAGTGATCAAAAAAAAGACTGATGCCCTTATTTTTAGCTTTTTGAGCAGCTTAAGGTTTAGGCCAAGTAGAGAATGCCAGGTTAGCTAAACACTGTAAAACTGGTTCATGGTAGCAAGCTTCACATTTGCAGCAAGAACAACCCAAAAAGACAGATGCCGCCTTTTGCCCGAAAGGACCACACTCTTGCTAACAGAATTACCAGAATCTTGCTAGTCTAATAACCAAGTCCAACATCACAAGAGTAAATTAGAACCAACATATACACAAAATTTCCTATCTTCCAGTTATTTCACCAAATGTTGTGATCCTTGATCCTTCCCAAGCAAAAAATAATATAAAATAAGGCAACAGCTCTACCTGTACATCTCAGATGTATTAGGGACTAAGTAGCAGCACTGCTTGTGTCAGGTGCTATTATAATGTAAAGCTATTTACCTTCAACATCACCCACATAAAAGCATTGCAATCTGTTGTCCTTCATCTGGCCTTCTCATATCCCCATACAAACAAGGGGTTTGGAAGGAATGATAAACACTCCTATAAATTCCAGCTTCTGGGCACAGGATCAGCTTTCACAAGTAACCCACTGAGCAGAGACCCCCTCAGCACAGTTTATGCTTCCCATGGCTTTCAGCTGAATCATCACCACCTCAAAATGAACAGCAAAGACTACTGGCAAGCTGACAAAACTGGAATAACCACCAACCATTCAATTCTGGGATATCATACAAGTGCCAGTAACATTTCAGTAACTGATTGATGGGTTAAGCATGCAGAGGTTAGAATCCTAAAAACACTGCAGACCTGCAGGGGTCATCCCACACCTCTATTGCACTACAGCTACCAGATTCTTAAATACGATATTGAAAATGAAATGTGACATGTACAAGGTTCTTTGGTCAAGGGTAAATCTCAAGACATTAATATTTCATGTTTCTCAAATACTTAATATTAACTCTATTTCTCATCCATTGGCAATAAAGAATACTGGGAAAAAATGGTTTAGTATTACACTCACCTGCACAAACTTCTGAAATACCCTGTCAAAGGGTTTGGTTTTTTCTTTCCAGTAGTATTACTTCTATTAATTTTGAAGTTTAGAAAATGCTAACAAGAATCCATCAGTAATAGTAAGTGAAAAGAATTACTAGTCTGGTAATAGATCTGCTGTTGCAACTAAGATATCAAAAACAAAAATCAGATTTTAATAAAATAATCCTGAGAACCTGAAAATCTTATCTCTATTTCAGTCAAACAAAAATCACACCACTGTGTACTCCTGAAGGGGTTAGTAAAATTAGTTCAGTATTTCAAATATCAAGGATGCTGTTAAGGGCTAACTTGTAGCAATTTAAAGCCTAGAATACAACAAGAAATAAAAAATATGTAAGATAGTTGAAGAAAAACAAACTTTAAATAGTTTAAAAAAATTATATTTAAGAGTTTTCAGCATCAGCATCATTATTCCAGATTGCTGATGGTCTGAACATAGCCTAAATGTTTATAAAATTCTAGTTTAAAATTTAGAAATCATGGTTCCTAATGCTCATATTCTCAAATCATTTTGGTTCTCTCTTGATATTTCATTGATTTTACAGACCACCTGTGAAGTTATCAAGTATTTTGCAGATGAGCTTCAGGTCATCTCAGCAGCAGATACAGAACTTGAGACACTTCCCCTCACTTTTGCATACTGGTAGTACCAGCAGCAGTGACAATCATGACTGTAAAAACAATCAGCACAGCTGACAGCATTTTCTAATCCTCTTATAAGCTACATATTTCTTTACATATCACTATCTGAGATCCCCTGCCTTAGATAATTAAAAATGAAGTTTCCAAAAACCTAATTTACTTCATCTCACTGGAATATTTTTACAGTTTCATTTGGTAAACTGTTAAGTTTACATCACTTGGAAATTGTTTAAGTACCAGTATAAGTATATAAAACCCTTGAGCTAGTATTTAGCAAGGGAGTGCAATTATTTTGCAGGTGGAATAATCAACTTGAGATACTGAGGCATAGGATTCCCTTAGTGCTTGCTTCTAGTTACAATGAACTTCATGCTACTCAACATGCATATGAATTCCATGGTATTTTTAACTTATGCTACTTAACAACAACACATTATCTTCTGCTTTTTAAAGTTTCTCTTATTCCTATGGTTTTATTAACTCATAGAATTGGGAGCAAACCAACTGTAACTTAAGGGATTTAGGATTTTTTGCTTCTTTTGATGTTTGGGATTTTTGCTTGCTTGGATGGTTTTCTTTTTTTTTTTAATTGTTGCGTATCAGCAACACTCAATTTCAGCTAGATTTCAGTACATCTGAAGATCAGGCAGGAGTGCCAACAACTCAGTAATAATAAATAGCTTTAGTCTGTCGGTCTCAAAATAGCATTTTGGAAGAGGTTGACTTTCCTTTTCAGGTTCACATCTGCATTGTGACTATAAATACCACATTTCAGTATGTACCATCATAAATAGCACTCTGCAAACACTCCAACAGATTTGGTCACTTCAGAACACAAACCAGAGCCATAATACTGATTATGTTAATTTTCCAGTTCTCATTTGAGGCCTGAAACCCTCCTACTCCATAAACTTGCTAAAAAATGCCCTACTGTGCAATCTTCTATACCAATTATCCATGTTGACCTGAAGAAATTTTAGCTACTTCTTGAGAAGGTAGAGAAAGCAATATTTTGCACACACGCACAATATACATATAGATGGCAGCCTTTTTGGTTGTGGTTTAGTGGGGTTTCTTTTTTTTTTTCTTTTCTTTCTCACCTTTAAATATGTTGTGCAATCCCCAGGCCTTGAAACCATAACAGAAAGATAGCAGGACATCTTCTATTTGCCAAGGATACTTTCATTGCCATCTCTCCAGGTCACTAAATGCATTCACACTGTCATTCCTATGAAATGACCTAAATTCTGCCATTTATAAGCTTTTGGAAAAATCTGCAGTTAAATGTTATCCTGGAGAATAGGAATTTAGCCAGGGTACACCACAGATCTCTGATAGTTTGCCAGACAAGTCACTTAAAATCAATCTTTTATATGATCATTAGGGTGTGGGTGCCTGAACTGTGACAATACACAAAAATTCAAGTAACAAAATCCATTCTTTGAATGCTTACTAAGATCTACCTATGCTGAGAAATAAGCACCTTAAGTTCTCAAAATTCTGTCCTTATGTTTTGCCAAAGATTTCCTTCAGCAGACCTACCTGAAAAATTAAGATGCCTCCCCCACAATCCTTTAATGAATTGCATGAACACTGTAGTTACAAGCATCTTAAAAAATCACAGAAGAGAAAAATATTTATGCTTTTGTTTTCTAAGTAAAACTTGAATACTACACCATAAACACAAACTAGCCTTTTGAGCAATGAAACTAGCCCAAAATATCAAACAGCTGCTCATCAGATTAGAGCTATCCATCTTGAGATGAATCTTGCAGTCATATAATTAAAGACAGTTTCATAACGCACCTATAAAGGGCTGAAATACCATTCCTAGTCACATGAAAAAATCCACAACCCCCTTATTGGTCTTCAGAGAACATAACTTTTCTTCAAAATACACAAATTAAAAGGAAAGGAATAATCAGAAAGGGCCAAACCAGAAATCTGGTTTCTGTTAAAAATAAAGGTGCCTAAAAACAAAAGAAGAAAATCTGTATCAAGTCCCAGTGCAACATAATTCCTTAAGATGAACAAAATCACAACCCACCAGCAGCTACAGCAGCTAATAGGTTACTACTACCTGGCCAGAGTTTTTTCATACATATATTTTTTTCCAGATATATTTATGCAAATTTATAAAAGCTTACCAACTGTAGCCATCTGATCACAACACCACATCTCTTTCCCATGTCTTATTAGTGATGTGTGATGCTCACTCAGAGGACAAATAACTATACCAGGTTACATTTTTTATAAAAAAATACCGATGATCTCTTCCAGTAACAGAAAATTATATTTATTTTGTATATGTCTACATTTCTTAGGAAAGTATGTCAACCAGCACACTTACTATACATCAAACTAAAATAACCATATTTGAACAATTCTCACTTGAGACTTTTCCTCAAAATACCACTTATTTCCCTCTCTTTTCTGGGAGTGAGAGCCACAAATTTTTGTGAACTAAAATATGGTAAGAACAACCCAAAAATCTGAGATATTGCTTTCAATATTTTTCAGTAATTCAAGACAGGTCAAGCACATCAAAGGACTGCAGTACCTTCATGATCACTAAAGAAGAGTCACTGGGCTGGAAGTGAAACTTATCCTTTATTAGTAGACTTCATTTCTATTACACACAAAGTAAAAATAGAACTTACACTTTCTTACAGATTGTCCATAAGTCACTCCAATGTACTCTGCAATTCATGAGCTGTTAATCATTACACAGTCATAAAAGAACTATTTATCTCAAGTCACATTTTTAAAAGCCATTATATCTGTCAATTTTTTAATTTTGTTTTTAGTTGACCTTGAGAAAAGTTCCTACAAACAACATATACAAAAGAAAAGGAGAAATCAGATAGAAAGCTAACACTTTAAAAGGTCCAAACCTACCACAGGAACCTTTATGCTCTAGACCTTCATGTGATTTTTTTCACATAATAAAGTACATATAAGATGCAATGTGTAAAGCTTTTCAAGAGATTGTTGTTTCAACATCCACAAAGTAACATTTATTGATACATCATTCATCTTCCTAAAATTTAAGATTAGGAAAATTATAGCAAAAGCACTATAAAACTAGTTGAGAGGACTCTTATAACCAACAAGGACACAGCCAAATAGAATGAACCTACTGAAGAAGCCCAGAGAGGTGTTGGATGCCCCATCCCTTGAAGTGTTCAAGGACAGGTTGGATGGGGCTTTCAGCAACCTGGTCTAGCAGAAGATGTCCCTGTCCACATGGCAGGGGAGTTGGAATTAGATAATCTTTAACATCCCTTCCAACCCAAACCATTCTAAGATTCCATGAATTACATGAAATCTGGTTAAGTACATTAAATAAAAGAACTAAGCAGAACTATTTTTGCAACAATTCAGCTTTCATTTCTCTGCCATCTTTCACTCAGAGCATACCTTTCCTCCCTGTTAAACAGATGACAACAGTTGTGTATCAAGGAACATCACCCACAGATCCACTTCACTTTCAGATAGGTGTCTGTAGCTTCAAACTGCTTCAAATTCTTTACATTTACGAAATAGTATGTAAGACCAGTACAACTGATTGACGCCACTGATTTTATTTTTTATATTAAACAATATAGGAAATGCAAAAGCATTTTTTTACTCCTCCTCTCTCCATTTTCATCATGATTAACCTAATGGTCAGTTTGCATACCATTTTCGCAGAACAGTAGATTTAAACCTTACACCTCATTCCCTGACTAAAATAGTGTGAAATTAAGATATAACAGCATTAACTAAAACTAATTCACAGAACTTTGTGAAACCTTGCACAGGAAATTTTTGCATTCAGTTTCAGATTGTCCCAGCAAATCAAATCGTGGGGATGTCAGAGAAGTAATTAAGCCTCTTTCCTTGAAAAAAGATTGAGTCAGATATCAATAAAATATTTAGGGTTCTGGGAACATAATAACATGAAAATAACTAATAAACAGAAATAATTAATTCAGTAAGTTTTCCTTTTAGGCAAAGCAAGACAAAGTCTGTATACCTTGAAACTCCAAGCTTCCCTTCCCTCTCTACCAACAATTTCAGTTCCACTTTCCAAGGGAAATAACATCTACCTGATGAACAAGCATGAAAAGTTTCATTGCCAAAATGGTGGTTTTTGCTGAGCTACATTGTGTACTAACAATTTAAACTTCTATATAATCTCTAAACTATGTCTTTTCCTTATTGCGAAATCTGCAACTGCGTGCCAGCCCTATGTCAAAGCATGATTTCTTTCTCTTGCATAGATAGGGACATTTCTTAAGGTAAACTAACTTTTTGTAAAGCAATACCTTGACCTTTTCCATTTTACTACTCCTACATTTTGGTCCATCTCTGTGATTTAAGTAATTCAAAGTAATACAACTAAAATATGACAGTTTGTGCTAGTTTAATTTTTTCCTTTATCTATAAGCACTTATTTCATATCACTTAGACTTGCTGTGTTACCCTAGTCAATCTAGAACTTTTCATCAACATTCTTTCAAGAGTAGAAAGATCAGGAAAAACCAATACACATGCAGCTTTCTCATTTTATTCCTATTTGCAAATTCAAGATATACTATTCTATTTTACCTTTTTTGGTACTTGAGTTTCAGAAGGAGATTTTTTTTTTCTTTTTTTAGATTCAGTTCTAAATATTTCATGAACACCAAATGCTCTGGTAACATGAACTCCCTTATACTTAGAATGTAATTAAAAAGAAAAAAGGAACAAAACAGTCTACAACAAGAAACTGTGATATGTCTGATACTTGCATAAGAAAAATCCACTGGACACATTCTGAAACATTTTTAGATTACTTTCTGTATTTCTACACCATTAGAACTGAATTCTTGGAAAAAATGTTCCTCCTTCAAAAAGTTTCTGCTATCACCTCTTCCCAATATTTCCGATTCTTAGCTGTATATTCAGAACAGACTGTACACATGCCCATGCACATTCTAACACAGAGTATGCACAGAACATATACATATATAAATATATTTTCAAGAAACAAATTGTAAGATTGAAATTATAGTGAGCCATATAAAATCCAGCATGAAGATTTAAACGTTTTAACTAAGCAATAAGAATCTATAGATTCTTATAAAACTTATAGAACCTTTTTTCATGCAAAATCTAAATTTCTAATTCCTGACACCTGAGGCCTTGTTAAATAATGTTTGCTCTTCTGCTTACGAATGCATTTTTCCCAAACAATAAACACAGGCAGCCTATGGGATTAAAGCATGACAAAGGTGTAGCTGACTCATGGGATCAATTAGAAAGCATCAGTACTTATGCCTTTTGTTCATTCCATGTTTTACTAACAGTTTCTGCAATTTCAGCATAAGTGTATCACAGATGTTAAACGCCATGCTACAAGGACACAGTGCACTAGTACCATACACTAGACAGAATAAATCTATTCTTATCACCACCTATAATTATATCACTTGTTATATGCTTACATATTTCTTTAAAGTTTTAACAAATGCATAGGGATTTTAACTGAATGCTCACAGCTTCTGGCCCAATGAAAGTATGTCAGCATTTTTTCAGTACATTTAACATTCAAAAAGAACCTACAGTTGCCTTTTCTAAGCTAAAAACAATTTTAAATACAGCCACCGACCCTAATGCCACAGGTATAGCTTTCCCTCCAAACCCGCTGTTAAATTCACAAGCAAGAAAGCCCATGAGCAGGACGACAAGCAGTTTCAATCTCCATGCAGTTTGCCTGTGACAGGTTATTGATAGAACAAACAGAATTTGCAATACTTACTGAGTGTTTCTCCTGCTGGCCCATAACTCCATGGTTAGCTGGGACTGCAAGTGGTTTCATAATGAAGAAACATAAGCTGAACTGAATTTACACATCATGTACCAATTTCTTATGGATGGCAAGTCACCCTCTACAGCATTAAATTAAAAAGAGGCGGAGGGGGTGAAGCCAAGCTGGAGCTAAAAGTGTCACTACTGGTAAGCTCAAACCCCTCCTCGCACTTGTAGTGCAGAGCAGCAACCCGAATGACAGCGTTAGTCTCCATTTTTGTAACACTGAAAGTCTAAGCATGTCAGGATGTACAGAGCCTGATGAAACCCTACATATCCAGCATCCATTCAGAGGAAGAAAATCATTCCCTGAGCCTGAGGAATGGGAAGCTAAAAAAAAAAGGAGGAAAAAAAGCTAAAATGGCTGACTGCACAGAGGCTCCCTCAAAAAGGCTTAATACAGTATTATATTAGTCAGGGTGCAGGAATCAGCCTCCAGCACTCAGCCAAGCATTGTTAATACTCCTGTTTCATTTGCAATCACACACACTCACACATGCAGCCTTCCCCCTCCCCACCACCACTACCCTCCACTCCCCCAAAATCAGGGCAGCGCACACGAATAGGGACCTCCTCCCCTGACTGCTAATGATGCTGACAGAGTAGTGACCAGTGATCTCCGTTCCACTCAGCTAACCAAGTTTGCACAATTAATCTCAGCAGCATGACATTGATGGACATTTAATTTTATGATGCCTGTTCCTCGCAATCAAGACAAGCACTTCTACCGCCCAAAGAGTCAGCAACTAAAATACAACACAATTACACACAAAAACCCAGAGAATCATGAGTCTGAATGCAATACGCCAATATAATTACGTTATTGTGCTTACTTTGGAAGACCATGGCTGCAGGCAGTTGGCATAGCAACGCACAAGGAAAGCCATTTCCTGGGTAGAAAGAATGCTTCCTTTTCTAAATAAAAAATTCCTCTTAGGATACAAACGGCATTGCTGCTTCCTGCAGAAAGCAAAGACACTGAAGTCTGTCTCTTAACCTGCACACAGGCACACACTCAATGCAGTTCGAGTGATGTAAGTGCATTTCTCTCTCTCTCTCTCTCTCTCTCTCTCTCTCCTCTCCCTCCCTCTCCCTTTATCCACCGAAATATTCGAGTTAAATGGAAGACACATTCCTTGAGGCTCGCCCCCTCCGATACTTAACTGTTTCACTCATTAAGGTAGAGATGGACAATGCAGATAAAACAGCAAGCTCCTGCCTGTGTCTGGTATCAGCCTCGGAAGATCAAGGCATCCCCAGAGGGGAGGGATCCGTTTGCTGCTGGCTCCTAAGAATATCACTGAAGTCAGGGTGGGAATGAGGACCCACGTTTACCTCGCTAAATCCTGAACTGAACACGACTTTTCAAGAAGATAATGCTAAAGCAGAGACATCACCTCCCTTTCCACCCCCTGCAAAAGAGTGCTCCTGCAGAGGTGTAAACATTGTTATCACGTATTTATAAACAGTGCACTTGACGAGCTCTCAGATTTTCAGCAGCTTCCCTGCTACACAGGCCACAGACATCCATTCAGGGGCTGTGGGAGGTAAATGTCCAGAATCTTTTAACACACAATTTCATGTCTTTCCAAATATAGCACATGCTTCTCCTTGCACACTGAATATAAAGTTTTCACTGAAAACACATGGGGATACAGGTTGTGGAAGAGATTGACACACATATGGCATTTATAATTCTCCACTCAGACTGTAACTATGTCTTAAACTTAGAACTTTCCCCAGTCACTCCCATTTACACTACACCACTTCTCATTTTATACTAGCAAAATCATACTGCAGAGGAGCAAAAATGAAACACAACCGGGGACCATGTTCAAGCAATAAGCAAACTGTTAGCACTATACAATATATCTCTTGAGAGTCATGAGTTTGTACCACTTGACAGAGGACTGACCAAGCCAGGAACATGGTACTCTTCCATCAGGTTTCATCTTCAGTAAAGTTCTCTATAACACTTTCACAACACATTCTTTAAAAGCAGAGACCACCTGGCCTAAAAGTAACTTCAAAGTTGTTATTGTCTTTTTTTAACAAGCACAATAGAAAAAAAAAAGACTTAAGAGTTGTTACACAGGTATAAATACACAGAGGGAAAAAATGGATACTACAGAATACTATGTAATAAAATCTGCAGCTGCCTTCCATCAAATTACATGTCCACTAATAATGAGTTTAGTTGATTACACATTGATTTCTTTCACTCCTGACAATGACTGCTAGTAAATGAAGCTATAAAAATTAGTGGAAATTAATTTTAGTAAAGTCAGAAAACACCCTGAAATATTCTAATCTATTTTTTGCACAGTTATTCTATGAAAATTGTTTCATATACAGCACACATTTTAAATTGAATATATTTACATTTATGAGAGCTTTATGACACTTGTACCCTTGGTCTTGTAGTATATTCTAAAAGATAAGTTATTCTTTAAATTATTCAATTATAAACAATTAGTTAAGGATTTTAAAAAGTCTTTGAAATGTGCCACTGCAACTAACAGGTGATTTTAAACTGCTAAATTATGCTTAAGCCTCGTAAAACAGTTTAATGGTGAGTACAGTCAATTTTCTGATAAAGTGCTGATCAGAAGTAACAGAAGTTATGCATTCTAGGAAGCTACGGCAAACCCTCTCTAGTACAAAATTAAAAAAATACTACTTGTTGACAAAGTAATTAAAAAACTTTTGAGTCTGATTCGGTGGCCTTGCAGTTAACACCATGAGCAGAATGTGAGTGTGGTATTTCATACTCATGTCAGGAAAAAAAATTAGGTTCTGCCAAAAGCAAAACATCTTCCCAGTACAGGAAGGCAGCACACCACTTTCTGAACTTCATCACACACATAACTATCAACATGCATCCCACTCTGTATCAGTTGATATTTCCAACCAGAATCTAGCCCAGGTTTCTGTGGCATAAGCCTTCAAGAGTAACATGAAAACACAACTAAATCCATTTCATATGAAACACTTCCTTACTATTATGCTGGTCATTACTATACACCTTTACTCATCCGTTAGTAAATTAAGTCAGTACTTTGTACATGATTGCAAAAATTTTTATCAACAAAGCCTAATTGATGTTCACATGTCATCGAGACTGACAAAAACTTTGTGGTTTCCAAAATAGAAGAAAAGTTACCTTACATTCAAAATGTGAAAAGTGACATTTATGTAATTAGGTGAAGAAAACACCACTCTTAAACAATTTGTGAGTCAAACAATTTCAATAAATTAATGGTCAATTCCATTTCCCTACTCCTTCTTCCTCAATACCATCATTTCCAGGTAGAGTGGTGAAGTGTAATCATATGTACTGTCCATTATCAGTTCAGAAAATTATTACATACAAATTAAATTTCATAAAAAATAATTAAAGCAGAAGTACAGTGAATTGTTATAGGTTACAGGGAAGAATGAATGGTATTTAAATCAGTGTAAAACACCAGAACAATATATCCTGGAAAGTTTCATAAACAAGTATAAATCACACTCATAGAATCAACTGGGTTGGAAAAGACCTCTGAGATCATCAAGTTAAACCCTTGATCCAACACCACCATGGTTACTAGACCACGGCACTAAGTGCCACATCCAGTCTCAGCTTAAAAACCTCCAGGGACAGAGAATCCACCACCTCCCTGGGCAGCCCATTCCAATGTCTGATTACTCCCTCTGTAAAAAATTTTTTCCTAATATCCAACCTAAACCTCCCCTGGCAGAGCTTAAGACCGTGCCCTCTTGTCCTACTGCTGGTTGCCTGGGAGAAGAGACCAACACTCACCCGGCTACAACTTCCTTTCAGGTAGTAGTAGAGAGTGATGAGGTCTCCCCTGAGCTTCCTCTTCTCCAGGCTGAACAACCCCAGCTCCCTCAGCCTCTCCTCATAGGACTTGTGTTCAAGTCCCTTCAGCAGCCTTGTTGCTCTTCTCTGGACCTGCTCCAGCACCTTGTCCATCCTGTAGGTGTTGTGTGATTGCACTCAGGATGATCTGCTCCATAACCTTGCCAGGCACTGAGGTCAGGCTAACAGGCCTGTAGTTTCCCAGGTCCTCCTTTTTGTGGATCAGCATGACATTCATCAACTTCCAATCACCTGAGACCTCCCCAGTGAGCCAGGACTGTTGGTAAATGATGGAGAGTGGCTTGGTAAGCTCTTTCGCCAGCTCCCTCATCACCTTAGGATGGATCCCATACTTCATAAAAAACCTATGTGCAACTTTGGGTTCATGTGTTTTTCAAAACCCATTTAAGAACTCCTTGCCTAGACTTAAAAGTTTGAAAAAAAGCAAGACATTTTTGCAAACACTTCTACACTATTAAAGTGAGATGTTAATAAACCTGATGTGGAAAAATTGCACATGATGAGCTATCCCTGCTGCTTTCAAAATACTGTATTTACATAAAGAAATCTAGTATCTCTTTAGGAGTTCCAGACAAGAACATTAAAAAACCCTTTCAAAGGTAGCTACAGATGTTTGGATATCCTTGGACTACCCATAGGTTTTGGGATTCATAAACAGTAGTTCTGAATTCAAGGTAAAAATTGGTAGAGACCTCAACAGCATGTATGACTGTAATGGCTCTCAAATATTTTACATACTGGGACATAATCTCAAACGGATTTTATTCTCCTAAGCAGTGTCAACATTGCTTGGAGTATTAAACCTTTTTAGGTTAATGACAAATGCTGCAATAACAGATTACCTCAATTCTTCAGTTTCGGGCAGTCATCTTAAGTCACAACTATTTACAGGAGTACTTAATTTTTAATACAGATTACGTACACAGAAACCATCCTCCATTCTTTTCCTGAAGTATCTCAAAACCAGTAATTATCAGCACATTTTCCTCTTCCCCTTAAACACAATGTAAAGTATCATTTCCTTAATGTTCAAAAACTTAGGCAAACACCAACAGTGCGCTCTAAGGTCACCAAATTTACTGCCACTCCATGTCTCCAGTAGCTAGAAAAAACATTCACAGTGAAGGGACAATTACACAGATATTACACAGCTGTGTAGGTGGACTAACAGACAGCTAAATTGAAGAGTGCAAGAATGGAGTACATAATTTTAGGAAAATAAATCAGAACTATCTTCTCTTTCCCCCACTCTCCTCACTTGGAAAGAAGTGGAGGTTTAAAACTTAAATTTAAGCTCAGGGCTATTGGACACAAAACTGTTAAGCTCCCAGGGGCATGTTCTGAATTGTATAATGCTGATGTTCTCTCCCTCCCACCAACCTTATGAGAGAGATTGCTAAATAACAATCTGATGCTCCCATCAGATTTAGAAAAACCAACTGAAACCACTAAAAACCCGGAATAATAATTCATTCAAAATGCCATGATACATTTAAATGCCTTGTACAATATATAAGTCTTATTCTAATGTATTCAGAAAAATTTACTGCCAACAATTTAAATCTCTGGCCACATGACCCAATTTCATGCAAGCAAGTTCATATTTATCAGCATAATGCAGACATGGGATGGTCTAGGCACACCTGTCCTATTGGTATTTTCTCAAGAACTTTGAGAACTTTAAATAAAACTGTTGAATAAAAGAAAAATACTAAATATGTTCTCCAAGGTACAAAAACACCACTTTGGCCAAAACACCCAGATAAAGTAATAGTATTCACCAAGTTATTTTCTTTACTCATGAAGCTGTGGCACTAACATCATTCTAGCCATGTTCACTGCACAACTGGCAACACCAAAGCAACAGTTACAATGCAGTGGTGTGTGCTGTTTTGGTAACACATTTACTAATGTTACAGACCATTTGAACAAATGCCCTTCTGTTGAGCTGCTGCTGCTGCAGATGAATCTATAATCCGGATCTTTAAAATAATGACAAGCCCGGAGCAGTCAGGCTGGTGCCTCAGCTGGGTGGATGTGCCATAGACTGCCAATCATTCCTTTGACAGCACACTCATTTGTCACCTTCTGTGCCTAGCTCTGTTTTCAGTACAGCAAACTGTTTGCATGCCATCCATCTTAAAATGGGAGTAAGTTGTAGCATTCATCTAAAATACTTGCCATTGAATTCTCTTACGTACGACAATTATGTTGAAACAGACATGAAGAAAATCTATTACTGATAGATACTCATCCCAAATGTGACAAGATGTCCCATTTCCAGAATATCTAGATTAGCTTACAAAACTGACTTGAGCAAAGGCTCACCACAGTACCAGAGCACAAACTTTTCTCTGGACTCCATATTTATTTATGCTTTAAATCTAACAATGTTTGCAGAAAGAAAAAAAGAAAAAAGAAAAAGATAACTGTATCTTTTGTGTTCCTGCAACACTTTTAAGGTCTTGCATAGCATATTTTACAGGCTAGATCAAAATCATATATAATATGTATGTTTGTGAAGTCATTTTATGTGATGTGGTTTTTACACAAAGCAAAGCATTTTTACTTACACAAACAAAGTTTAATGCATATTAACATGGCTTTAAAACTATAAATTATCATTATTAAATGTTAAAAATTAGACATTGAAATTTGAGGTATTAATGATTTCAATTTGCAGAATGGTCACAGATTAGTTTCATTGTCTTAATAGTTTCAGTACCTCACTAGTGGAAAAAATGCATTCTGTGAGGATAGATGGAAGTTTTTCCCAACACTCACAAAATTTTCTCACTTTGGTGTAAGGACAATATTTAATGTGCGTGTTAATTAAATTGGAGAACATGCAGAAGTGCTTTCTGTTTTTAAACTGTGAAAAAACACAGGAAAACAAAAAAGCAAACACATTTGTAAGGTCAAGAATCATGATATCAGGCATTCAGGACAAGCAAGTTCTCTTTACCACATCCAAACAACACTTTGACATCCATACCTGCTGGGGACAAGGTTTACTACTGAGATACAAATCAGCCAACTATCTTGGAGGAAAAACAAACAGAAAAATTGCCCACAAAAAACTCACATATCATTGTGCTCATACCAATTTCACAGCAGGAATTCGGGGACACAAGTTCCTCACTCATGTGAGGCAACTCTAAGATTTCACATTCTTTGCTGTGTAATAGTGTAGGAAAACTTCATGGAAGCTGGATAAACTCATACCTCTTCCATGTGTGTCCTACTACTGCACTGTTAAAATGTAAGAAAAAAACTCAGGGACTTTTCTGAGGTTAATCAACCGTACAAATTCTATATTGTTATGTTCATTAGTACCACCATTGAAACCATTGTTCCTGAAATATGCTGACATGTTTGAATCACAAGGATGATAGTTCTGGCACAGAACTGAACATACCTGAGACCGCCCCAGGCAGGGGAATAATTATTTAATGTTTCAATGTGAAATATTAATGAAATAAAAACAAACATATTTTTCAATCTTCTATAAATGCTAGCAGGTTTTCTGTTGGGTTTTGTTGTTTATTCATTGGGTGACTTCAGTGGTAGTGGAGGGGCAATATTTCTGTTCTAAGCTAACATGATATGGTTTCTAAGAGTTATCCTTGAACTCAGAAGCTTTAAGGGAAAATCTGAAATTCTCATCACTGTGTTCAAGGTGCAGACATAGATGGGACCAGCAGAAAACCACCATAGGTTTCCCAGTGCCCCACGTAACGGTGGAAATTCCATGTCTTTTTTATAACTTATCTGTTTTTAAGTCCTTTCTGCCATCTTCTTTAATGTTTACTTGGACATCTCCTAGAGTAACTTATTATTTATCTCTCGTGTTATGAGGAAGTTTCATTTCGAAACAGCTGGTAGCTGTTACAGAGAATTTTCATTCACTTCAATTATCTGTTGGAAGGAAATAATTTGTGCTTTTGTCTCCAGTCACAGTCGCATGCAAGGAGACTCTCCAAAGAGCCTACTCCAGGGGTTTCCAATAAAAATCAACACTGAAGACAGTTTACCAGCGTAAGATCATTCTCTTTTGGGAGAACTCTCTTCTCATGCCCCTGCATATCCTCTCTTGTGTAATGCACAATACACTAACATATCCTGAAAGCTTTGTGTAGGGCCTCTAGCAACTGGACAGAAATAATTTATCCAGACTTTTCACTTTTATAAGTAACAAACCCCACGCAATTTCAGTTGTCCTTTATTTTAAAAATAATTATCAAGCAAAATAAACCAATTTGCTTTCATATAGGAAAAAAGTCAAACCATGACATTATATCCTTCAAATAAGAGAACTTAACATAAAGTTCTAAAAAATGCCTTTCCCTCTCCTCTTCCCAAATCAATCAGGAAGCCAATTACCACCACCTGATGGATGTCCCATTTTGCAAATGTTTTACATTTTTTCCTTGCAATTACAAGGTCAGTTAGCTAGATACAGAAGTGCTAAATAACAACAGGTAGAAGTGCACCTACCAGATTGACTCTCCCTGACAATTTAGTTCTACACTGTTTTATATTCCAAGATTGGTGTCGGAATGCTTACTTTTAAGATGGTCTTTTGTGCACTACAGATCATTTGAAGACTTTAAAATCAGTCAGCTGCAGGCCTTTACATTCATCAAATTACAGCATTCAAGAGTAATATAGAGAATGTAATTTAGAAGTGAAAGGAAGGAAAAGCAAAATATTTTACATTTTAGCATATGCACACACACATAAAATAATTCAAAACAGAGTGAGAGCACAACTGGGTAGTTTTTATGTCAGCCACATCAACAATACACATAACACCTGCCAGCTGTTCCAGATACATGTCAAAACTTTACTATCTGAAAATTCAAACAGAATTAAGGCTAACCACTCAAACCCAAAGCCCAGCTCCCAATACCCATTACTTACACAACAGAATACTAACACTTTAACTAGACCTTACATAAAACAAGAGAAGTTTTTTTCATAATACAAAACAAAGAAACAAACAAACAAAAACAACAACAAAAACAAACAAACAAACAAAAAAAGGTGAAGGAGAGGTAAAGAATTTACACACAAAACGTTGTGTGTACTCTGCTTTACTTAGGACTTGTTAGCTCTCTTGAACTGAACTGTCACCTAACAAAAGATGCAAGCATGGATAATAGCATTTACACTCAGCAGGATCTAGCCAGGGCACTGTAATACACACATCTACCCAATTCAGTAAAAAAGGGTTTACACATCACACACTGGATGTGCTCCAGCACCTCAATGTCCTCTTTGTAGCGAGAGACCCAAAACAGAACACAGAATTTGAGGTGTGGCCTCACCAGTGCCCAGCACAGGGGGCTGATCACTGCCCTGGTCCTGCTGGCAACACTATTTCTGATACAAGCCAGGATGCCATTGGCCTTCTTGAAACTTGGACATTATATTTTTCCCATGTTTCAATTTTGCACATACTTTCTTAGTTGCTCAGGATATTTTAACTACTAAATTTTTTAACTTATTAGAGCTTTGAAAGTCACTCAGCAAACTGATAATTTTAAATTAGTCAAGTCAAATACAAGGCATTATTAAAAGTACCCAGAAACAGAACCTTTTCTGGAAAGACTGAAACCTAATACTAATAATTTTATCTTGAAGTCACTATGTAAAGCTCAGCTCACATAGTGGGCAGTGGCTTAGATACTTGGGAAAAAAATTAATTGACAGCTTCTTTCCATCCTTTAGTGGGCAAATATCCACATTAGGACTATCACTCATGATGTCTGTCTGTTTACAAATACCAGACTTGAAAGGATCTGTGTTTGGTATTCTACAAATATAATGCATAGGTAGTACCCATTTCCCCATATGTACTTTATATGCAGACATTGTTCCTACCTGAAGAACCTTATGCTAAGGAGGATATTCCTTTTAAAATTATTTAAGAGCACATGTATATGTTTGTTTTAATAATTTTCCTCAGCTCTAATCAAGTTTAAGTGGTGGAAAAATCAACATTTGTATTTAGTTACATTATGCAATGATCAGTTTAGAAAAGCTATGAAAAATTAATTTTTGTGCTGCATGAACAACTTTCTCCTTTGACAACAAACCTCATATTTAGTTTTATAATCTATATTACATAAAAGGTTGTTTGTCTGAGATGTAAAGTCAGTAACAGCAATAAAATCATGCTACTCTGGAAAACCTATGCTATTATTAACCAAAATTTCACGTGTGTGTGGTCATAAAGTACTGGCAACTCTACAAGCTGTAAGTAGGACGTAGTGTCACTAATGTGTCTAAAAAAAAAGAAAGAAATATTACTGACACTTCAGTTGCAGAAAATACTGCGTAGCTTCAATGTTTCTCTTTGAGTTTTCAAATCTAATCACAATTACAAATCCAGTTATGACATCAATGTGAGCCCTTCCAAAGGGAATGGAAGAACAGTAAATCCCAATGGATCTAAGAGTTCTGCAGCAAGAATGATGTAATATATAAAAATAGACAACTCTGACAGAAGCTGCAAGTTGAGTAAATAACACACTGCGTGTCATTAATTTTGCATTAGCTTGCCAGTAGTCATTACTAAAAGGATGATGAACTAACAATTTTGCTTCAGGTGCTACACAAAATAAAATTATAGCATTGCTCATATATTAACAATAATACACAACTTAATGCAGAACTCGAAACAGTAATAGTCCCTTAGAGCATGGATGAAGGAAGGAAGCTGTGTGGCTAAAAAGGTTGTGTTTTGCCACAAGACACAGAACACAGGGATGGGAATTACTTATTGCCCTTATAGCATTACCAGTGGATGTTCCCATAAAGAAACATCCAACTTCCATACAAAAAAATTGTTAATGGGAACCATCCAAATCATCTCAGACATTCCACATTTCAGATAAAATTACTCCACAATTTTTGTAGTGTCTCACTTCAAAATACACCTACATATATAACACAGTCACACACTTCAGGAATTAATGTTACTAGATGTGTTCAAATATTACAAATACAGTAATTTTGTATTACTTCCTAGTATGATGTACACATTGACTTCACTCCAAATCATGAGTACATTATCACCATTGCAGAATAGTTCGTGTGTTTTTGAAATTGCACACTGAATTTTGTAGATGAAAAGCAACTAAAATATCCGTCTGGTAAAAAGACACTTGCACTTAGCAATGTTAAGAACTAGGCCCTTTCTTTTATTAATGGAACAATCAACACAGTATATCTTATTTTCACTACAAACATTAGAAATATTAAATAAATTATTTTATACTATTTTCTTATTAATAGAGACAAATTTGTTTGAGCAAACAAGCACACATTATTTATGCTAACATGTTTAAAATACCTTTGCATACCATGCCACTTCCCATCAGCAGTACACTGCAAATTTAGGTATGCATACAATTATGTTTTGAATTACCATTTTTCTGCTGACATTACTTAAATTAATTTGTTTTATAATAAAGAACAGAATGAGTTCAGTCCAATTTCTATTTAAGTCAGGTAACCTTTTCGCTTTCATTTTGCATAAGGCACACAGCAGAACCTTCTCAACTTCCTTCCTCCTTGCTCTTCACATTCTTCCTCTATCTCGAGGAAACTCAGTTACCAGCAAGTTCAAAAATTGTATCTATTTAAATTGATTCAGCTGCCATAACTCATATGAGCCTCTAAAGCCAAAACTTTCAAACATCCTGTGCTCCAAACATTTCTGAGGAACAAGCATATCTGACCTCAGTAGTTTGTTTCTCTGTGCATTTTTTTGCCTTTGTAAACAGACTTCGTAAATGTAATACTTCCAAGGTCAAGGATGCTTAGAAAATTGTTTTTCCCTTCAACCTTTCCATATCCTTTATACCTTTTTACGAAGTCAAGCTTTCAGTGTGTCCACACATTCTTGTTCGCTGCCCTATCAAATAATTTTCTTAGATGTGGTTTGTTGTTTTTTTTTACTAAAAGAAAGCTCTTCTTGTTGTTAATGTGAGTACTCATGATTGAGTCTGTTCTTTGCTTTTTGTTTTATTATGTGATCTTCTATTAGAATGAAAGTTCTAGATGATCCTAAAAATCATCAGGAACACTAAAAGCTGCAGCTATTTACAGGCTTAAAAGACTGACAGTGTTCCTTTAAACTGATTTCTTGTGACTGGGTATCTGACAACTGTTCCTACTGATTCAAACTAAAACAACTGAAATTATACATGTAATAAATATGACTAAGTACACTATTACATTGGCATCAATTTACTATTGAACTTATTATCAATTTAAAATGTCTTAACAAGAAGACACTATATCAAACTATTGCAAAGTCCATACTGTGGAGAAGCAAGCACATATAAGGTATTTCATGATCATATGTAGCGTGGATCATGGAAAGACATCCAGCAATATGTATTTTACAACATTCAACATAAAAAAACCATGCAGAGAAGCAATGGTATTAGGCTGTTTTTTAACATTAAGCCTCATCCCAAATTATACCGGACATCTGTAACAAAGGGTGAAAACTGAATCAGCTTTTTTGAATTCTCATCTACTATGTTAACCACCAAAAAACACTGCTTGTCATTTTGGAAACTTCCACATGACTTCAGCAGCCAGACACAGTGAAGAAAGGAAAACAAACACAGTTTTGCATCAAATTCAGGCAGAAAAACTTAAAATTCATGAGTTTTTAAATCCTTCCTAAATGTAGTGACATGATACACAGTAGCTTTGTAATGTAATTTTGCAGACAAAGGAAAAAGCAAATTTGTTTCATAGAACAATCTGAACATAAATTTTCAACCCAGGAACTTTAGACTCTTGGCAGACAATGTGAATCCAAACGGTATCAAGAAAAAAGGCTACTTTGTCAATGCTTTGCACTATTAATTTTAAAAGAAGATAGGGGCAGGAAGTTTTCTACAATTTGCTACTAAATGAGCAGGCTCTAATATTTTTTTAAAATAACACACTTCAAAAAAAAAGCTAGGAAAACCCTTATACTTATTTTTTCAGGGAGTCATGGCTGCAGACAAGACTTGACTCAGTAACATAAGACATGGTTTCATTTCCAGACCTCTTCTCATTTACATTTTCAGTCAACTCCTTCAAATAAAATCCAGAAGGAAGACTTGTCTGCCCTAAACACATCTCACAATGGCTGTCTCAAAGCAGTGCGTGAGGATAAAATTGTTACATCCTTGTAACTGGGGTGGAAGCCAGGGTTATTGATGGCTCCATGCCTACCACTCTTTTCTTTCCGACACTGGATAAACGGATTGTCACCTCACGTGAATCTCAAGCTGAACGGGATAAGAAAGGCTACTAAAGGCAGAGAGCCCTTTTGCAGGGATTTCAGCAGCTGGCTTTAGCAAGCATGGCTGAGAATGCACTAGCAGCAAATTTCATAAGCCTGTTAACTAATTCAAATCTAGATAGATTATCACAGAGTAAAACACCACACATAATCCTACTGTTCAGCGCTATCTGCAGGTGCTTCAGCATTATACTTGCAGGCCTACCTGTGTATTTTTAACTATACACCAGTAAGTTTTGATACTTTGCCTTTAGCAAAGTAAAGACTACAGTACAGACTAAAGCCCACATCGCAGTTTACATACCAAGTTTAGACAGACATAGACTACCACAAACCAGGGAGTTACAAATTACTACTCTATACCGCTGAAGAACAGCACCTAATTTTGGACAAAGTTATTTTTCCTTTATGAACTTGTATTCATTTACACGGAATATGTCACGCATTATATACAGAATAACCAGCTTAGCAACACTCAGACCAAGCATGACTAATTTTTCACAGATGTACTGAAGCAGCCACAAAGTTAACTGGCAGTAAGATATTACAAGGAAATCTGCCCTTTTTTAAATTCCCTCCTCAGAAGACTATTTAATTTTAAAGTTTTAAAATCAAAAAAACCCAAACAACAAACAGTCTAAAGGTAGAAAAAAAGCCATGTAGGTTCTCAGAAGAATGGGTCCACACTCGTTTCAGTCAAGTTGCTTTAAACAAGGGCTTTGTATGAAAAAATGAAGTAGCCTGAAGTAAAGATACGCACAGAAATGAAATCCACATTCGGAAGTTAAAATCCAATTTCTACTATTAAGTAAGGAGGTGTTAACACTAATCTAGTTAAAGACAATTTCTGACACTTGAGAAGCACAAGGAAAAATTTTCTAGATTCAAGTGAGAGCAACTCAAACTCGTCAGTATTTTTTTGTTTCTTGAAAAAGAACTGATCAATTTTACCAAACTACAAAAGGTGGTAAAAACGATGCAATTTCATCAGGCTGATAAAACACATTCATTTTATTTCCATATACTATGAAGTTTCTATTTTCCTTACTCTAGAAATCAGCAATGCTTGTTCCAAAAGTAACATGCCTAAATATGATATTCAACATCAGATTTCACTTCAAATGATCCTTCAAACATTACAGTAAGTTATTAAAACACTATGAAGTATTTCAAATGCCTATCATAATCTAAGTAATACAATATCACTCCTAAACACAGTATTTTAGTAACCATAGGTTACTTCGGATCGTGCCACTGAAAAACTGGGGAGCACTGATAGTACTATACATATTGAAGAAAGAGCAAATTTCAGCCTAGAAATCACTCGTCTATGATACTGGAAACATATTGAAATTTGAACCCTCTTAAGTGTTTTAGATAAACGAATTTGACAATGTGACAAAAGACGACCTTTTAAATTAAACACATTTCCTGATAAAATAGCAGAAGAATTGACCAAAGTAATGTTTGAGGAAAGGGAGAATTTTTAAGCTCAAAAAAGTAGTTTTAATTTGTTTTCAGCTCTATCACAGGAGATTTCTCAAGCATAACAGTGGGGACATTTAACAGTTTGACAAGACACATTCTTTTCAAACATTGTGTTTAATGGATGCTCAGTATTTATTCACTTTGGTATCGACAAATGCAACTGCAAATGCCAGTTAAGTTTAAAAGATGCCACTCAGATCTTCATATTACTTTGAGTGTATTTGAGGTCCGATATCAGGAAAAGCTTCTATATTTTGTTTGGTTTGGTGCCATTCCAAGATGCTTGATTTATTCAGGCACATTCTTCTCCCTATCTTGGCAAGGTCGTCTTTCAAATAATAGCCATTTATGCATACTTTGCTAGGAGACTACAAAATCCAGCCTCTTTTACTGAGTCAGTACACATCAGAATGGAAGACAAGCAAGAAAAACCATGACAAATCCTTTTTGTTGCTTCTTTAGTGCTCATCTTGTCACACTCCATTTCCCTCTACTGACATACTGAAGTGTTATGGGGGCCAATTTTTTAAGTCCTCTGAGTCATGAAAGAGATACTTAAGTAAAGTGTCTGTCAAACACTAAATATTTTATGTATACCCTTTGCTTATACTTCTCATTTCCTACAAATCACAGGACATCAAAGCAAGGAAGGTCAATCAAGCTGGGCAAGTGACATTGTGCTGTCAGTAAACTTCGTGTTTACATTTGTATTTTTATATCATAGTGAGTTTGCTGAACTAACAAAGCAAAGGTTATGAGGCAATTTTAGTCATAACGTAGCATCAGTATTATGATACCACACTGCAAACCCACAAGTAAATTGTTAGTGGACCATACACAGTAAGTTACAATACCTGAGGTTTAGTGCATTCCTGTGAGCCAAAATGAAATGAATGCCATATAGGAGGAAAGGAAAAGATGAACATTATCAGACATGCCATAGTACATTCCACCACTATGAAGATAATGTTAAAATTCTGTTAATGAGGGTCCACCATCCTCCACAAGTTGTTTCTATTGCAGAAAGCCATGCCGCAACTGAGAGCACTGCATTTCATTTTTAATTCTTGGAAAGCACAGCCATGCATCTGCATTTAAGATCTACATTTCACTCTGTGTTTTCATGAAGATATAGAAAACTTTCTTCAGAAAATACTGTTAGAAATTTCTGAAGAAAAGCATTCAGAGATTACTGCAAATAAAGCATAATACTTTATCAACAATAAAAATAATAATTTCACATGCTAACTATGGATTTAGGGTAAAAAAAAATATAAGAAAATTATACATTGTGAAGACTTTGAGGATGCTATCAAAACAGCTTTATTACTTTGAATCTTATGTACATAACACCTAAACTAGAACACACCCACACAGAAGAGCAAACCTGAAAACAAATGCATCATATTAAGCCTCTTTCAACTTGACTTTAACACATTATTTACTACAATATCTGAACCTCTGGTTTTTTTAAATACTTCTTTCTTTATTTATCCAAAATTAAGAAGTAAAAACAAAGATGACACCCTGACAGATGCTGGCGAAAGAATGTATAGGCAATAAGTCCACAGGATATGTGCTATAACATGTTTCAAATTACTATGTGTTTTGAAAAAAATCCTGCTTTTTTCAGTCAATTTTTCAAGAAATTTAGACCAAAAAAAAAAAACAAGGTCAAGGGACATAAAATAGGAATGGAGAAAAAACAATGCAGCCTGTAAATGTATGGATAAAACAACAGAAATAACATTGCTAGCAGAAGTGAATGAGAGAATAATGTCTACAAGATCACCAAATACTGTAAAAATAGTAGGAAATGGACCAGTGTGAAGAGTCTTGACTACATTTTAAAACTCATTTGAGCTTATTTGACTCAATTTGCTTTGAAAAAAAAAATAATAAGCTCAGTCATATGCATCATATTACACTTTGAAAAGCAACATTTGACTGTAACTGCTGAAAATTTTAGAGTTTATTTGGCAATCTCTTCCAACTCAACATGAAATCTTGCTTGCAATGAATTTCCAAACACATACACAAAGCCATTATGAACTTGCACAACAGAACGACAGGTGATGGACTTTTGCTCTTAGTACCAGTTAAGCTTACAAAAACTCATCAGGCGTATCTAAAGTGAAATTTATACAACAGGCAACCTCCTATGAATGCAAATGGCACTGTGTAATCTAAACACTGCCCTTCTAAAGGTAGGTACAGATCACACTAAAACTGCTTGCTAAGCACAATGTACACATCTAAATAATATGGACAAAACCAATTCTTCCTGTAACTCCTATAAAGTACAATACCACAATTTTTTTTTTTTTTTTTTTTGCAAAAACAGGTCAGTAAAACGTTTTATCTTCAAACCAAATGAACTGGCCTAATCCATATTAAATTTGGAGGCAATTAAAACTGCACTGAAAATTAAACTATTAAAAGCTGTTGTATAAACAAAACCAAATTGTTGGCATAAAATGTAATTATTCAACTCATGAAGAAAAACCCGTATAATTAGCAGATGTAATCAAACATCTACACACTTACAGACACACACTGAATATACAGTGAACTGGCAAACAAGTCAAGGAATAAGGATGAAGGAAAAATTGAAAACGTCTACAACTGCCCTGTATCAAAGACAGCATTTAAAAAACTGAAGTATTTAAAAACTAAAGCTGTAATCCTACAAATTTGTATGTATATGGTTACATTGTGAAAAATTCAGCCCAATGAACTCAATGAGATTAAATATGCACAAAGTTATTTATGCCCATGCCTTTACGGTTCTAGCAGATTTAGGGCTTTAAAGAAATAAATAATAGCCAAAGACAAACAGCTTTTCCAGTATTTTCCTCACAGTTGAAATCAATACCAAGCAAACATGTTAATCTAATAGAGCTTTTCTCAGTTTAAAACCCATATAAAAAATTTTATAAAATAAGTTTTAATTATTAGTTTATTTTCATCTCAAGAGAAAGTCTGGAAACTTTCAACATGTATAGATTCCCCCTCCCCAAAAAAGTAATCAAGTAAAATGACCAAATGATTTCTTTGATGATGGGCCAACTATGTAGCTCACTAAAACCCAAGTATAAAGGGCAGACACCAGCATAAGTTAATTTAAATTTTACATTTAAGTTCTGGATACCAAAAAGAAATGACAGATCTAATCGAAGAATTTGGTGTACTGCAATGCAGCACAGCCCTTTTCAGGCAACACCTGTTATCATATACGAGTGCTTCACTAAATGACCTTTTAACATAGTAAACTAATGCTACTATAACTTAAGAGAAAAAGGAAATGAGAACAGAATCGCTTTCACAGTTTCCCATAATGACTGGAAAAAACAATACATGACATTCACGGTCAGAAACACACTTTCACCTCTGAACTAAGATGCAAGTTGCACACATGTTCATGTACTGATGGAGCCAAACTCACATTATTTTAAGGGGAAAGCTCCCTACAGAAGCACGCTTTAAAGATACCAGCAAGTTTAGCCATTTTGAATGTGTTATTTTCAGTAATTTTCATGTTTCTGTTCTTTTGTGAACAATAAATACAGACAGCTTACCGTATGGTAGCCTCTAGGTAGAGGTGGCTTCCCCACAGGATAAGGGTCAACAGTATCAATAATTGTTTGTCGTTCCCCTTTCTGGTTGATTTTCCTAAACCTTCTTCGAGACTGCCTGTGAGATGCTTGACGCTGAAAATATGCCTCACTTTCTTCCATATAATCAACCTACAATAGATGCAAGAGAGGGTGTCATTTCGCACAAAAAATAAAAATGTTTCTTCTTGTTTGAAACAACAAATCCTACTTTCAAAAAACAGCAGCTAGCTTTGAATTTCCTGTATTTTCAGCACTAAGAGTGAAACCACTACTAAAAAAAAAATATATCAACATTAGTATGAAGAGCATCACTGAGTATGAACACTTTCCTAAAAGGGCAGAAGAAAAATTCTCCCTTTCTCACCCTCTTCTTACACTTGCACAAATACAAACATTTCACCACTCAATATATTGCAGAAAGAAAACTGGTACACCATTTATATTGTTGTTATATTTACTTTTACAGATTTCTTGTAAAACTATAGTTTTCTTGTGCTAGCAAAATACCAGAAGATTTCGTAGGTTTGTCGGGGGTTTTTTTAAGCTGCTTTATTATTATAGATAAGCAGAGATGCTTTAAAGTATTAGCTTAAGTAATTAATGTTTCATTGAATTAAATATATTCTCAGCCATCTGAGGTTTTTAAGACTAAATTTCAACATTTTTAAATTCTGCCAACTTTACTGGGTGAAGGGAAGGTTATTTTGCTAGCAACATCTGCTGTAGTCCAGTGGCAGAACAGCATCGTCTTTGAGGCTCCTGCCAGCTCAAGATGCCTCATCTGAACAAATACAGAATCAACAGGCTAAATTTTTATTAACAGATCAGCTCATAATACAGGCATGACAATTATCTAAGCCATATAGAGATGGCTTAAATATAGACTGTGACATTAAACATTTTTTCCTAAAACGTGACAGTTTCTGTAAAACTTGCAGAAGATCAGGAAATTCTAGTATAAATTGAGGACTGTAGAAGGGATTAGGTTACTTGCTTGTTACCAGTTTGTGTAACTCACAAGTACAGGGAACAGTTTGTTGTCCCAGTTTTGTTCTCTAAAAGTACACAATTTAGTTGGTTGTAGCTGTGTGAATGGCTGCTTTTATCACTCAAACAACGTAAGTATGTAAGCAAAGAATGGCAAGAAAGTTATGTATGAAATCTTATATTTATTACATGATCATATGCAAAACAGAAAACTCTAAGTTGTATTGGAAAAAGTGTTACTAAAGCTGGTCTGTAAACTTTGAAAGCAACTGAGTGAAAACGTTCTTACCACAATCATTTCAGATGGCTCTAGAACAATGCATTCACATCCACGCCTCATGCTCCCAGCAGAACGTTTGCCAAAACTGAAGAACAAAAATATTTCAATTATAAAAGAGATCTGAGCTATAGCACAATTCAGAAGCATACTTACATCTTATCCAGATATTGCAAAGCAGAGAAAAAATGTACATACCTCTGCACAATACAAGTTTCATGCATATGCCCTTCGATAGTGTCCTTGGGTATCAGTTAATTAAGACTTATTCTGTGTTTACATAGTTCCCTAAGAGTATTTGCTAAATAAGTCTATTAACACTAAAACAAGTGTCAATCAAGAGCTGTCTACTGAAGAAGCATAGTTGATTCTGAACTACATTACAGAGTTTGATCTCGTATCTTCTGACATTACAGTATTAACTTACCTAAGCTATCTGCATTTCTATAACGAAAGCTAGTTGGAAGACCAAGAAAATAATTAAAAGGCTGATCAACTTCAATTAACTCTTTTCCACTTAAAATAATAAAATAAGGAACATGAATGTATTCCCAAACTGAATAGATAAGGACAAAAGGTTGTTTTGCCCTTTCATGACATATTCCTGCTGCAATGCAATAATTAAACATGATAATATTTTGTTTCCTGCAGGATAAAACAGAAAGGTTTTTTAATTTTAGTTTCTGGAGTGCTCTGCCTGTATTAATGAATGTGTGCACCTGCAGGTTTCACTGCAAAGAATCCTCAAAATGCAGATGTAAAGGTGGAGTGCAGAGAACCAGTACATAATTCAGTGAAATACAGAACCTTTAGAGTTAGATCCTTAATCCTACACCATCAGAATAAAAGAAAGGCAGCCAGTTAAAGTTTGTTAATGGGATATGTGATTCCTCCTCTGGGTAGGAATGCCAGGTCAGTGCCAGACCTTTCCCATCACAGACTGGAGGACACAACAAAATGAGTGGAACTTCAGGACCCTGCGTGTAGTTTGCTGTAACCAACCTATGCTACAGTTTGCAAAGAGCCAATATAACTATTTAGCCTTTCCCTTTCTTCAACTCGGCACCGTGCAACAGACATGGGAAACCTTCCTATCTGAAGCCCACAGGGCAACAGCTTGAAAAACAAACCAGATTCAATGAAATGGTAAAATCTGAATTTTAACCAATCCTGTAATGCACAGTCATGGTAACACAATGAAGGAACAATGTTTGTGAGAGGTAACTTTTTTAAGCTTTATTTCATAACACAGAAACTGAAGTTCATATCCCATTCGGAACAGCATATCTAGCCAGTTCACATCTATGCTCCTGCTCCGCCTGGCGATTAGTAGAAATGAACAACTTAACTTGCTACCCCAAAGGCTAATCTCTTGACAACAGCACATTTATAGGCTCAAAAAGAAGGCAGTCAGATATTGAAAAGAAATGCCAGCTGTGCTTATTCATCAAAATAATAATCGCATTTAATGGTACATGGGACTTCTACAATAGAAAAAATTTTCCAGAATACTAAGCTTCTTGAAAAGAAACATTCAATAAAGAAGTCTCTGGACAAAATGCTTATTTTCCTAGAGGCAAACACATGCTTCCTCCTATAGTCCAGCAACAAAACATAGGGTTCTTTACTCTACAATACCATCTTGAATTTTATACAATTTCAACTACTCTTAAGGACACGAGAAAATGAAGCCATTATATTGATTCATTAGACTGTTGCAAAAGTGGCAAACATATTTTGGTCAATAACTGGATCCACACATACAGTTTTTCCTTAAAAACAGAAAGGAGGAGGATAGAAAGGAGAAAGTAAGTCAACTCATTTATTGAAAAACAGCAATGCAAAAAATAGTGATTGGGAAGTCAACTTATTTGATATTCTAATTGCAAACAAACACAAATATTCTTACCACTTAGAAAACACTTCTTGCTGTATTTTTTTTTGCCAACCCATTTTTCTGGTCTCACAGCAAGTGCTCATTTCAACAAAAAAAGTATAAACACTTTTCCCCTCGACCAATTCTTCTTCCTCTATTGCTGACTGTAAGTATCAACTTTAAACTTCTGTTTGTTGCTGATCACTGCTGACATGCAAAAGTTTCAAGCCTTAGAAAACACAGTAAAAACAAAAACCTGTGTTTCTGATGTGCTTCTCTATTCTTGAATAACTTGTTTGGATTTTACTCTTCAGTACCAGGGAACAGGCAGTCAACATATTAAGATAGAAGGCATGCATTCAGTTAGCATAAAAAAAATTCTCGATTTCTGTCCCCAGTAACACAATGGTTCTCACAGCAAATAACCACGTCATTGTTGTACTGCTAAGATTCCTATGACAGCATGAAATTTATCAGAGCAGACAGTGCATCACATGTATATATTATCTTTGACCAAAGATCACAAGGCACTTCAGGCTCCAAATAAACTCACTTATCTTTGTGAAGTATTGTAGGAAAGAAGACAAGTAAATCAAGGCATAAGAAAGTTAAATGACCTTTCAAGTGTTGCAGTTCTCAGACTGCCACACCAGCTAAACCTCCTGATTTCCAATCTCTGTTGAAAATTCATCACCAGTTAGGAATTCACCTAATCAGTGAAAATTAGGGAACTCTCTTGTCATTGTCCACTACACCTGGAAACTTCAGAAGTGTCCATCTCTGACAACATCCATCACAGTATGGCATGCCGTCTGTTGCAGAACCACACTTCAATACAGGTTTTTGTGTGACATGCAACTCTGAGAAACTACTGGGATCTTAGAGCATTGCCAGTCCTGCTGTTTCAATTCATAAGACTGACAACAAACGTCATAACTAAATTAATTTCTCAGAGTTTCACATGAGCAAAAATAAAAGACCAACAAAAAAAGAACTTCAGTGGCACTCTACCTGAAATCCTCAGCTGTGGTAACTAGCCACTCAGTAGAGGAAGCCACTAACCAAACTTGATTTTATTGAAAACAAGTTATTTAACACATCAGCAAGCAGTAAGAAGCAGCAAATACCCAACACATAATACAGTCTGTTTACTGAGCTGATAAAAAAGCCCAAGCTGAAAAGTCTTTTATAAAATTCTTCATGATCAGAACGCTGAGGCACTGGAACAGATTGCCCGCAGAAGTTGTGGACTCCCATCCCTTGAAGTGTTCCAGACAGGTTGGATGGGGCTCTGAGAAACCTGGTCTAGTAGAAGATGTCCCTGTCCATGGCAGGGGATTTAGAACCAGCTGATCTTTAAGGTCCCTTCCAACCCAAACCATTCTGCGATTCCATGAAATACCAGGAGAAGAACTTCATTCAAGGGACCACAAGCCACCATGCAAGCTGGCTTGAGGGATGTTAGGTATCACACAGGAACAGTAGCATCAAATAAAGTTTCAGTGGAAGGGCTGACAGATTATCTTCATAATATCAGCTCTATTTTAGTAACTTTGACTAGACAATGTTCTTTACAAAATTTTGATGCCAGACTTCCCATAGAAAGTGACTATGACTACCCAGATTTCTCACAAAACACATAGTCTACATGAGTACTGGCTAGCCAAAATACAATGTAGAGAGCCTTTATTAGCAAGTTTCAATGGACTAGGGATTTGATAAATTTACTCCTTCCCTCACTGTAGAGTGAGATAAGCTTGTGGATATATGACCCCACTCTGGAGCTTAAGCTTAAACCCCATTTTTGTTTTTAAAATGCAGTACAGAATTTTACATAATATACACTTCACATTTGGTTGTGTCATTTAAATCAGAATTGTCTTAATACATCTTCCTACCTAAACCTTATTAATTTCAACTCCTAAATATAGCTCATTTCCAACTAAGTCAGTGATATACCTGAAAGAATCCTAGATTTGCAACTATTTTCTCTAAATCAATTATGTGCATAAGAGAATTTCACCAACGGAAGTTAAAGCAGTTTAAAGTAATCTTTCCAACTGTAGCTGTCAATATGGGATGCACAGGTTATAACAGTAATTTAGAAAGCCAGAAGTGTTCCCTGGTCAGGATATTTCTGCCTCACCTAAATTTCCCAAAGAACCTTGTTTTGCAGCAGCTTTTCTAATACTTTTCTTCCCTGCTACCACATAAGCTCTGACTTGAGGTTCCCCAAGTATTAAACTCCACAGATGCTCTCCTCAGTACCTGTCCTAGAGGTAAGTTCACTTCTGGAGTCCTTTGCTATCATAGTACTTGTATTCCCATACAGCTATTGAATGTATGATGTGAATATAAATCTACTGCAAATAAAACAAAACCAAACAACAACAACAACAACAAAAACCTAATAATGATATACAAAACAATATTATTTACAGGAATCCATTTTACAGTAGACAGGTGTTTTCCCTAAGCAACTGCTCCCTAACTACACTATTCCCTTAAACAATTGACAAGTCTAATTTTCCACTTGACTATTCAAAAGGCATTATTTCCAAATAAATTCATTAATACTAATAAAAACCTTTTGCTCACTCTGTGTATTAAAAGCAGATATTTTAATTCATATCAGTCATTTACAATTTCAATTCTAAAGTATTTTTAAATTGAATTTACACTGACCACAGATGACAGTTCCCTTCTCCATACTTTACTAGATCTGTATCTCAGCTTATAACTCATTATACTCAAAACATACACAGATAGCTAAAGAACAGATGTATTACAGTTTTCAACATGCTTGTTAACAGCAGATGAGTTTTAAGTGAAAGTTAAGGGTTTCCATGTTTCCCAAGTTTACACTTTCAGTTTTCATTTAAAAAAACCACTTTACTATTATAAAAACACAATAGTACAAATATGTCAGTGGCTAACAAAAAACATGAGAATAATTTAGGATCACTGTCTGCATTTATTCCCCTTCAAATTTAATAAATTTACTAATAAAACAAAACAACAAAGTACTTCAATTAAATTAACTATCCACAGCCACAGGCAACATACGAATTTTTATAAGCACTTACACATAGAGACAGCCAAAAACTTGCAGGTATTGAGGGCAACTCATTCTATTCTTTCTATTATCATCATGATATTGGAGGACAAGGCAGTTTTCTCCAGACATGACCCATCCATTCCCCCAGGTCCCCAGACATACTTATACACACACATACAGATGCTCTTTTCAAAGCTCGCAGGGAAGGCAGCAGCTACTGAAGAGGGAACATTTCCCTATCAGCATTCTGCCCTGTCCCCTCACCCTGGGCCTCCACATTCCTGCTTTCACATCAACCCAGCTCCCAAATGGAAAGTTATTTCTCAGCACTGGAATGGAAACATATTCATCAAATGTGATGCAAAATCTGAAGAAAACTCCACTGACAATGAACACCAAGAAATGGGTTTTCAGTGTGAAGCCCTTTTCCTCCTTCCTCTTAAAAATCAAAGATCACTCAGAGAAAACTCAATTTCACTAGTGACAACTATTTTGCAAAAAGGACATACAAAAATTTAGGGTTTCCTCTATAACGTAGTCTTCACTTTGATTTCTTTTGATGTTCACCATGTTGCATTACCTTAAGGTTTTAGTAAAACCACATTTAAGTCTCAAAAAGAAAGTTCCATGAAGTATGGTCATCTCTATCATACACATTCTTCAACACATTTTTAAGTGTAAAATATTGTTATAGTTTCGTGTATATGTAAATGCAATATTTTGAACAAAGTTGCTGGTTGAAAATAAAACCTATTTAATTGGCAGTTCCTCTCAATCAAAAAGCATGTTCTATTTAGACATGTTCTAACAAAAGGAAAAATACAAGTAACACATTTTTTTGTTTCTCAAGTTCTTAGAATTTTCTATAGTACATGTATGCAAGGAAATAAGTTCTATAGAGATTTTGATTTTTTTGATAAAAAAATTTACAATCTAATTAAAGTAGAAATGTAATGCATGACTATTGCAATGATTTATGCCAAAACCCTAGAAAACAGATATTCAAAAACTTTCTTTGTTCTGAAGTTTTCAAATGGTATGTCCAATGAGTTTAAGATTACTGCTGTGCAATATTTGCCAAGGCAGAACATCTAAACATACATGGAGATTAAAGCAAACATTATCCCTCTCCCACCTTCACTAAAACCAATCCTTATCTCTTCAAGCCTATAGATAAATAAATCTGTAAGCACAAGTCTGTGCATAGTTGAGTTCACTTTCTCAAGCTTTTAATAAATTCATGATAAAACCAAATCTTAAGTTATATAAACCCAATACTTCCAAGCTCTTTTTGTGAAAATTACATTGCTTCAGTTGACACCTACATTTAGGAGAATCATAGAAAACTACCAAAGTGAAATACAGAGGTATTACATGAAGGATATTTAGAATTTGAAGTTATGTAAGCCAAAGTGTCTTCATTTGCTTTTAGGTAGCCCTCATCCTAAAAATGCTATTTACTACCATCATTGTTTACATTCAAGTGCTCTCTACTGCATTTCCCATCTTCCCTCTACCCTCCACTTCTCAATCTCAGAGCAGAGAGCAGAGCAGAGAGGAGTCTCCATCCCTTCAGATGGATCATTTGCTGCATGTCCCACCTGCACACGCCACTTGTCACAGCAGTGCCATGACCTCAGCCATGAAAGGCACTTGCTTTCCATCACTGCATTTTCTGATGACAGAGAAGCAAACGTGAGCAGAATGTCTGGTCTCTGACAAATCCCAAAATCAAGCCTAATGTAATAATCAACATTTAACTTAGAACAACATCAAAATGTGTTAGATTTAGTTCTAAAGCAAACTAGTCACACTGAAGTCCTGGATGAAATATAGAGCAATATTTAGTAGATGTCTAGATGGGGAAAAAAAATGGGGACTATTTTCTATTTGCCATTTAGGGAGATAATAGGGGATTCAGTCAAGTTCCTTCTCATGTATGTTTTTTTTACTAAAAAACACCACATTTCACTTCAGATTACGTTCAGATTAGAATGAAAAACATGAGTACCTCAATATGGTTTTTTCTAGCCAAGCTGGGTTTAGCTGGGTTTCACATCAATGTGCTGACCTCCACCCAACTCATCCTTGCCAGGGATGAAAAAGAAGAAAGTAACAATTTAGAAGCTCGTATACATGCATAAGCCATTCCCAGAGGAATGCTTAAGTGTTCTGACGAAAACTAAATTTGGCATGGCCATTTCCTGACCCCTCAGAAAAAAAAAACAGAGCCTTTCATGCATGCAGAGCCACTCCAACGCAAACAGTTCTCCACTGGGGATGATGCAAAGAGGGAAGGCAGCAGCAGGTTTCCCCACACTTAAAGCTGCACACTGGCAACTATGAAATCAAGAGTCTGTCATCTAAAAGACAGGGGATCATTATACAGAACACGAAATCAGCTGATAATATAGGCTGACTTCTCCAATTCTCATGTGAACTAGTGTCTGTCTTTTAGAAAAAGCAAGTAAAGATGCAAGTGAAACCCAAACTGCTTTTGACTTGTAATAACTAACATTCTTAATTAAAATGTGGTGGTCATCTTCATATCATAATAATCACTAGATTCTTAATGTTATTTTATTTTTTCTACATATTCTTTTTCTACGTATTCTTTTTCTACGTATTCTTTTTCTACGTATTCTTTTTCTACGTATTCTTTTTCTACGTATTCTTTTTCTACGTATTCTTTTTCTACGTATTCTTTTTCTACGTATTATTTTTCTACATATTATTTTTCTACATATTATTTTTCTGTTATTCTGTTTATAGCAGGTTTTTTCAACAAGAGCAAAAAGCTGCTTTACAGAAATGCTTTTCAGTTAAAAGGAAAATTGAGATGCTGGCAAGTGGAATATAAGTTGAAGAGGCATTTTCAGACCTGTCACTACTTGCAAATCCTGGAGACATGAGCTCACTGCATACCACGGATAAGGATGATTAGACTTATCCAGTGTCATATGATAGCTTAGATGTTTACAGTCTCAGATACAACAGCTCGTGTGTCAGCGAAGGGACTCACTTGCTAAGTACATGCCACTTAATAATACTTTGGGAGGAGTGTTTCACAAGAGACAAAAGCCTCAAACATCACTGCAGATCCTTGCTTGACTTGGGACCCAAACCGCCCACTCCCTGTGGGAGAAGAGGAATCTCTTATAGAGCAATAACCTTGGTGCTGCAGCAGAAGGGTGTACAGATGGGAAGAACCCAGCAAGCCAGAGAGAGAGAATGCCTGACGACTAACCAGACCATACTAAAATCATAGAATAAGCACATTTATAGTAAATTAATGTTTTAAATTGTGTGTGTGAAAAAAACACTAAAAGTGAGTGAAAGTTAATTTGAACTCCAGCTGAAAGCTTTAGTAAACTTCTTCAGTATTTTGAACACATTTAGTTAGCATCCTTAGAGATGACAGACTATAGTGCTGTATCTACATAATACTCATAGGGATTTATTTCTTATGCAAATGCAACACAGATCAGAGGTTGCATTAATCTGTTAATTTATAGTTGACTACTGCAAGTACTTCAAAAGAAGTTCCCGAAAACCCACAGTGAATAATTTGAAATTAGTGAGATTCTGGAGGTTTGCTTCCAGAGAAAGTCCCCTCATTCAACCTCTGAAACATGTGCCTTATGATCTTCATACAGTTTTCCTTTTAGAAAAGGGAAAGTTTTGAGAAGTGCGGTTAATTTTAAAATTTTACCTGGTTATAAGACTGCATATGGTAGCAAGTTTGACCAGTTTAGGTTAAAAAAAACCTAAATAATTGTGTAAAGTTTCACATTTGTTCCTTTTCACTTTATCTTCTCATAAAGCTACATTAAAACTAAAACATTAAGCTGAAACACGGTTAAAAACCCAATCTGAAAAAGTACTGTTAAGAATAAAAAATTGTTTTGCAAATTTACTGTAACAAAGGTAGACGCTCAGAGCCTCTATATCAAGAGATGATCCTGAATACTCTTCAGACTAGACTACCACTTAGAGTTCTTCTAGGACCCTTTCATTTAGACACATTAAATCTTCATATATAAAGAAAAAAAATGGGTTGATGACATTCTCCTGTTGAATTCAAGATCTGTATTCATAAACTATATACACAAAATAAAGAAACAAAACTGGACAACTGGAACCTCCTAGTAGAGGCAACAACAAAATTCAGCTTGTTGCAGCAGTTCTGTTTCACTTCATCTCTAGCACAGAAAGCTAGAAGGCAGGTACTTCATCAGAACAGCTGACAAAAGGTCTTTCTTTGGGAAAAATTATCCTTATTTTATTTTTAAATTAGAAGTTCTTGTATTTTTATCTCAGAAAACATTCAAAGATGAAAGGTTTTTTCCTAACCTACTTTTTTTTGTTGTTTCTTAAATAAATAAATAAATAAATGCTTTGAATAAA
The DNA here is from genome assembly GCF_003984885.1 of Neopelma chrysocephalum. Taxonomy (NCBI): domain Eukaryota; kingdom Metazoa; phylum Chordata; class Aves; order Passeriformes; family Pipridae; genus Neopelma; species Neopelma chrysocephalum. The sequence goes on from NW_020897700.1 coordinate 17,584,912, forward strand.
GACAGCTTTGCTTATGCTTCTTGTTAATGACGTCTGTGTTGCCATGGAGATTACTGTGACATCACAAGAGCTACATAATGGTCTCAAAGAATAAGAAGTTGTTGGAAAACATTACTTAAGAGGCAAGACCTCATCTGAATACAGTTTGGCTTATTAACATTCATGAAATTCTTTAAAACAGAGGAGTATTTTCCCAACGTCATACAAAGACTTTAGATGTTAGATTCTAAATGAAGAGTTTTTACATTGAAAAACATAGAATAGGCATTTTTAAGTCCCCCTATAGACCCTTCATAACTAAGATATTACAAATTTTTAGCTTCTTTACATAAATAAAATAAAACAACTTGGCATGTCATCTAGATTTTTAGTAGTGAAATAAGACCATATATATTGACATTTTCGACATGCATTTATATGTTGAACTCAGTCAATACAACCAATTCACTCACATGGAGAGCTAAACACATGATCTCAATTAGTAGTTTACATAAATCTATTAGAACAAAACATATATTAAAGATAAATTTGTAAGTTTGTAAATGAATAAACAGTGGACTAGTACTGACAATTTTGTTTTAGCTATTTATATTATAATTTGAAAATAAATTCTCCCTCACTTGACTTTATGTTTTGTATCCCTGAATTTGTTTTTCAGAAACATTTGAAAATTTTAGCATCACTTGAAACTGAGGTATTTTCAAGTCTTTAATAAAATGTTATTCAATACTGTAGAAAAGATCATTTGTAGCAGAATCAACCTAATAATCAAAACAATACTTCTGATTCCTTCCACCTTTTCCACAGTCCTCCAAGTACATAAGTAAAGGTCATTACTTCAGCTTACCAAGATTGTCCTTCACCAAAAAATCATCTGAGTTTCACATGAGGTAAAGAAAAAGCAATGCTCTCTGTCTTCTCTCTCCACATGGTGGTACTTCTCCCTTTTTGGTATTCCTTATGCTATTTTTGTACACTGTTCATTTTGTTATTTTGAGGTAAGCAATGACCAGATTACTTCAGTTCATTACACTTATAAAACTTGTCCAGAGACTCCAAGAGCACATAAAACTAACATGGACTTCCTTTTGACCTCAGCAAGAATCTTATAATGAAGTTTTCTCAAGTAACTGAGGAGGGAGTTGATGTTTTGCAGGTTTATACTAAAACTCAAAACCTTAAATATTATTAAATTGAATCAGAGGTAACTTTAAATCAGAAGGAACAGATTACATAACAGGTCATCTCACCAGCTGCCATATCAATTCTGAAAGCAACAACTTTCTTCTGATAGATACCTTTAATTAGCAATGTAAGCAGTAGTGAATATCCCAGTATAACAGGTCTCACATTTAATAACCACTTATTTTATTACACAGAGAATTTTCCCCTCCTGAGTTTCTCAAAAAGAACTCTCAATTTTTAGCCATAATTAGTCAACCTTCTAACATTTAAAGAAATGGGATGTGAGAGTTGGTATCATTCATAGATGACAAACTTTGTATTTCCTCTGTCAGCTACCTTAAAGGATTCTCTCCTTTCCTCTGCTTTCTTTCTGCTCAAAGACTATCCCCCATAAATCTAGTTTGTTAAACCCTTCTCCTTAATTTTTCCTTAAGGTCCTTTTCAGTTACTTTGAGCTATTAAGATACATTCATGCTTACACAGAAAAAAAATATCTCTCGGATTTTGCTTTTCCTTGGCATTGGCTATACCCCACTGAAAAATTTTCATTATACTTATCCTTTGTAGCAAATGCAAAAATAACCTAAATTGGTTCACAGGCAAAACTCTCCATAAAAGCAGTGGTCTGGATTTACAATGTAACGTACTTTGTTTTTATGCTCCATATCACAAATTCATAAGTGTAATTTTGTCATTAAAGTAGATACCTTTAACTAAATACTTTTATACAACCATAATTTCAATGGGAAAGATAAACTCCATTGATATGAATAGAGCACCTTATTTACTTCTTTTAAAAGTGGCAACAGTGGCAAGAAATGCCATCTTGACTGAGCTTACAATTACCATGTGCGAAACAATGAAAAACCAACCAGAAAAAGAACTCTTGCGTCTACAAGCTCTGCACCATCAATTCACGGTGTCTCTCCTATAGAAAGCCTAAGAAATTGTACTGAACATTCCACAAATGCACCTGAGCACCAGCAGGTGATCTAGGCCATCTCAAGTCCATCATCATGTCTTTTGCGTGGAAAGAGACAGAAGTCTGTAGCTCTAGTATATATATCTAGAACCTAGTATAAGGTTTGCATTTGTGAGGGCTTCTGAAACTGGCTTTTCTCCTACCATGAGCATTTCCCTTCCTAAAAGCCTCCCTCACTTTAAGAGGAAGCAGAATTACTCAGGCTCACTTAAAACTTATTCGGGTCATTTGACACTTTCTGCTTTATTGATACCTTCTCATCTCCTCATTACAAACTTGGAAGAAAGCCTGGTAGCGCTAGACACACTACGTTAAATTTCTATTTTTATTTTCAAAAGTTGCCAGCGTAATAGATTAAGTCCCTTAATATTTTATCAGCTCTGCAAAAACAAAATTCCAGTAGCACTGAAATATGACAGGAACAATGCCAGATACCAGGCAATCTCATCATTTAGGAACTGTCTCCTTTTTCCCAGCACTTCAGATACTGGCAGCACACTTGGAAAATAACCAGTTTCAAACCTCAATGACCTCTTCAATAACTCAGCAGAACAGAAGATGGATGAGATAAAAGAAAAATTAACTGTAAAAATAATTTTAAGTATTCATATTTAAAAAAAAAAAACCACAAATTTTTAAAACTGTAAGGACAATTTCAGGTGACATGACTGCATCACAAATGTCGCTGAAATAGCAGGTGACATCACAAGACAACGGTCCATCAATTTATGGCTCAGCTAATTCAGTTACAGCCAGAGTTGACTGTGTTTTAAGTGATGAAATCAAATTCAGAGTTTTAAATACTCCCTGCATGCCCTCCCTGCTGGCCAGCCCTCAGGGAGCTTAGTTCAGGGACAGAACCATGGCAGCTCCAGCTGCTCATGAGGAAGACTACAGTGACACACATGAGCAAGCGCTGTGCTTCACTGATAACGACGACCACGATACCAACAGGAGATCAACAAATTCAAGGCGGATGGCCAGATCAGACACTCCCAATACAACGCTACCTCTTGGAAGCAAGCTTCTATTTTCTCTAGGAGTTTTAGTCTCAATAAGCAAATACGGTCACACACACTGTGATAAGTGTAATTTTCTGCTTGCAACTAACAGTAAGCATCTCCATCCAAAAGGACATATGCAGTCTTTTGGGTAGATGCAGACAGTACAAAGCAATCAGTGTTAATTTCTCAAGGTCTATTTAAAATTCATTGTAATTCATGGCAGCCATGCACTCAGTCATAAATGGACTGACATCACTACTTCTTCCAACTTCTTTCTCCAGCCTATGATCTCAGTCTTTCCTAGACCAAAGCATAAGATCACACTCCTTCATGCTTCAGTTTCAGCTGATGGACTGAAATGCTCAATCAAGGCACTCAAACCAGACAGAGGACAAGGCAGCACAAGGGATCAGCCCACAACAATACCATACTCTATACCTGGCCCCTATGGCCAGGTCTGTGGCTTTAGAACATCAATAGCTGGATACAGACATATCAAAACAACAAAGAGGTTACAGGGACATCCAGCAGCAGCAGCTAGCAGCAGAAAACAAAAAAAATAGTAAAGTTTTATACTACAGAGAGAGAGAGTTCTGAGGGCAAACTAAATCCATTTTCACACATTTTCAAGTAATTTCTTAAATAGACTTGAAATTATAACCTTGGGAGTTATTTTTCTCTACAAAGCTCCAGTGTATGGTCTTCATGTTTCCATCATGATGCTGTAAATCCTTAGCCATAAGCAAAACTCAGAACCTGGCAAAAGCTAAATAAGCTCAGCATAGCTCTTGATCAACTCCCTCTGCAGCTTAAACAACTAAACCAGCAGTTCCCAAAAGTACAATTCTGAGCCTACCCCAAATCCGTTGTTCTAAAACTCTCAGCTTCTTGCTCAGAGGAAAAAAAAAAAATCCCTTTTTATGGGATTTTATCATGGTTTAAATATCTGTGTATATTGATCACCCTCTTTCAGTTAAAATCCCATTCGTTCTGCTATCTCATAGGTTTCCATCAGCAATAGCCATTTTTAATTAACACTAAGTTTCAAATAGATTAATCATATACCAAGGGAAGGATTTTATTGTAATGATTAAAGCTACCAGTGTAATTTTATTCACTGAAAAGACTGATCAAAGACAGTTGTGTATTCAAAATATAAACACCCCATCAGATACACGTAAACCACACAAAACAGTATGACCTAGAGATCAAAAAAATTAGGAAGTAGGTTCCAGATACATAAAGCCATAAAAACATATGTAGATAGCCAAGGGCTCTGCCCCAGTACAATTACACTCACATTCATCACCTGCCAAAATAAAAAAACCTGCCAAAATCCCCAACAAATTTTCTTCTGAAAGGTTACTCTCATAAGTTAATCAGGATACACTTGGATGAAGACAAAACATTTCTGCACAAACTGAGTTTTGATATTGCTTTACACACATTCAGAACAAGTCCATAATTTCTTCAATAAGTCTCCAGTACAATTAAATATTCCAATCCACTTTATAAGTTGTTTTAGTATAGGAAAGACCAGAGGGCTAAATAATCAATATTTATATAGATACATCCCTTTTAATTTTGATAATAGTAAAAACCAGATGTTCTCTCACCTTCAAAACTTAATCTTTTAATTAGAGAAAAAAGCTTAAATAATTGCTCTTGTACATAAAATTTGTGAACTTGCCAAAAGGAAAGCAGTTCTCCATTGCCATATGAAGCGGTGAGGGGAGAACTGATTGGATATAGCAGCAAAGAAGAAAAAGAAGAGGTTACAGCAAGGGAACAGTGTAGATGAGCGAGTTGTTAAAAACAAGTGTAAAGTCAGGTTTGCACACGGCAAGTCAGCATCGCAGTATGCCTCAGCAGCACAGCACACACTACCTAGATGGTCTCAGAAGCATTTTAGGAGAAAAGCAGAAAAACCCAAGTACCAGAGCCTATCAGTTTGAGACAAAATGCCCATCAATTCTGTATTTTGCTGCTGTGAAGAGTTAGTTGCATCCTCCAGTCAAGGAGGCCAAGGGCAAGCATGAGGTTAGCTGTGGGAGATCTAGGAGACCTTTTTGTACTGCAGGTCCCATTTAAGTAATAAAAAAGAAACCAGTAGAATTTACACTAGAAGCAAAGTTCTGGTACAAAAACCACACAGAAAATCCAAGCAGATGACCAAACGTGGTGAGAGCATGGAGCAGGTCAAGGGAAGCTGGAAGCCATTCCAAAAGATATTTTGAGGGGCTGTCACATTGTTGCTGTCAGTGGCCATGTGAAAACACAGAAGAGCCAGGACAACCCTCAGTGAATGGTATTTTCTGCTCATTTATTTTCTGCACTTTGTACACAAACCTCATTCTACCATGTGAACTGCTTCAGGGTACAGATGCTCAGGGGAAATGCTGAGGGGACTGAGTGTTAATGTGTGCTAGTTTGGTGGTCATGGTGGGAGGGAAGAATTACAGAATGTTTAGTTTAACCATAATGTGTCTGATATGTTAAAGTAAAGGAACAAGTATGAAAAATGTTAACAATAAAATCGGGAGGGGGGAGAGGGATAATCTTCGCTGTCCAAATAAATTGCACTGTTGCAATTTACAGAAATTAAACAGGAGAACAAGATTAAGCTTTACTTTATGTCACCAAAAATATGACAGCAGGTCAAAATTCTTGAAAACTGTAGATTGTATATTTTCCCAAAATAATAAGTTAAGATAATAAAATCCAGCCTTATTTTATGAACACTATTTGCTAACAGATGGCTTGGCATTTGAACAAATACAAATAAGGCTATATGGCAACAGAGAAATAAAATTCAACTCATATTATTTTCAAAAAACAGACATGGTTTCGATGCTAAAGTTTCCAAAGCAAGTTACTCAAATTAGGACTTCAGGTATTCCAATATTCCACTTTGAACCTTTTTTTTTTTAACTTGAAATTAAAGACTTGTCAAGTAGCTAGTTACAAGTAATTTTACAAGTCACCTAGTACATTACGCAATTTTGGCAAAAATTGGCAGCTCTGACACTCATTTCAAACTATTTCAACTAGCAGCTATTTGACCATATATCATACATTACAAAACTGCTTAATTTTGGATTGCTATACTATTTTTTATTCCTAGTTTGAGTGGATGTCCTAGTTTCGGCCAAGGGCAGGGGTAACTTTTCACATTAGTTGTGAAGGGGCAGAGCCTGGAGCTGTGTGGGCATGGCCAAGGCATTGTGTTATTTGATACCATCCTACATCATGGGTGGGGGAAGGGACTCTCTCCTACAGTCCTAAAAAACATGGTGGGCATGGACATAGGGTCCATCTGCCATTGTTCAATGCTTGGTGAGCATTTTGCATGTAAATCACTTTCTCTTTTACACACTGTTATTAGTATTGTTGTTGTTACTGTTGGGGGGGTATCTCATTTCTATTTCCAGTAAATTGTTCTTATCTCAGAATCTCTACCCTTTGTGTCTCCCATCAGAAGGGGAGGGGAACCAGCAGTGTCTGGTTTAGGAGAGTCTGGGGGGGGGGGGGGGGAAGGGCATCATATTAGGGAGTGGCATTCCTAAACCATGACACTGGAAAAGCAGAGGGGTTGTCATTTCTTATGCTTTTAGACAGCTTCGGAGGCTGGGACAGGGGGGATGACAACATGTATTTTATTTTAAATTTGGTCAGCTACTGCCCAGCCATCATTTAATGAAGTCAAGCTTGAGAGAGTCAGGAGGACAGGCAAGGAGAAGCTCACAAACTGAGCAGGATTGGCAGGATGCAGCCCAGAGAACTTGTCCAAAGGGATTTACTACAGGTGCGTGGGGCAGGCTGTCAAAAAAAAGAGAATATTTTTGAAATGGGGAAAAAAAATTACGAGTTTCGGTTGGTGATGCTTAGGCATGAATTACTCTTAGCTCAGGGAAAAGAAAAGGTAGGGAAATGAGAATTTTCTGTGTCAATTAGATCTGGAGGTAGGAATATATTTTTTGCTTTCTACATATTTCCTTGCTCCTACACACACTTCTCAGCTCCATCCTAATATCTCACAAGCTTTGCATGTTGCAAAATAATTTCCTAGCGGCTTTTTAGATGGGCAAAGTTAAAATGGATTAATCTGCAAAAAACCACACTAAAATAGTGCAAATATGATTTTACTATTGCAAATTTAGTTTACTCAAATGACAATGTTTTACCCAAACAAGATCAAAATTAGATGATCTCTACTTTGCAATGTTTAGGTCTCTTCCTATTACTTGATGTCAGTGATGAACGAGGACGTGCTCCATTTGCTAAAGCATTGCCAGTTCATTGTAACAACAAGACGACAGCAAGACTCACAAACTATGCAATGCTCAAAAAGGCTCTTGAAATTGTTACTTCTTGTATATGTAAACAGTCAGTTTCAGAAGTTATCCAGTACCTGTCTTTTGCCCACTTTTAACACTACTCTTCAGATTTCAAAATACCACTCTATCAATTCCTTCTGGACAGCAGCCTTTTCAGTAGGTCTCCCTTTTTTCTAGAGCACAGAAAATTTTACTTTAGCATTCCTGCTAATCTGTCTCTTCTGCCAAGTATGTATATCTGAGCAGTTTACTATTTCTGCCTGAGCAATTCACTGGTAGCATAAGTAAAGCTGAAAAACTTAGTTTCCTTCTCAAGTTTTGCTTTATTAAGTAAATAAATCAATAAATCACTTATTACCCAGCAGTATTCCAAATCAGAAATTTAATCTGATATTCCAACTTACTCATTTACAAAGAAAAAAATCCTGATTAACCTTGTCCTAAATTTAGAGAAGGTCCTTACCTACCCTTTGGACTAAGACTTCTGAGCACAAAGCCCCTCACTAGAATAACTCTGATTTTACTCTCCAGAAATACTTTCCATCTTTGTAATTAAAGTTACTTAATTTTGCTTTCAGAGATTTATGTTATCTTGCTTAATTAACAAATTGTCTCTCTTGCATTCACTTCCCAAGTCACTAACTTTGACATCTACTTGACTTCATCCACAACTATGAAACTTATCCTAATGTCAAATTCCATGCTTGTACTTCACAAAGATCTCAGACACTGTTCCACCAGATGTAATTTCTGAATTTCTCTCTGTGAACAGCCCTTAAACGCTCTGCTTAGTGTTGGAGGATCTGAAATTTTCTATTCATTCTTCCAGGAAGAATCTTAAACTCATTGTTCATCTCACCTCTCTTCAAGCGCCCAAAGTGTGCAGAGGCACAAACATTGCTGTATTTCAAAGGAACATTCTTGCCACAGACTATGTACAACCACCCTACCTTAATTCAGGTATTATATATCCTTTCTCCTGGTACCTAAAGGTAGCACTTTCTGCCAGCTTTGTTTCTGGCAGTGCCTGTTTATGGATGACACTTTCACTCTGCCAGCAGCAGGGATTCTCTAATCTGTTGTTGTGATACTTTTTATAATAACCAGTTTTGCAATTTTAGCATCATCTATTTGATAGTACATCAAATATACCATTTTATCAGCAGTGCCTGTCCTTTTACAAACGCAAGACACTTGACTGCACCAAGAACTACCATTACCAAATGGAAGTCCCAAGACTAGCACTGCTCACCCTCTGAAAGGCAGATATCAAGATCTAATTTTTCATGCGCTAACCAATACTAGCTCTAAAGTGGTTTTCCACTGTTTAAAATTGTTAAAAAGTTTCCAGTACTTTCATTATCATGATACCACACAGAGACAGGTCATTCTTTCATTCTGCCTTTCATAAATTTTACTACATTCCACTTGCTTCAAAGAAGTCTTTTAGAGCAGTCTAAATGAATAAGCATATAACCAGGATCTTAAAGTGATTCTACTCTGCTTCCACTAAAATGATCAAGTTCAGCCACGTTAGTGTAAAATCCTTGCAATCACTTGCATTTTTCCCATGGCTCAAAATAATTAATTTTTTTTCACTGTAGCAATATACATTTGAGTGTCTGACACTCAAACTTTTTTTACCATGTGATATACCACTCTTCATGGCAAATCCATTTGCATGAAGCACAGCCTTAAAAAGAAGCAACAAACCTGCAGTAACATGATCTAAGCATATACTAAAACACACACCAAAGACTTGTGCACAGTAAGTAAAGCCTCAGGAAAACATCACAAATTCTAGTGCATCCTATGATTACTTTGATTACTCACAAGAACAGACTCCTCAGTACTTCACTCCATTTTATCATTTTTTTACTTTTTAAAAACACTTGTTTTACTTTTTAAATTGACAGCATCTGCACAACATTTTGCATGGTTGTACCCTGTCCACAATGCTTTCAATTTTAGATATGGGCATAAAACACTTACCACAGTAAGTAAAAGTTAGGAAAAGTGTGCTTATGTGTGTTCTCCTGTGTGTTATTAAGAATAAGATACTGCCTTTTAATTCTAAAAATTTTCCACATCTCAGGATTTATGTTTAAAATATATAATGCAGTACATTCATAGCTGACATACCTGCTCCTTGGAAGAAACATAGATTCTTTAATGAAGACTGAACCAGACAGCAGGATATACCAACAGCTACCAATATCATCAGGGCTGGAATAAAAAGAAAAAAAAAAAAGGACATAGTTCAAAACACTTGATTTGAATTACTCACAGCAGTACCAAATTTGCACTACAAAGACCTGAGAGGCAAAAATGTTCAAAATTATGAAAGCCCCAGTTCAATCATTTATAAAACAATTCCATGAAACTATTCTAATTTCCATCTGCAAATATACACATTATAAGAATGTCTCATTTCATTTACTTCACTTTTTTAAAAGCATATATCTATCCATTTGATAACAGCAGAAATCCAATTAAATATAGCAAAGCATTTAAAATTAAGTCAAGCTACAGTAAACATATTGTACTGTATTCTGTTGAATGTATTACTTTCCTCTTGCTGAAGAGAACTGTAGCCTCTTTCCCTCTATAAATAAGACTTCCTTTCCCAATCCTAGCCATCTCTTCTTAAACCCTTTCTTCAAGACAGAAATTTGCCTTTTGGCATCAGCTTACCTTCCCACAAGATAAGAGACCATTGGAAACATTCACAGATGATAAACCTGCATTAGATTTGTTAGTCATCATTATCTGCTACTAGTATGCACTGCCCCTTTCATGTCTCTTCCTGGCACAAGACTAAATTCCCAATTAAAGAGACAAAAAATTTCTTTTCCCCTCTCTTCATGATATAGAAGAACTGGACGAGAACTTCATCATCCAGGCCAGTTCATTCTACTGTAGATTCAGATCTTGCTCCTTGAGTAATACAAACCCCTTTTTATATGTTTAGACTATTCTTGGATAAGTTCAAATAATGTTTGGACAGGAAAATAAAATAGATTAAGGTTACTAGAAATACCTGCAGTAGAAGTCTTGGTCCATTTTAATAGTCAATACTGAGAATCTCTCTACTTTACTTCAGTTTTTAACACTCCTGCTTCTTCCAGAGAAACTCATTAATTGAATTCAAGTACGTCATTATGAACTGCATGAGCATTCTTATCTGAAAACCACCCTAGTGCCACTAAGAGATGTAGATTACTTAATTAATTTGTAATACCTTCATTTTTTTTAAATTACATGTCTCAAGTCTTTAGAAACAATTAGGCCTAACTTTAAGAAAGAACAGCCCACATCTTGTAACAATGATGACAGCCTAGTATTAAACCTAATCTTAAATCTAAGTACACAATGTACATGTTAGCAGTGTGCTTTTCAGTTGAAGAACTTCAAATTAAGAAGTATATATAAAGTGGTCCTCAAAACAAGCCGGCCTAAAACAGCTGAGAGCAAACCAGCAAACCATCCAACCTAAAAATGTGCTCCATTTTCATCTTGCACTGTGTAATAAAAGCATGAGAGAAAGGACAAACATCAGAAACACACAGAATTAACAGAGGAAATTAAGGACACAATCTATGGCCAAGAACAAAAGAGTTAAATAAGATGACGGAGCTCGCATTTCTTTTCTACCAGCCGATAACCTGACCAGTGAAGCCACACTGGTCAGCTACACACACCAGATCAGTGAAAACTTAACATCTTTAAAATGAAGACTTCAGGAATACTTCTTTATACCGACAGACAACAGAAAATCAAGTGATATCGTAGTCCCACAGCTGAAACAACATTTTGTTTCATATAGTTGAAGTGCTCCAAGCTGCCTTTTCTGAAGAATGCCCCACATGCTTGCTTCTCACATGGACCTGTATCATCCTCAAACTTGTTGGTCTAGAAAAATGAGCATTGTACATAAGTACAGAGAACCAGGTTAAAGCAGACAAACTCAAGAAAACCAGCACTTCAACTGAAAATATCATTCTCAAAAGGATAAACATGAACCTGAGTTAAGTTACATGTCTTTAAACATTCCTTCCCTCACGAGTCCTACGCTGACAGGCATACAACAGTGCTGCTGAACTGCAAGCCTGTTGGGTTTTGTTATGTTTTTCAATAGATGTCATTCTAAATACAAATAATCTGGACTAATTAGCACAGCTGAAATAGACATTTTCAGCAATGGCTATAGAGAGTGATTTCCTAAAGAGCTTGGAAGTAACTGTTTAGGATGTCAATAATAATTTTTTCATGTGGATTACAGTACATTACATTTTCACATACTAAGTTTTTTGTTTGGGGGTGGTAGTTTTTTTCCCTTTTTCTAAAAATTATCAGTTGGACCAAGTCTGATAGATAAGAACCTGGGGTCACAGGCTTCATAACTCTAAAGCAAAAGTCATCAAGAAGATCTGTCTATACTTCCAGAAAGTCATTTCCAATTATAAAAGAAATGAAGCAGAAAAAAAAAATTAAGCCAATGGAAAATATTTTCACTTTTGTAGAAATCTACTAATATACAATCTTTTATTTCCCTCCTTTTAAGAGTTGATTAACTTTTTATTATTTGTAGTAATAAACACCTACATGCAAGGGGCTTTAGTTACCTCTTCTCATAGGAAATCTTTCTACTTCAAAGCTACTGGCTTTCACAAGCACCAGGCAATATGTTCAATATTCAAATTCTTAATGCTACTTTTGAACCTACCTTTGAATCATTTAACAAACAGCTAAAATGATTATACATTTAACTGAAGTAGTTTAATTTTTTCTTATTTGATCACACACAGCATGGCATTTCATTCAGTTAATCATCCAACTCAGTTTTATTTTTTTTTTTCTCAGTTCACAGGTTAATTTTCTTTCTCTGCAAGTTGGCTCTTCAACAGTTTTTGCTCCTTCTCACTTATCTATCATGAACATCATACTTTATCTACTTTATATAGAACCAAAAGAAGCATCTGCTCATTTGACAGCTGAAAGCGCTGATTAAAACGATAAATAAAACTTTAGGAATACCATCTGATGGAATTTATTTTCCCTTTGTTTTATGTGTACTTCAAAAATGTTTTTATTTTTACAGTGACATTTGAGAACTTATAAGCTCTAAGGAATTTGCATCATGCATATCTCCTGAACTCAACCCTTTAATTATCTAAATAGAAAAAAAAAATCTTCAATATTGCTGTGTCACAATAGTGGAAGATTAGTAAAGTGTCTATATTCAAGGTATCTTCCCTGAAATACACTGTATTCTTTTAAAACTTTCACTGCCAGCCAAAACATCATAAATATTTCCAAGACAGTCTTTAAGAGCAAAGAACACTGAGAGGGTTTTAATTCTCTTCATGTTTACAACCAGTAGTGTCTTTATATAGTCTTGAACAAAACATCTGAAAAAATCTCACATGTATAGCAAACACTTTCCTTCCTCCAGAACACACATGCTTCCCTCAAAAAAAAAAAAAGGCAAATTAAACACTGATCTATTCCTTTCATATGAAAACAATATATAACTCCTGCACTTTTCAACACTTGCTACACTCGCAGTTGACTACAATTAAGCCTCAAAAAAGCCATTTGGCAGCCAGCTTTCGCTAGACAGTACTGTTACAAGAAACACATGCAGTTCTTTCATTTTAAGAATTCTGGGCTTTCTACAATCTTATTCAAACATCGTGTGGCTTTCAATCAAGCTTCCATGTTTTCTATACTATGCTTGACATTTGTTCATTAACAATGCATTTGCATTCTACAAGATTTTTGTGCCTGTAATGAAAGACAGAAGAAACTATAGAAGGGGATGCTGAATTACAAAAGCACTTCTTCAATCCACCTGAGGACTCATGCAAATATCATTTTACCCAATAGAGAACACTCACATTTGAAAAGTTTTCTTTGGAATCACATTTCACATTTTGTTTTAAACATCAAAATTCTACAGAATAAGCCCAATTATAAAGTTTTCTTCCAGTGCCAGAATACTGCCTACCCATGGTAGCCCACAGAAGAATTTAGAAACTGTTTTTGTCCCACAGATACTTCTTCTGTCACAGAGAAAACAGCAAATTGTGCTTAAAAGGCTTTTATTGTGGACAGCACACATCCCTGACTGGATTTGCAGGACAGTATTAACTTCATTTCATCCAGAATTAGTTGAAGCAGGATAGATGCTGATGACTTTCCCCCAAAGGCATCCTTACAGGGACACTGGGGTTTTTTCAGCCTAAAACAGTTGAGGGGAGGGTCCAGTAGCATCTATCAGTCAGGCTGATGTAGAAAGGAAAGACACCTGATCAGGTAAGATCTTTCCAATGACTAGTTTAGTAAGGACACCACTGCTGTCCATCACCACCGCAACCACTGAAGCAGCAGCTGCCACTGGAAGAGCAGTGAAAGCTCCACAAAGCAACAAAGCTGGTGAAGGGTCTGGAACACAAGTCTTATGAAGAGCGGCTGAGAGAGCTGGGGTCGTTCAGCCTGGAGAAAAGGAGGCTCAGAAGGGACCTTATCGCTCCCTACAACTACCTGGCACCTTATCACTCCCTACAACTATCTGAAGAGAGGTTGTAGCAAGGTGTGGGTCGGCCTCTTCTCCCAGGCAACAAGCCACAGGACAAGAGTCAGCTTTAAGTTGTGCTACGGGAGGTTTAGATTGGATATTGAAAGGGTTGTCAAGCACTGGAACAAGCTTCCCAGTGAAGCAGTTGAGTCGCCATCCCTGGAGGTATTTGAAAAACACACAGATGTGGACACAGTTTAGTGGTAGACCTTGCAGTGTTGGGTTAATGGTTGGACTCAATGATCTAAGAGCTCTTTTCCAATCTAAATGATTCTATGATTCACATCAGGCTGAAAGCAAAGCTCATCCAACCCAGATAAGTAGCACCTCTACCTAGCTTTGAATTCCTCTCCCCATCCTCCCTCCAGTCTTGTGGGGCTACACGCACAGCAGGAGTGGAAATAACTGAAATCAGGAATTACTGACACATGTACATTTCCAAGCAGGCAATCAGGGTTCCTCTTTGCAGGCAAGATTTTACTTTACCTGTTGGTCTTAACTGACAGAATACATTCCTTCAAGTACCTAAGACTGTGTGTGTGGGGGAGTGCTCTTTGGGGGGTAGAGGGGGTTGGGTTATTTGTTTTTTGTTGTTTGTTCTGGGGGGGTTTCAGCTCAACTACTGTTCTGGATATTCATCAGGATGAAACCTAGGACTGTTAAAAGTTGCCTACCGAATGCAGGAAAGCTATCCACTTTCCCAAGTTACAGAAAACAAGATTTATTACTGAGAAAGTAAGATGACACAGGCAATTTATCCTGCAGAGAATCAGAATGAAGTCAACCCAAAAGTCACACATTAAGGGGCAATAAGAAGAATTAAATCAATACATGTAGTCATTCTGTCCCGAAAATAAGATCTGTGCTCTGTGAAGACAACAAAAAAAGTACTCAAGTACCTAGAGTATTCTTCTAAGTAATATGACAGAGTTACCTACTGATAAAGTTTTCAGAATACTCAGGTTCTAGTAGCAACCTTAAAATGATGCAAAACTGAAAGCCAATACCAAAATACTCACCAATATGCAGGCGTTATTCATAATGTGCACTTCAGTTGTATGAAATCTGAATAAAGCTTGACCTGAAATCTTGACTCTTGTATTATAGCACTTTTGAGGGCAGCGGATTTCCTGGGAAATCTATATATAATTTCCCAGAATGTCAGAGAATTTGATTTACAGCAATTCGGGAGTTAGAAACAGAAACCCATAAACTGGATTGCAATGTCTTCCCATTGTGTTTCCCTCCCCAGCTTCCTTGACGTTGTCCTTTAATGAAACTACAGCCTCCAGCCAGACAGCACAACTCCGTGCTTTGAAAATGACACAGAAACCTGAAGACAGAACTATGCAAAGTAATTTCATAGCTGTCACTAACTGTTCTGTCTGGAAACATCAATTACATAATTATGCAACAGCTGATGACATCACCAGGTTGTCATCACTGATAAGGTTAGACAGTCTTTTCAGACTTAGGTCTTCACATTTTCTAGCATATGACTGTTCTGTGAGACCTCAGAGGTACTCAAAGTTCAAAAATCAGGAAGCAGTTATAAACCTCCAGACTTCCAAGACCCACAAAGCTTGCAGGCTTTCTCAAAGTCTTCAGCACTTGTATCAAACTCTTCATGCTATGATCTATTCATTTCCCTAGAAGGGGTAGCTTCTTATTCCCAGATCCCCAATTAGCTACATACATACTACTTAAAACCAAAGCTTTATTTTCTAATTCTAATTATTTTATTTCAATATAAAGCAATCAGCAGCACTTGCACATTTGTAACTATACATTTTAAACTATGCAACTGAATTAAATATTAACAGCATATCAAAGAAATTATGCACATGAAATAACTTGTTTCAACATGTCCCTTACACCTATGGATTCTGTAAGGCATCTCTCTACAGTAGGACAGATGTTCCAGTTTTAGCTTTCAGATTTCCTGATCCCATAAGATGCGGAAAAACCCTCCAAAATAGTCAGCTACAATAAAGATTTAAGTCAACCTGTTGAAGGCCAAATAAATCTCAAATATCTACACCATCTGTAGTGTCTTCCTCTATCCTAACAACTCCTGACGCATCACTTTCCTTTAAAAATTCTTTAGAAGTAGTTAGATTTTAACAAATGCAATCCATTTAATTCTCATTGTCCACCAAAATGAGACTCAGAACTACTAAAACCTCTGGAATAATGAATCATTCAGTACATGCTTACCATGTGCCTTTAGCTTCAACTAGATTTGAACATCATTAAGTAAGTACAGTGGCAAGAATTTGCAGGTCTTTGTGATGACTGCTGTCAGACACGCTTTAATTCTGTAAAATAAGACCTCTCTTCAGTGCAAAATTCAGTACCTGGACTTAAAAGCATATGCTGAACAGAAGTCTTTGCTGCTCCGACCACCTTCTGTTCATTGGTTTTTCAGCCAACTCCTTCAAAACAGCACTTGAAAAAAGCTAAGCAGCATGCAGGTCTCAATGGAAACAAGCATGGAAATTACTTCCATACAATAACTGCTTAATATTCCTTTTACAGGAGTTGTGTCTATCCTGAGACTTAAACAATGGAGGTGCCATTCTCCCTCCAACGCTGGACTGAATGGTCCAGCAACACCAGATGCTGGAAGGACCCCTAACATAAGTCGAACATCAGCATCCAAAATTACTTCCCATTCAGAGCTATTTTTCAAGCTACTTCATAAAAAGGTCATGAAATCAGCAAGAACAATTTCTTGGTTGTGAAAGAGCTGGTTTGATTTATGGAGACAATAATTCTTTAAAATTCCAACCACTAAAGGATTCATTCAAGACTTATATTTAAACTGGATATAGTACCATCATGCTACAAGCTATAACACTTGTAACTGTTCTGACAAAAGAACTTATATTACAAACCAAGATGTACCTAGAAGATTACATTGTCATGTAATCATACTCAATGCTGTTCAAAGTTGAATAAATTTCAGAAAGTAAGCACGGAGTAATTCCAAAGGCATTATTCATGCTCCCAGATCTCCACTTGTGAGAGGAAGAAACAATGAAAACTTGACATGTCAGAACTGGGACCTCTTTCAGGTATTTAAGCACAACACAAGAAGAAATCACAAAGAACATTGCTCTGCAAGCTTATGTTCCATAGGATATTGTTCCAGCAGATTAATCTGTCTGTTTCTCTTTGCTCATTTTGGTTAACTTCTGTCTGCTGAAAGCTACAGGTAGTTTATCATTTTAATTGAATAACCATTGCCACAATTAAACATTAGCCCTGAAATGCCTTGGAATGTCAAACATGTCTAAGTTGAACAATTCTTTCAGGTAGATTTCTCATTGCCAGAAGATCCTGCCCACTAGCACTGTAGTATTTTAACACTCAGAATAGCCAGAGAACCATTTACTAACATTGTCAGCACTGTCTATAATCCTTATAATGCTCCTTATTATGCCAGTTAAGTAGTTACCTGACATCTGCCAGAGCATTTTAGATGCTCTTGATGACATTAGCAGGTATATCCCAAACACAGAAATAAAAGAGACTGGTACTTGATGCATCAGCCACAATTTTCAAATACTTTTTCATTATACAAACACATTGAAGTCATAATTAGAGTGATGATTAGAAATAAGAATAAATATAAGACAAAGTTAAAATATATTCAGTAATAAAACTGCTAACTAAGAATTTAGAACTTCTGATTTTCACTAAACAAGCGCCTTAAAGTGCATATTTCAACTGATGTCCATGATTATCTTTTATTAATGGACACAAGATGAAAACTGGTGTCTTGTCTCCTGGTAGAAAGAATGGGAAATGAAGAAGAATAAACCATGGGAAGCAATTACTCAGTATTCTGAAAACAAATAATCAGAAGTATATTTTTCTTTAGAGTATTAAATTTATTTGTATGCTTTGCCACTTATAAAATCAAAATAAAACAGAAAATTCAGTCAAATTAAAGATTATTGCAGTGTCAGTAATGCCTGTCAGTCTAAGACAGGTGATTAAACAGGCAATCAATAAATATATTATGCAAACAAACACACACAAGATAATTGACCTACTGTCACTGAAATCTTGATCCTAAACTTGTACGGTGAATTAGCCCTTGATACCAGAAGAGAAATTTAAAACAAAATTATAGTCTCCTAAATCATAAGAAAAAAAAATTACAGAAGTAGTAAAATAAAATGATCTTGGATCTAAAATACCCTGTGGTCAAGACAGACAAATCTGTTCTTATATCTAACCGCCTCCTAGTATTTCTCCAAAATCAAAGCTTTTATTCTCAGAATTACAGCAACAACAAAAACACAATAGGTTTTAGTGAAGCATTTACGGTGAAGAAGGTGCAAAAACATTACTTCAGTTGTCATTCAAAGAAGTCTCAAAATCAGGTCAAATAGTAAAAGAAATTTGGAACTGGCTATGCAAAGCCAACAGACTAACATTGATCACTGACACTACTAAGAAGCCTTGATTCAGTGACTGTTTATACAGAGACAACTGTCAGGTCCTTGAATGTGTTTGTTTTAATGATACACAGTGCCTAAGAAATCTCCCACAGAAAATGCATTCACAATACAACATATGAATTCAGGTTCCTGATTTACTGCAGTGCAGAACTGGCAGTATCCCAATGCTATTTTGGCAACTGTCCAACTAGCAGAAGGTGCAATACACCTTTAGGAATACTTTCAGGACAAGGAAGAAAAAAAAAGAAAGAAGAGACCAGTCCTGCTGCAGCAGTTCTTTGCATTATTAAATATACTACTGCAAGATTTCCACAGAAACCTATGGATGTACAAGCAGCATGAATATATGAATATAT
This sequence comes from Neopelma chrysocephalum, assembly GCF_003984885.1. Classification (NCBI taxonomy): domain Eukaryota; kingdom Metazoa; phylum Chordata; class Aves; order Passeriformes; family Pipridae; genus Neopelma; species Neopelma chrysocephalum. The sequence goes on from NW_020897700.1 coordinate 17,603,828, forward strand.
ATTTTATTTTATATATATATATATATATATATATATATATATATGAATATATATTGGCTGCAGAGGTTTACTTGAAAATTCAGATACTGACCCAGCAATCCTAGAATCATTTAGGTTGGAAAAGACCTTTACAATGATGAAGTCCAACCATTAACCCAATACTGTTATATTCACCGTTAAACCATGTCACCAAGCACCACATCTACAATGTCTTTTAAATACCTTCACAGATGGTGACTCAACCACTTCCCTGGGCAGACTGCGCAAGTGCTTGACAACCATTTCTGTAAAGAAATCTTTCCTGATAGCCAATGTAAACCTCCCCAGCACAACTTGAGGCCATTTCTTCTTGTCCTATCACTTCTTACATGGAAGAGACCAATCCCCACTCTGTTACAACATCCTTTCAGGTAGCTGTAGAGAACAATAAGATCTACCTGAACCTCCTTTTCTCCAGGCTAAACAACCCCAGTTCCCTCAGCTGCTCCTCATAAGACTTGCGCTCCAGACCGTTCACCAGCAACGCTGCTCTTCTCTGGACATGCTCCAGCACCTCAGTGTCTTTCCTGTAGTGAGGGGCCCAAAACTAAACACAGGATTCAAGATGCAGCCTAACCAGCACCAAGTACGAGGGGGCCATCACTACCCTGGTCCTTCTCGCCACACTGTTGCTGAGCCAAGCCAGGATGATATTGGCCTTCTTGGGCACCTGTATCACAGAATCATTCAGGTTGGAAAAGACCTCCAAGACTGAGTCCAATCTATGACCAAACAGACTCCACACTCTCAGCTCTGTTTTATTTCTGCTTCTCTGGAGAAGACATACTCTGAGTTTACTACGTATATTCAGTGCATTTTAAATAAGACCAAGAAAGAAATCTTTTATAGGGGCTCCGTGAAGTCAAGAATATTCAGTAAACAAGGACAGCAACTGCAGAAATATGGCACAAGCCCCCCACAAAAAGGTGCATTCTGTCCAAAACTCAGAAATTCTGGTTAAAGTATTAAGGAATACAAGGTATTAATTTTACTGACAACTTGGAATACCATTAGTGGAAAACCAGCTTGATCCTCATACATTTCTGTAGCAATTACTTTCTGCAGTCTTTTAGGCTTTATATCTGTAAGATATAAACATATATACCTATAGACTACATACATTATATCTGTATAGAATAACTAGTTTTTATGATACCAACATCATAAAATTTCTTGAACACCTACAGAACATAAAAGCATTCAATACAGTTTCAATAAGGTGGTCTCAGCAAAGCTGTTCTGTTTAAAAATCATGCAGTAATAGCTAAAGAAGGTGCTTTAAACTCATTTTTGTCACACGTCATTGTACAATTAAGTCAGGCTACATAGAAATGTACGGCAACATTGGCATTACTTTTTGTTGGTTTATATGCACTGTTTCTATCCTCTTGAGGGTCTTCAGGACAATATGTTACCGTGAAAAAACTATGAATTCAATAAATGTCACTTTTATTGTTAGACTTAAAGTCTGACTTAGATTCACACTCTTAAAGACTACTCATAGATCTGTTTCTCAACTGTCCTTGCACAGAACTACTCTACGTTGATTACACAGACCTACAGCTGCTTAGCTAAGGCACACACAGATATTTTACAGGTACATCCAAAATCCCCACGACTTCCTGTGTAATGCATGATACCTGCATGGATGACAGCATGTCTCTTCCCTGGGAAGAGCATGCTCCTGAGCAAGCTCTGCAAGTTCCCTGCCAGTCACTGTCCTGAGTCCATTCACCCACGTGCCCTCAGATGATCTAACACAACCTGTCCCAAAGCTACACAAAGTTAATGCCCTCCAGCATTTTCATGTTCTACCTCATGAAAGACACTAACATTTTCATCTAAAAAAACAACAGGTATTTGAGTAGCTACCAAAAAGTTGTGCTCCTTTATTTCCTTTCCAGATTTCATTTGTTTCAGGTTTTGATAGCTGGGCCAAGCCATTACTGAAGAACACTGCATGGCTAATCCAAACCCAATGTGTTTGGGTCTTGTGATTTGCCATGGTGATGTAATTCAGAAAACTTGGCTAAGACTGGATGGTGATATTGCTGCTACTGGGCCTGAGAATTTAGTTCTAATCATGGAAATATCAAAAAAGATGTGCTAAAATTATGTATCTTTATCCTTTTTACAGCATTCTCCAATTCTCATCCCCTTTTGTCTCCCCACTCCACCTACTATATATGCACTATAGTCTTAACAGAAGTGGATGTTTTTCATCCCAGATCACATGACAAGTGAGGAATGAGGAAAAAGCAAGACAAAACAGAATTGTACAAATACAGCTTTTTGCCACACACCTGCCTACCATTGTTAGTAATTTAGAAATTAACAAACTTGTTATTTCTCATTTCAGCTGTGGACACTCTCTGTAGTAATAACTCAGTTTTACACACAAGATTTTTTCTCTCCAATCTCCAGTTTACATGTACAACTTCTACTTTTTTATTCCCCACACTGAATTTCATTAAAGGCTGCACAACTGAATGACATAAAAGCACACAAACATGTTGGCATTAGACAAGAGCTTTTTTCAGCCATAGAATTTAACATTGAAATTCAGTTCAAGATATCCAAGAGATAACTACTCTTCTTTAAACACTTGTCCTTTTCTAAGAATCAACACAATCAAAACCAATAGCCTACTACTAAAATGCTGCAGGCTGAGAAATTTTTTACTGACCAGACCTTAAATCCAAAATACACATTTTCTCACTAGGGACATGTGGGAGGTAGGAGCATATATTCTATCAGGCTTTCCTTTGAAGGATCTCTTAAACTAGGACAACTTTACGATAACATGGGATTGGGGTTTCCTTTGTATTTTTAAAAAACAATACAAGCAGTAGCTAAGTTAGTTCTAGGTTCAGTCGCTCAGAAACTACAGGGAATGTGATCACAAAAACATGTGCTACAGCCTGGCAATTCAGAAACACATGAGGTTTTATTACTGAATGACTTTGGACTGCAGATCATCAAACCTTAAAATATTTTCTGCTAATTCAATATCCTCAGGGAAGAAAATAAGTAAAGCCTAAAGACATGTACGACTTCCTTACAGAAAGAGTAAGTCAAACACCACTGATGCATACAGACAAATATCAAAGAGCAGGGCTGAAAACCATATATAGCCCTTGCATGAAAAATGAGGAGGAAAAAGAGGTACTGCGTTTATTAGAGACCCATTCATTTCCTTAAGGGCAAAGCATCTATTGCCAAAGATTGCTCTCTGCCATCATAGCAAACATCTAAATTTTGATCTGAAAAATTTTGTTCAACTGTCAAGAGGTATAAACACCCTCTACAAATCTGCTAAAACTTTGGTTCCCAAAGAAAAAGCTAATTGGAAACTTACTGTTGGAGACATCTATAATTACTATCCTGCAGACATGAAAATAGAGCTTTTTTTTCCTTTGAACTACTGAGAAAATATGTATCAAATGACCAAAACAAATATTTTTTTAATGAGAAGTAGATTAAAAAAAAACAGAACAAGTAAGCGTGTCAAGTAAACCCCAACTCTGAAATTTTGCTCTGCAGGTTTTTGAGCCCTTCCCATCAAATGCAAGTAGTAGGATGACTGGCAAATGAAGAATAACTCAAGCTGAACTGCCACTTCTAATAACCCAGTTTCCATTTAAACAGTGAGATGGCCGTAGGGTTTGAGAATTTGTCACTACCATGTATACCCGCTGATAGTAAAGTAAATGCAGATGAGATGAGCCAATTTTAAACAACGTGCCCTATTTTATCCCTTCGGTCAAAAAAAGAAAATCTATAGAGATACCATGAAAATTAACTACTTTTTTTTTTTAATGTAGGATAAAATAATTACTGTGTTTGTAAGGAACACAGATAATTATTTTCAGCATTGTATACACGCAGTAGAAACTTACCTCTTTATACATACAGCTAACAATGCAGACAGGAACAAAATTTTCACAATGAGAAAGTTTTGATCAAATAAACAAAGTAACGGTATTAGTTTGCATGTTAGCACTTAGGGATAAAGATTTAGCTTTTCTGCATTGAGACATTAACTTGTGCCTCAGGGAGGTCACACACACAGGTCAATTAACAGCTCCAACAGTTGCAGCTATTTTAATAGATGTAGCACCCAATTCAGATTTCACTGCAAACATACCATCATTGGGGGAAAAATAAAGTTGTAATTTAACAAACAATCTAAAAAGTTCAAATATAATGCTTTTTTAAAACCTTAGCCTTCATGATCAAAATAAGAGCTTCAAGTGATAAATTCTGGTATGTTCAACAAAAAGTGACCAGGTTCCATGTTCCAAACTCATTTCGTATAGCTCATAACAGAGTGGGTTGATTCTGGCCTGGCTATCAGTTTGCTTATCTCCCGCAGTACTCAAAGCATTTTTCCAAACATGTACACTGTAAAATCGGAATTCTGTTTTTTAGAAGACTACATCTTCAACACATAGGCTGAGTTTGAGAAACAAAAAAAGGATTCCTCCAAGTTTATTATTCTAAAAATGGAACACTGAAAAAAGACTGCAGGTTCCATGGTATTTTCTTACCAGGTAGGTCCCAAATCGTTTATTAAAAAAAATTGTACGTTCTGTTACTCAGAGTAACAGAACATATATTTCTGGCATCAAAATATTGAATTTTTAATTTTTTTTAAATAAAAAATATTCAGTGTTAATTTTCAGGTTTAGTCCATTAAAGATTAAATGAGAAATGTAAAACACTAGTGCAAGCACATTTTACATTAGCATCTCTATCCAGAAACTGCCCAACTGCCCATTAAATCTACTGAATAAGTCATGGGGAAAAAATGTCAAGAAGTAAGTAAATATGAATGACAGGCAAACAACCAAAGTGAAGTCACATGAAAGGAGTGACAAAGGAAATCAGTCCAAAAGAAGTGCAAAAAGCACTTCAAGTTAACCCAGATTTCACAATTTTCTGTTTGTGAATTTTCTTTTTTCAGGCATATATTTCCTGTAACTTTTGCTTGTATTAAGTATATGGTTAACTAGCAGTATTGATTAATTCAGCATATAATTTAAATTTAAGTCAGTGGTTAGAATGAGCCAAAATATACTGGGTTTAAACAGAAAGTCTGTTACACATAACAGACACAAACCAACTGCCTAGTAAAGGACAAAACACCAGCACAACGGTCTCAAGCAAATTAGTCTGTAAAATGAATAAAGATTGTACTGGTCTAATTAAACTTATCTATCCACCTATAGATTTTATCTATCCACCTATGGATTTTTACCTTGTGCATTTCCCATACATAACATTATTGGGTTTCATTAGACCTTAATTTAACTTTGCTGAATTGTCAAGGCTTAGCATTAAAGTTTGTTCAATCACATCATCTTCATGATGGTCAATACAGGAAAAATTACACATATATTAAAGAAACCATACAGGTTTTTTGTATGCTTAAATATTCAAATAACACCAGACATGCCCCAGAAAAAATATGCATTTAGAGTCTGGTTTAGGGGGCAGTAAGTAAAAATATGATAAACATTTTGTTTCAATAAATTGTTTGCATAAATGAAGCAATTGCAATTCTCAGATCTCTACAGCAAATCTGAGTTGACATTAGAGCACATCCCTGCTAATTATAAACCATGTTATATGTGTCAATTTGGCACCTCTAGCACGAAAAGCTGATCACTACTACTTTCACAAAACTGAAGTAAAACAAAATGACAACTAATGAGAAGACATCCCACACCCTCTAATTTTATATAAATTTAATACAACATGCACCACCGAGCAAGAGCCACTGTTAGCTCTCTCCCTGGCACCAGCAAATTTCTCCACTGTTTGATGATGAAAATGAAGTGGATATTTACACACTGTGCACTGGGCAAGGAATTTGGCATCAATCACTGTCCTTAACTCACTTTAAAATTAATTAATTCTTTAAATATTCTACAAAAGGAAGCAGAAATACTTACTAGTACAGAACTTCATTCGCTTCATGCCTTTCATATCTAACAGTTTCACACATCATTCTGAAAGAGAAGAAGTCATTTGTAGTTACGATTCTTATCAATGTCACAAAGATTTCACTTTCTGAAGTTACTCAGCATTTCCACGTGCCTCCAACACTTGCAGAAACTAACCATCAATTTAAAGCTAAGCTGATTCATAATTTAAGAAAACAAATTATTAAATATAAGCATTAAAGTTATTAGTTCATCCAAGATCAGATTTGATTTAGGATATTAGATGTAACTGTTCCTATAAAAAAATTCTATAAAAATGGATAAAAATATACTGATCTCATTTTATAAAGTGATGTGATAAAGTTGCTTTATAAAAAACAATTCTGGATTTTAGAAGTGGATGGAAATGTATTATACGCAACACTCATCAGAAATAAAACAATATAAAAACTGCTCCCATTTTCAAGTCAGGTTCAATAGATAAAACAAGAAATTATGTTGCATGGTAAATCAATGCTTCTCATTTTGCTAAAATTGAGCAACTTGAAAATTACCATGAGATTTTAATGCTGAAATCCCAGAGGGCTCAAAGTAGAGAGAATTTCCTGTAGAGAAATCCTTTGTCTAGAGGGGAGGATTAAAGTACTTTCACATTCACTGTCTCCCTGACAAATGTGGCATAATAGAGGGAAACTATAATGGAACTTACCACATATTAGGAAATCTAATGTTAATTTGGTGTAAAAAAAAAAATCAACATGCCATTTCTGTCTATTGTCTTAAGGAAACAGCCCTACAAATTGCTGGGGAGATTGGGGGGGAAGGGGAAGGAAACAAGTCCCTCTGCCTCCCTTGGCATTTCTAAGGCTCTGAAGCAGACTGCAAACCCCAAGGCTATTTGACAGACAGTCAGACAGATTTGCCTAAGAGGCTCATGTGAACATTCAAACGAGCAACTATATTTAAATTTTGAAAGAAAATTTTCTTTCCTCACACAATTCATCCTCAGAATCTCAGTGTACCAATGACCAGCTGCCAGTAATGATATCATAAGCAGAGAAAAGCACTCAAGAATTGCTGCTAAGGCAAAAACTCTCAAAAAAGTTGATTTGAGGCCTGGAAGAGTTGGTCTGGGTTTGATGTAACATTTAAAAAAGGCATCTCTTTGCCACTTGCTAGATCATTCATTTCAATAGCCAACACACTGCTACAAAAGTCACCTTAGCACTCACCTCTTGCAGGATTTTTACATATTAATTCAACCCACAAAGAAATAATGCTTTTTCTGTCCAGAACTGGCAGGCTTATAGTGGTATCCTGACTATTCATAAATTGTTAACAGAAAACTGAGATCGTAATTCTGTTTGCTAATAAAATATCCGTATAGGTATAGATACAATATATAGAATATATATATATAGAAATCAAGTTTTATTACCACAGTCTTTCTTCCAACCCCATTATTTTAGATCTACTCTTTGGGTCATCTTTGAGAACTTTTCTTCCAGGCAATGTCTGTACTGTATATAATTAAGTATTATGTATTCCATATCAATTTCAGCTAATGAAAAATCTTCCTACTTCCTGGCACAGCAAAAAACTTTTTGAACCATAGAACCATCTCTTTTCAGACGCTGCTCTCCAGCATAAAAAATTGGGTCTTGTCAAAATCTTTTACAGACACTGAAAAGCTACTGTCTGCTTCTACCTCCTGAGCCCTCATCTTCTCTCTGATCCTCTGTTTTAAGAGGGAAGGGGAGTACGGACATGAAGTTACTGGTGAGAAGATACCAGAAAAAAGTCATTATTAGGGGTCAGATTTAAAAATTAAAATACTGCTCAAGGGAAGTCCGTGGCCTACTGGTCTGAAATGATGCTAGGCAATGGGCCACCTAAGAGTAGGAGTTAGAGGAAACAGAATCACCTTAACAAGCAAGTTTAGTTCCCCTCTGAATTGAGATAGAAGGAAGCACATTATTGATGAAGTCATGCAAGTTCACCACTGCCACTGAGTATTACAGCATTTTGGTCCCATTATTAGGACAGTAATAGAGGAAAAAAATGCCTCTTACAGAAGGCAGCCAAGCATTTCAATTCTTGTGTTACAGTGATACAGCTAGAAATTACAGCAACCAAGTAGCACAAACTAGATTGCTTCCTCAAGTATTTGAAAAATTGAATTAGTTCTGGTCAATGCTGGTGTCCAATTCTTGCTCAATCGCTCAAATGTGATCTTTGTCCACTTCCTAAACAAATATAATAAATTCAATATGAGATCACCAACAAGCCATGTGGTAAGTTATTTACTACTAGAGGCCACATTTAACACATTAGGTTTCAAAGAATCTGAGAGGTTTTTATGGCATTCCACTGCCAAAAGGAGAGTCGTATCCTAAAGGATACTATAAAAGCTTTCAGTTCAACATCTGCCAGGAGTCCAGCCTTTTCCATGTACGGTACTGTAAACAGAAGCTCTCTGTGAGGAATTCACTATGCTGGGAGAGCGAGTTCCACACATTCCTCAGCAGGAACCTCATTCTGCACAGGAAGCCAAGAAGCACATACCAACATACCACGCAACCATATGTGCACACTTTGATCTTTGTAAACAACATCAGTTCAACTCCAGCTATGCAAAACTTCATGTGCTAAAAGTCTTGCACATAATAACATAACACAAAATACTTTAGCTGAATATGACCACGGACTCCTTCCAAAGCAAAGTAATTACAGAGACTTCTTTGAAGTCAACATTCATATTGCAAAATGTGTCTTGATCATTTTGGAAGAAAGAAAACCCCGCCTTCTATTTTTTCCAAATTACAGAATATTGGCTTGGGAATGTGGACTCTCACAGAATGACAAAGCAAAAGGCCAGAAATTAGAACCTAAACCAGCGTTAATCAAGTCAAAGCTTCATCAGCATCTTCAGATGTGGCAAATGTTGGCATACACCAGGATGCAAAACAGCAGTAATTCACCCTCTCACCCCGCAGAGCATAGAGAAGATGTGCTGGCCTCCCTCTGCAGCTGCCAGCTTCACATCAATGCCAAAATAATCTTAGAAACCTTAGAAACAGTTACATAAAAATCAAACAAACTCAAGTCTTTACCAAAAAAAACCAAAAAATCAGGAGTTAATGTGAAAGTTTTTACTTGAGGTCATTTGCTTCATGAAGCATTTTAGTAAAAAAAATGTGGATGACCTTTATTAGATATTTTTACTAAGTATCATTTGCAAGTGCTGTACACAATTTGTCTAAAACTTCCATACAAAAGCAAGCACACACTGAAACAGAAGCTGAATAACAAACTCTGCTCTCATGATTATTATATTACATAAATGATTTTGTCTATATATAGGCTTTCGATCAGGACTGGACCTTATACTCTGTACGTAAAGCATTTACTTCTAGTCTGAAAATTTGAAAAGAAAACAAATGTATCCACAATAGACATAAATAGGAAGGAACAAATAGAGATGTATATGCACACATACAAGAGGAAAGTGTTAGGACAATAAAGAAGGGAAGAAATGGATGCAGTAAAAATCAGCTTTTCAGTTTGAGGTAGGGCACACAAGAGGTAGTATCATCATCATCATGGCTAGGCTTCGCGAACGAAGATTTGAGAACAAGAGGTAGTATACAGTTAGCAAAATTACTGTTCCTTTGCTTTGTTAGTGCATTAACATACGTGTTTTTTAATGACAAAGTATCATACCTTAGCTGATGCTCTCTCAGATTCGACAAAGCTTCCATTCCATGTAAATATGAATAAACAATCTCCAAGTCCTGCAAACATAAGGAAAATATTATTAGGATTCTCAGTTCGGTACAAGCTATTAAAATACCTCACAAAAATTTTTTTAAAAAATCCAAAGCTCTCCTATTGGAGTAGTAGGAACATTTTCAGGAGGTTAAAGGCAAATTGCAAGAAAACCTTTGATTATATGTTGGAACCTGACATGGGGGAGAATCATACCACATCCACATCAAATACAGAAACCTTTCTGCTTCTGCTGTCATTATTTATTGTCTAGGAAACAAGCCTAATCCAGAATTACAAGAGAGCTACTTGGCAACTATCACTATCTTGCTTTCCAATGCCAATATACCCAAAAACCTTCATTTATTTCATAAAGCGAGATCATAAGAAATAGATCTTTTCCTGTTCAGGGGAAAAGAAAAAAGTACAAAACAGCCTAACGAAATACCCCGTTGTACAGAGATATTTTAAAATTGTATCCTCTTAAAATGGATGATAAGTCACAATCTTAGACATGAAAAAAAGTGGCATGAACAGAAAATTATTGGCACGAGATAATAATACAAAAAAAAATCAAAAGTGCAATCCTAGTTACATGGTAAAATGTTACTTTCACCATTGTGGACCTCCAATATCCAGCTCACAAAACAACATGAACAAAGAGATAAAAAGAGCATCGAAGACTAAAACTTCCTAAGATGCAACTAGGGAAACACTAATGTCAGGCTAGAGGCTTTACTCAAGTTATATTTAAAATGACTACAGGACTTATGAGAAAACTTCAGTGCAGCCCACAACCTCTAGGGTGATTTGACTTTGGATCATGGATTTCATGCTGTTTCATCATCCTTTTTCTTTTCTTAAATTTGCTAGTTGAGAAACCAAGTATTATCCATAATTCACTGAAAATCAGAGTAATGGTTTACAACCACTAGCTGAGGTTGACAAAGTTCAGAATAAACTAACACCAATACAAATCTCATAACTTACTCTAAGAAGATGTTTTCAAGTAATGGAATATAACAAAGTTAGAAATTTATGAAAGATTTGATCACTGTGAAATATTTGTGTATTTAAAATTGACCACAAAGTACAAGAAATACTTGTTTTCAGACACAATGACAGAATGCTAGATGTGGTTGGTATTTGAGCAAAGATGTTAGGACTGAAGTCACACAGAGAACTTGAATTTAAGAAAGAAAAATAAAAATAAAATCCATTTAAATACATTAAGTGTAGAAATGTTGCTGTACTTGTTAAAACCATGGTAACATGTCAGAAAGGATACCAGGAGTTACAGTCAATGGCTAAGGCTAAATAGATGTATCTTATTCGGTATCAAAACGAACTCTTTTTCTAACAGTGAAAAGGCAAATATTCAATTTGAAAAAGAAGAAGAAACACACAAGCCCAAATACTGCAATTTCACTTCTCTTCTGGTCCTTCTGTTCCCTTGCTCTCTAGAGGCTTTGGTCCTGTGAGGAGCAAAGGGCACAAAAAAGACACAAGTAATTATGCATGGTTTGGGATGGAGGGACCTTGCACATAGAAGGCTTTGAAGAGAAAATACAGTCATTGCTTGCCTTTTTTTTTTTTTTTTAGTATTAATAAAAGTGTGTGAAAAGACATGTCTGCTGTAGTCAGTGACTTGCTCACTTGCTAGACAGGCTGGAGGTGAGTAGAAGCTCCCAGGAGCTCTGTGCAGGCAGCAGGGCAAGATGCAAGCCAGACAGTCACCATGGCATCACTGCTGCTCATCCAGACGTGTGGACTCTGCAGCACAAGGCACCAGCTACCATGGCAAGTTGGGAGTGGAGCACTGAGGATTAGATGCTCATAGCAGCATATTAGATGGAAAAGAGCCTGGCCAGAAGGTGCTACTCTAACTCATTTCCTGCAAGTCTGTCTAACAACAAGATGAGACAGAAGGAGAGTAACCTTTCTGCCACCGGCTTGCACTGAGGTTTCTCAGAAGTGGCAGAGATTTTATCTGCTGTAAAGTATTCCCAGAACAGATGCTAGCTTACAGGGATCCACAGACCTAAAAGACATTTGGTTTCCAAAACTGATGAATGACACAAACCTAGTGACCCTACAGATACATAAAGCACTAATGAATGCAGGTTATTTTCCTAGAGAAATGCAGCTGAAGTGACTCAATGCAGAGGGAACTAATTAAATCACTGAAGGGAGTCAGAGAACCATAGAATGGTTTGGGTTGAAAGGAACATTAAAGACCTAAACATCTAAAGACCTTTAATAAATAGGAGGGGCAAGGAGAGTAGGGGAAACCACAACTAAAAAAATCTTGGTTGCTGGCTAAAGATATCACTGAGAGAACTAAGGCGACAGGCTTTTTTTTTTTAATTTGCAAGAAAAGCAGCAAGAAAACAGTCCAGTAGCTTCAGCAGTTGGGTCCTATCAAAGTAAATAGTCATTATAAGATCTCAGCTGACACGCACTGGCTGTTTCCAAAAAATGGCAAAGTGAGCTGCTGCCCATTCATTAAGCTGTATCTTTCCAGAGGGTGTCTGGCAGGTAACAGCTCCCTCTAGCACCAAAGGTTTGGCATTGAAATTGAAGTAAAAAATAACCAGGAACACTCCTTTCAATCAACTTCTCCATAACAGTGCAAGGTATGGAAAACTGCAGTAGAGTCAAAACAGCAAATATATATCCATATAATGTCAGAAGGCACTGCATGCTTCCAGTCAGACTGCAGCATTAAAGAGTAGGAAAGCAATTTAAGAAAAAATAAAATCAGAATATCAAGTTATTGTCATTAGGACACCTCGGCTTTCCATTTATCTCAGAAAAAAATATGCTTTGTTTACTTAGCAAAAATATTCAATATCAAACACAGACAGCTGCTTTAACTTCTTAATTAAAAGTGAACTGATAGAATTCAAGAGTCCTTCCAAAATATTTGTGCCAAGTGTTGTAATTTCCTAAGCAGATTCTAAATGCCTGAAGGTCATTTCACAAAAATAACACACACACATAAAATTAGGCACCTAAGCTATGAAAATTTTTGAGTTTGATATTCTAGACACTTGACAAAAGCTAAACTTTAAAACTCTCAGGGAAAGAAGTTTGTCTTTCAAGGATGTAACCTGCCTACGTGATTTATGCCGGCTAGTTGAGCAAAACCCTTAAAGCAGCAGCTAAATTCAACCCCACTGTGACTTACACAAACATTCCTGTTAGCTCACAGTGTCCCTGAAACCTGCCTCTAGCAGGATATATAAAAACAGGCAGGTGACAGCAGCAGGCTGATACCTTTTTGGATGCCGCTCTTACAAGCCATGTACTCAAATGACCACAAGGTGGCAGACCGAACCATCAGAACCTCCGAGAAAGTCATTCTCTACAGTTTCTCCCCTCATTTTTTTTAAATATAACTTTATAAGAGTTTTAAAATGTCAAGAGGAGCAAAGATAATCATCTCCACTACAACTGGCTAAATATTCTGCTACAGTAAGGACTACTTACACAAAAGCACAGAGGATCTACCAACATTCTGCTTTCTAGTTTTATCCAGCCAGCAGAACTGAAAGGAAAAAAAAAATAGCAAAAGCCATGCAAGGCCTCAGCTGATCTTGCTACAAGAATTAAGTTCTATACAAAGATTGAGGCAACAGTTTGACAAAACAGCTCAACACAAACTCCAAAACTAAAACAAATAACACAAATTAGTACAGCTTTTAAAGCAAGGTTTTATTTAAATGAAAGATAAAAGACTTCATGAAATATAACCTCCACTTAAATCTGTACTGCAGCCAGTCATATGCTTTGGTTGCTGTGTGTGGAGCAGCACAAAATTTGTTTAATTCAGTGTCATTTCTTAATTTGCTTGTTTCCATGGTGTCAGATGGCTCACTTTAAAGTTCTGATTGTACTTTGAAACAAAACAGAGATTCAAGTTTTAACACAGCTCAACTTCAATTAGATCTGTAGAAACATATCGGTCTGCAACCTTACCTCTGCTCTCCACTCTAATAAAAGTCTGCATATGTTTATGCCCAGTCATTTCTATCCATTTGATTTGTGCTTCAAGCACATTTGGCAAAAAAAACCAGAATGCCGGGCCCAAATTCATACTAGCTTAAGGAAGAAATTTTTACTTTAGTAAGATAATAGAGATGTGAAAAAATTCTATTTTGGACTGAAAAACTTAAAAGCTCTCTAAAAATCGCAAGCTTACACTGGTTTCAGTCTTGGTTTGCATCAAGGTGTGAAACTACAGGCCCAACTCAACTATCCATCCTTGCCACAGTTAAGCAAAATGTTGAGAAATTAATTGCTCTGTGAGTAAGAAATCCACTCATTTCTGTGAAGTGGCAAACAAGACAGCAGCTTTCACATTTTAATAGTTTGGTTTCTTTTATATCAAAGGGCAAAAATAAAACACAAGCTAATTCCTTAATTCATTGTCTTGAAGGTAACCACTCATGCAGCAGGGAAAAGATGGGACCTCAAAGTCTTCGATGGGTTTAAACAGACCATGAAACTGCTCACAAAAAGAGAGGTATTTCTCATTTCTATATGGTTGACTAAACACTTATTTTAGCTCAAAGTGGGAACTCCCCAAATTGTGATGTCCTAACAAGAGCACCAATGCCAAGTTTTTTCCTTCTTCTTGAGCAATGAAGCCGCAATCCAAATCCAGGTTGCTGAAGTCCTGTCTATCTTTCCTTGCAGTGATAAGATCCTGTCTTTTTCCCTTTTCTTCACACACCCAGCACCTGAAATCATTTGACTCTCAGCCACTCAGGTAGCTATACCAAGCACTTATATTTTCTTTTTTTCTTCTAGCATTGATTTAGCACTGGCCTGTCTGCCTGCCTGTACTGGCTCACTGAGGCCAAAGCAGTGCCAGCCTCACCAAAAGGAAGACTGGACTACAGCAGCATCAACCCCATCTGGCTTAAACAAAAATTTCCATGTCCACAGAAGAGACATGGCCACTCCCAAGCATGTTTGTTCACATCTGGTTCACACTAAAATTCCAGGCTCTCACTAACAGCAGCTCAGAAGATGACACAAGTTACTGCCTCCAGAGTCAGCAACCCCTGCAGGCAAGGCAGGGTAGTGTTGGGGGAATATGTCAGTTACCCCAGCCAAAACCCTCTCTGAAGGCAAGACCTAAGGGTGACTAAATGGTCACCTAAGGGTGAGATCACATTTGCAAATACTAACCTGCCAAAAGACAGGAGCAAAACCACAATAACTGACCAACACTGTGACACAAAAACCCAGTATGGCTGATTCAAAATCACTGCCATACACACATCAAAACTTCATCTTCACCTCCAATGTCTCAGCAGTGGAAAAAAACTTGAACAGAATCCTAACTGCTGTGCAGAAGCATGCCCAGGTACATACACACTTATCACTGAGCCATACCAAGACAAATTTGCCGAAGAGATTAAAATGAAGTGTTTGTCATGTGCTACAAATGTTTTACATTCTTTTTCTTACATCAGGATCTTCAAAGACAGGTGGGAGTGGGAGCTGCCACACAGAAAGCCTGCCAGGATACAACCTATTACACTACCAATTTAAGATAAATTGTTCTTTTTTATTTCACTGTAAGGTACAACAACATATCTCTGCAAGCCATTCTTACTATTGTACATAGAGATCTGTGGCTTAAAAAACCCTAAAGCATAAGTTATTGGAAACAACTTATTGACTTGATACTGAATTGGCAGCTACACAGAAAGAAATGAAATATTTAAGTGAAATTATATATGTTTAATGGCCCAAATCGGTACTTCCGTGAATGAAATCCCATGAGCCACGTTTTAAGGATAAATATAGGTTATGTACTTTACTTTTGAAAATCTACCTGAAACAACCATTTCCTTTATAGGAGACTATTTTGAAACTGCAAGCTATCAAGACTAATGAAATTCCCAAATGTAGGAAAAAAGTATACATTCTTAATACATTCAGTGTTTAAGCATAATCTAGAGTGCAAAGCTTGGTCTATCAGTTTTGTATAACAGTCAATTAGCACTTCCTTTTGTCAAACTTGACATTTTTAATACTGCAGGCTGATTCTTCAAACAGAAAACCTACAGAATTGGGTGATGCTACCTTTTCAATGATCTCACAGTAGGGTTGAAGAAGTTCCTACCCTTTTTATCCATCAGTTTTAAGCACACTTTCAAATCCTATTTGTCCTTATCTACACCTGTGGAGCTTCTGTTTTCCTGCCAAGAGCAAACCAGACATATCCAGTCACCATTCAGTATAGTATAGCCCTCCCCTTACCAAGGAGCAGCACCATTAGCTGCACCAGACAAGCTGCAAGAATGGAAACTCATTGTTCACAACACAGACACAGGGGACTCAGCTCAGCAGAACTACTCTGGTAAGTACCATCCACCACACCACATTGCCATTATAATTTCTTCCTTTTCTTTTGCTTGGCATATGAAAAATGTAGTGGAGGGATGAGAAGCAAAAACAAGATGCATTGTACACAGGTGGGGAGCAAAGCCAGGTACATGGGTAAGAAGACAACCTATCATAGTAGAGTAGCTCTGCTGTCCCCAGTTTGTCAGCCACCAGCCTAGTTCGCCTTTCCATAACTGCCCATTCCAGGCAACAGCTTGATTTACCTCAAAACCACAGCTCTCCAAGACAATTATTAGACAATTTGAAACTGAGCAGCGTCTAAAAACAAATACCTTCTTACTCATGCCCCAAACAGCTGACTGGGATTTCAAAACAACTTTTAAATTTAGAGGTCTGTTAGAGTCATCAAATGCCAAATTAGTTATCTCAACAGCAGCCAAAAGTGTTAGTGGCCGATCAAGTTCTGAAAAATGTTACCATGTTAAACCTGTATGCATTTGTCTCGTGCATTATATTTCAGGAAATTCATGACAAAACATCACTCCACAGCAATCAGGCATGATTAAGCTTGGGAATTGGCCTTCATCAGAATGGCAGCTTACAGGCCATCAAGCCTACCCAAGTCTTCACTTCCTTTAAGCAATAGGAAAGGAATATTGTGGTCATCTTGTTAAGACTCACTGGCACACAAAAATTGCTATTTTTAGCTCCACCATGGGGAGGGTGGGGACATTTGTTATGGGTTATGGGTGGGATTTTAAACTGAACTAGAAACAGGATGAACAGGCAATTTTAATCTGGAACTGCAGCACCCACGCATTAAGCTAATCAGGAGCAACTCCAAAACCTCATAGGAGAAATCCCATTTTCCTGGTTTGTCTCAACTGGGAGTTGTCCAAGTACAGAACAAAAATATGCTTCTCCAAAGAGTTAACTGCATTACTGCTTCAATGTCAGACTGGAGAAACACCACAGGATCATAGTAAAATAGTTGCAGAGAAATAAGTTGTTTCAATGGGGTCTTGAAATCAGCCTTCCTGTCTTTCAAATATACTTTATTTCTTTTGTGAATTATTTTCTTTTTAAAGAGCTCCCTCAAAATACAATTTCATTACATATATTCATTTTTGCATTTCAGAATTTTTCATAATTGGAAGTGGACAACAATGAGTTGGAAGGTGCAATGACCCACCCACGCTACCCGACTTTTAACACTGTCTCAAGAGTAGCACACTTGATTCAACCTATCCTGCTGTTCATAAGCTTTTAGCAGAACAAAGCAAAAAAAATTAAGACGCTCATTATTATAATCATCCCATAAGAAGAGGATGAACGTGGAAAGGATAGATGGGAAATTAAAGCCTGCCATGTCATAGAAGTCCACAAACAAACTAATGAGCATATGAAATTACAGGGTAGTGAAATGCCTTTCTTTCTGCTTTCCAGACTCTCAGAAGTCAGACAATTGAATGCTTAACACAAAAACTGACATTCTGTAGTCAAAAATCCAAATGTTGGCTGCATGTCCAAATGCAAACAAAATGGTTTCACTACAAAAAAATCTCTCCTACTGGCTGCACATTTCATAATTATGAAAGGCATTTAAAGTTATTCACCATTAAAAATATAGGTAATTGCAGTTTTGTACCTTTTCAATATTTATAGCCAACAGTTGGAGGCTTGTATCATATCTGTTCATTGCACATTCATTGCACAAATACTCATATCTTTTGTTGGAGAGTTATGCCAGTTCCTACAGGGGTTTCCTCTTTTTTTTTAATGCTAAGAAGAGTCTCTAATTCTTTTGAGCCAGGGTTATTTTTCCCAAATTTTTCATTAGCTATAGGAAATAAGACCAAATATCCTACTAAAAGAAAATCAATCTTGCACTAACAAATGTATCAGCTACTAATACAGTGGTGCTTATTTTTAAACAACTACTTGTAGCAGAGATCAGTTTTATGTAAGTTTATTCAAATACAGAGTACTATAATGATTGGCAGCTTTTAAATAAAAAAATTTGTTTAACAAAAATAAGGAACAAAGAATAAAACAGGGAAAAATGAAAGTGATACACAAATGTCCTGGAGTAAACAGTGAAAAAGTAATTCTTACTCGGTACCAAGTTGTGATGGCAGAAGCATTTTACAGGACCTCAGCCTAGAGAGTAACATCAGGAAGAGTAAACAAGGTGGTCAGGAAAAGGAGACCACAGTATACCAGGTAAGGTTGCCTTCCAAAAATAGGGTGAGTAGTTAGCTGTGCTTAGAAGATTTCTCGAGAGCTGTGAGAGCAAGTTTAAGGTATGACAATTCTCAGATATTTTTCCTGGTGTTTTTTTTTTTAATAATGTTTAATTAGTCTACAGATTTCAAAGCAAACAAACCATAAATTCAGTAACAGGATAAGGCATCAATGTTCCTGAGCTAATGAAGGGGTAACCCAATAAAGCCACCTCTGCACAAATCACCTGTGATCATCTGTCTGCATCTGAAGCTCTAACAGTCCTGACTGCTTGTATTTCATCTAACTTCTTGGATATAATTGCATTATACCTTGCTTTTAAAACAAGACCTTGAAACAGACATCCTTGTGCTGTTGGGAGGGTGCAGCCCAGCAATGAATTGGGCATTTCAGCACTGTCCCAAGTGCTGAATGTCACCATGCTCCACCCTCTGCTTTATGCAATTTTTCCCCTTGTCAACCAAAACCAAACCCCCAAACTACCCAGAAATATAAACTCCACTTTCTGGTCAAAAAAAAAAAAAAATCAGTTCCCAAGCACAATTTAATCCCAACCTAGCCAGCAATACCCTGATTTACAGAACCACTCAGAGTATCAGAGACACTTCCACTTTGTAAACTGGGATTTTCTAGAAGCCCCTGATGCCAGGGGAGTCCCTGACCATCTCTCCAGAGGTTACTTGTCACAAACAGTCACCATTGAGCCAGGGTTGAGCAGATGAGGAGCTCCACATTGCAGCTCCTGGCTTATTACCATGACAACTCACATCCAGAAACAAAAAGAACCAGCACGTGTTGGAAGCTGAGCTCTGCCAGATCTTACTACAGAAATATCTCAGTAGTACTATAATCAACAGAAAATACAGTGACTTGTTTTCTGTGGCTGGCTTACAATCATTTTATATTGCTGGCTTATAACCAACCAAAGCAAAAACACAAAACAGAAAAATAAAGTTCATCTTTCCAACCACCAAGGCAACAGCCTGTATTTGCTGAAGTAAAACTGCACCATTTCTTTTTGCTTTCAACAGTTTTGGGGGGTTTTAGGAGGAATAATGTTGCTCAGTTTCTTCATATTTATGAATAAAGGTAGATACAATAAAACAATGAGAAAGGGAGAAAAAATATGATATCACAACTAATTTCAAAGGTTAATACCCCAATATATATATTTTATATTCATGTGCTTAAAGAAAGCATTAAGATTCATTTAGGCAGATACAATTTTCCCAAAAGTTAAACACACAAGATAGCAGAGTCATGTTCTTTTTTTTTTGAGCAGCTGAATTTCCAGCATATTTCTGAGCATTTCTTCCAACAGATGTTAATTTTATTTGAAACATCAACAGTAGGTCACATGAAAATTATTCCCAGGCTATCAGGCAAATGATCATACTGAAGAACATATTTGCATGTCAAATCATTCCTCACCCAAAAATTCATCTCAAAAGCTGCTGGTGGTCACATCCTCCTAGTGCTGGGATTACTTCTCTTTGAAAAGGAGTCAAACAGAAAAATGCTAAAGTACTTTCCACAGAGTAATCTCCAAGCCTGAATTTATTTATTAGCTCCAGTATTTCCTGAAACAGAGTGCATTTAATAACTCCAAATTAATATCTTTTGAGTTTGGTTTTTTTGTTTGTTTAGGTTTTTGTTGTTGTGCGGTTTTTTTACTTCCTATGAGCAATGGTAGGATTCTGAAGGCAACACAAGTTTGGGGTTTGTTTTTTTAAATACTATTTGGGGATGAATCAATTTCCATATTTCAGATGGGCTTATTGGGGACGCTGCTCTGATCTGACTTCAGCAGATTTTTGCGCTCTAAGAAGCAGAACACCAACCACCTAAGAAATTTGCACATCAAATGGACAAACATCCATAGAGTTCAAGCTTCTGTAGGATCGTGGTGGTGGTAAAGCACAGCCCCTCTCAGGTTACCACCCTCCAACCTAAATGCAGCTCTGAGGACCATAAAACTGGATGGAAAAAGCAAGCAAGTCCTTCCATTACTGAATGGGTTGGCCTTTTTCTTGGGCACTGGGGGAGCATCTGACGCCTTAGTGAGCAAACCCCATTTGCCAAAGCTGCCTCCTCTCTGGCTCAGGCTAATGCTCTGACTTTTTAATGCTCCAAGTCCAACAAGTAGAAGTCATGCACACACCCACAGCCAGCCCACATGACGAAGGGCACGTGGGACCACCCTGGCTGGGCGGCAAAGCAGGCGGATGAGCTGGGTTCAGCCCATCTGCTCTGCCTCTGCCTATTACGGTGAAGTGACACAGAGCAGCTTCAACTTAAGTAACAGACCCCGCTGCCCTTACAGGAAAGGACTTGAGTGTCTTGATTCAGTCTTACCTGGCACTACATCCACAAAGGAAAACCATCAGGAAGAGCACACAAGTTTAAAGAATACAAGAGAAGTCACACAGTGAAACTTCTCTGGAATGCTCTGCCAGCCCTTGAAAATCCCTTCAGGAGGGAACAAGCCATTCAACTGGTTTGGCTGTACTGTTAAACCATAAGAGCAAATCTGGAAACACCCTTCTCTAATATTCATCATTAGCAGCTCCAGACAGCTCTTTCTCAGCACTCTGAAATCCTTTTTATCTCATCACACCTGCTGAAGCAATCCATCAGATCTAATTCCACTTCCATGCATCAGACAGCTCAACACCAAGACCCAACACCTATATTGTTTGTCGAATTGCCAACTGCATACCTTAAACCACTGCATTTGTATCACAGGTTACAGAGCTGGTCATACGGACATGATTTTCACTCAGTATCACACACGTGAGTGTGTGAAATTGAGTCTAGAAGCTTTGAATAAAGCTGATCTGACACTGACTCCATTTCCTACTTGGCTAGTTCTGTATTTTTTGTTCAGTAACTTCACCAATAACCATAAAGAGATAGAGATACTGCCAGTTATTTCTTTGTGACCAAGGACCTGCTAGTTAAGAACACAAGGCATCACAATAGCAATGACAGCTCACAGCTGGCCTACAAACAGTCTACTGAACTACAGTTTAATTTCTAATAACTAGGAGTGAGATATCTGGCTGTCATGTCACAACTGACTTTTAATTTTTTTTTTTAAACTGACGTTCAAGAATGTCCCTCCATTTGTTATCCTGGTTCCTCCCTGCTACCAGCCCCAACAAGGACAGACATTTACAAGTTAGCAGGTGGTACAGTCACCAGAGGACTAACAGCAAGTGTTGTGAGATTGAGAAACCAAACACATCAACACATGAAAACCCTGTCCACAGGACAACATCAAGCAGTCTCTCAGAATCATAATCCAACCTGTATTAAAGAGAAACAGGTTTTTCTATAGTCTTTCCAGAGTAGAACCATATGTCACATGCTTTGCTCAGTGTAAGTTAAAAAAGAGTTAGAGATATAACATTGCATTCCTCATGTATAATAAAATACATACCATTGGTTTCATAAGAGAGTATTTTTGCCTAGATCGTAAGCATCACTGTTGATAAACTTTTAAAGCAATTCTTAATAAGGGAAAACCTACCAGTTGATTTGCAAACTAATTTAAACTAAGCATATGACAGCCATCAATTTACCAAACCTTAACAAGATATTGCTTATCAATTCATGAGCAAACATTTGTTCTTAAACACTGAATGCATACCTTCACAGCAGCTTAAAATCATGTTTTGTCTCCGAATTCAGACATGAAAAGCATGCACATTCCTCATCAGAGATTACTGCTTATCTTCTGAGTTAGTAACTTCCTGCTGAGTCTGACAACTCACTTTTAACATTAAAAGCAACTCCAAAAAGAACTCAGGTAAAGCATGGCAGTGAAATATCACACCCCTCCCAAAAGCACTCAGATAGACAATAGGTACAATCCATGCCATCAGAGCGCCACTTTCAGTGTCCCACAGAAGCCTTTGCAATTAGAAACCCAACTCTAAGCAAGTTTAAACACCACATCAGTATTCTAAGCATTCCTAAGATTGTACTAACAAATATGACCAATGTTAATCAGTTGCTTGCACAGCCCTCAAATATCCTAAAACATGGAAGAGACAACACCCTTCCACTTCTTTTTCCTAGTCTGACACAAGAATATAGGAACAACAATTGTGATTTTAAACAGCAGTGAACGTTTCTTAAAGATACAATGGCCTATAGTGATGTTCGATGACAAAAGAATGGGAGACCCATGCAGAAGCACTGCCACCTCCTCCAGGAGCCAGTCAGGTGGTAGCCAGGAGCCTCCAGCAGCATCTGTTGGGATATGTGGATGCACACCACGCGCACCAGTGCTCCTAAGCTTTAGGCAAAGAGGAAGAGGGATCACTAATGACAGTATGACTAAAACGAGAGGACTCCTAGAAAAGCTGGTAATGGCGACTGAGGTCAACTGGCTCCCGGGCTGCAGAGGGCTGGGAGGGCGAGGCACCAGGACACCACACCTGTGCTGTTCAGCACAAGGAACAGGTAGGCTTGCTATTAGCTCTGGTCTCCAGTGGCTGTCTGCTGGTACCAATAGGGCTAATCACTGCTTCTGCTCTCCAACCCCACTGGGAAGGGCTCATTAAGTCAGGAGTCAGGCAATACCCACAACAGCCTCCACTACATTTAGACAGCATTTCTCTGCTGGTTAAATAACCCACAGTAACTCTGGAGAGTGAGATGCAGAAGGTAGATCCCCAGTAAATTGTCTCAGGAGCAACAGAACTGGATCAAAACTAGCTCTGTGGGAATCCAAGGTGTCTCTGCATCCTGTTCACTGCCCTCAGGTGTAGAAATAAAGCCCAGTAGTTACACTATCCCTGCATCATCACGAGGTTTCCTCAGAGTGTGCCTGCAGGACCCGACCTCTCTTTGAAAGATCATCACAGCATGGGTGATCCAGATAACAACCAACAGGGAAGCCTGTAAGGGTTGAGACTTTTCCCTTTTAAAACAACATTCTAAGTTACATTTAACACAGATCACGATTATTATTTCTAGTGTCCAACACAAAGAGTGGCTTGTCTGTCAGATTTTATCTATTTAATCTACAAGTGGTCAGTAGTCTCAGCAAATTGTCCAGTTCAAAAAACAGTAATCAGACTGTAAACTTTTCATCCACAACACAATACAACTAAAGTGTTTTCAGATTATAAAGTCATTGTTTCTACATACAAGACCCATGCATTACAGTTGAGGGCTTCTGACAAAATAAGGTTCTACCTTGTCACATTAACCCCTCCGCCTTACCTCTCTCAGCAGTATTTTTAACCCATTTCAAAAGTTTGACTTTTTCAAAAAGATCTGAGGGTTTTTGCTCCTTCATGAACCTATCAATTGCTGTAGACTGGCAAATACATCTACCGTACGCTTTTTTCTTCATCCTTAATTCAAAGAAATTAATTCATTACATTTCTACTGCATTCCCTTCTACAGTTTCACTAATACCAGCTTTAGCCCCAGCTGGGAGACACAGGATTGCTGGTCAGCAGAGAAATGAATCAGAGGTCTCGAAGCAGTTGCTAGAGGAAAAACAGCCCTAAAAGAACCTACCAGGGGAGGAAAGAACTTGTCACCTCCCTTGGCAGTCTCAGATAATAGAAAAAGTCTGAATGAATGCAGCAGCAGCTCCAAGACCCCACACATTTAATAGTGAGCCAAATCCTGCAAAATCTGGTAAAAGTTCTACGTAGTTTCCAGCTGCACTTTTAACTAAAGCTTTTTGGCACTTGTGAAGTTACAAGAAGCAGCCAAGCACTCTAGAACAAGAGCATAAGCTGGCTGCATACATGAAAACAATCAGCAATGCAATAATCTCCTTGAAAATTTTGTAAATACTTTAAGTCTGTTCTCAAATAGGGGACCTTGCAGCTTCCTTTCCTTCTGTACTTTGAGTGCAGAACACCAAGACTGCACTGCTTGTGTTTTATATTTATCCTCCCTCAACTGAACAGACTAAAAATAAGGCAAGATTTGACTGTGTGTCACTGTCACAAGCGACAGATTTCAGCTATCTGCAATTTGATTCCACCATGGCCAAATACTAATTGGTCACTTACATGCACTGGCACAAAAATTGTCTTGCATGCAGTTTGGGGGAACCTGCACCCACAAGTGCCCTGCTAAACTGAAATTCTGCCCCAGAGGATTGGGAAGACCTTTTTGCAACCTCCCAGAGACTGTTTTACAATTGCAAGCTATTTACTGACGCAGCACATGTACTGTGTGCTCCCTTCCGCCAGCTCTGCTCCGGTGGGTAGTGTACAGATGAAAGACCACACTGACAGACAAAGACAGTTGCTCCTCAAGTTTTCCACAGCGAGTTTTGCCAGAGGAGATTTCCCAATGTTACAGTGATGATTTAGCTGGCTATGAACAGTTGTCTCACCCAGGGGTCAAGTTCTGCACTTTTGTGCCAGTGACTTGCACTTCCCTTTTCCCTTTGTGCTGCCCTTTTTTATTTTTTTTAAAGACTTACAAGGTAATTTAAAAGTCAGGAACAGCAAATTCCTTGGTTTGTGTTTTGATGCTTTTGGTTTAGGGCAGGGGTTTAAGCATTTAAAACTCCATTTTCATTTCAGAGTATGAGGAAATCATAAATTTCTACCCAAATAACCTGAAATTACAGAGCACTTTCCTTCCAAGGATATCTTAATTTTCTTTCCAATGGCACGTGAAAAGACTCTAAGCTCAAGATTTAATGCAAGAACACATACTTTCTGAAATTATTAACTTGCACTGTGAACTTACAGAAGGTACAAGCTGAGTAAGAAGTAAGAGGGTGGCTATTTGAGATTAGCTATTTACTAGGTTAAGATTACAGTCTCACACAGGACACATAAGGAGTACAGTTAGCCACAAAATATGTGAAAAGATCATTTGCCCTTTAGTGAACCAGCTAATAATTCCAGGCAGTTTAGGGTCAATGACACATCCTTAACTGTATCATGAGGATGCTGGGGGTGTCAGGCAAGGTGTTCCTCTGGCATTTGGGAGAATGGTCACAACAGCGAGGGTGCAGGGAAGTGACAGGACAATGCTACGCTCAGGCTACTGCAAGAAAGCCAGGTTAACTTTGCTCTGTGCTTTCTGGAATTGGTTTTCTGGAGTTACTTCAAAGTGCTTTGGGAATTAATTACATCATTTTTATATTTTAAACATTGGAATAAAGGATTTTCTGAGCAGCAATGTTGTATAATAGATCCTTAAACATTTCACCTTTTGAGACTTTGGCAATAGCTGATCACCTTGTGGCAATGGTATGCCCTCACTTGATAACTGTGGGAATTTATCTGAGGCCAACTGGTCTTATTTTTGCTGTGATTTAGAATTCTCGAGGGGCAGGGGAAGAGAAACAAATACTGAATTTGTACACAACCTGTATACATCTCAATTTTCATCACTTAACAAGCCCATTGGCTAGTTTTAAACTTACTTGATAGCTGGAAAGGTTTACAACAGAGAGAAATAATGAAGAAATGCAAATTAACTGGAAGCAACAAGATTAAGGGCTGGGAAGAACAAGGAAGGCACAAGTTGGGAACATCAAACACCTGGAAACAAATATTTACACAGATTCTTACACTCACAGAAAAACTCTTTAAAAATTTAATAAAAAAAAAAAAACCTGTCAAGTACTTCATACCAACACAAGTGACCTGAAACATCAGCTTTTCCAGGTTTCCTAAATTAAAGTTAACATTTAATACCAGCTTTCCCTTAGTTCAGTAACTAAAAGTGAGTGCTATGTTAGCAAATCAGAGCATCCTCCTCACTTTCAAGTTATAAACATACTTTCGTATGTTACAAACAAAAGGTGACCTCAAGAAAAATGGAGCTTTGCTAGTTTTCAAGTAAACACAGCTTATCCAAATTCTCAGATCTTGTAAAAAAGCAATGCTGAGGTGACATTTTGCCCAACAAACAAAAAAAAGGACTAGCCCAGGATTTCACTGTTGGCTCTTATGGTAAGCTGGCAGAGGGCTCAGGGAGGGGGGAGCTGGAGCATTTGGCAAGAGAAGACCAAGAAGTAATATCTGGCTGTCTGACAAGACAATTTTCTGGCTGTAATCTCATTCTCTTAAGCAAATTAAAATAACAAAAAAAAATGCTCTTATTGCCCTTCTGGTTCATTTCATTCCATTCACTTTAACAGCCTGCTGTTTGAGTCCTTAATACGACTATTACCAAGAGCAAGTTTTATTTCTGACCTCAAGCCAGAAGAGGAAAGCCTCAGAATGCATTTGTAACGCTGAGATGGCTCACATATGTCCAGCTTAACTCCCGGAAAAGTGCTTTGTTGGTGAGCGCATGCTTTACTGAAAACAACAACAGGCATCACATATGGAAAAAGGGTTATGGGTAGACCATTTACACAAAGAACACAAATATCCTGACTAAGCAACATCATGTGAAACTTTTCTGTATTCACTATTTACTTAATACTAAAAAGCACCCCAAAATAGCCTGAAGCAACAGTAAAATGTTGAAAATTAAATAATTGAAATCAATATACTGAAATTAGTCTTGCAACAAAACACACAAGATTTCTTCACAAGAAGTATTCCACTGCCCTTGGTGTCAACATTTTTCTCCAGAATGTTTTATTAATGAAAGCTATGAGGAGGTAAATCAAAAAAGCTCTATTGCTAAGCACGAACTTCCAGCAAGAAGGAACATGTGATTGTCTGAAGTCCTAGGCGCCATTCAACAAGAATTACATTACTGTAGAAATACATTTTGACATTAATATTCTTGATTTAGCCTTGCTGTAGTTCACAGTTTACAAGCAACCATAACGAAGTATCAGAAGAGGCAATAAAGTGCCTGCACTTTTTTAAAGAAGTGATTTTATTCTTTTAATGTCTCCTACATGAACATACCAACACTGAATCCCACAGTTAATATGGTTTTAGAAGGTTCTGTTTCAGGTCAGTGTCTTGCAAAAACTACTTAAATATTTATAAGCTTTTTATGCAACATGAAAAGCAAAAGTAACCAAATAACCTCTTAACTGCTAATACATCTGGTTGTCTCCACTGTTTCCTACTTCACCATTAGAATCCCAGAAAAAAAAACAGTAACTGTTTTGAGACCAAGCACAAAGATGTCCTAATTACTAGAAATCCCTCAACAAACCTAAGCAGCAGAGCAAGATTAATACAGTCACAAGACCCAGAGATTAATCTATTTACCAAAGAATCTGTGCAACAAAGCAGTCTAATACTAAAAGATTACTGAAGCTAGATTTTCAACAAGATAAGAAGGGTCAAGAGACCTAAACACTGCAAAACATCTCCCTAATAATGATTTCTTATAAAAATATGTTCCAGAGGAAAGAGATATTACCTTGATGACTTTTAAAATAAAAGTCTCATTGAACAAACTAAGCTCTCTAGATGATTTAAATCAAGAGCAAAAATTATTATAAACTCATTACAATATAAGCCAAGTAACAAGCTGACCAGTAAAACAAGTCCTTTGCTTTTAATTACCTTTAAAGTTCAAGAACGGATGACAAAGGAAAAAAAAAAGGCTTACCCAACTCCCACTCCCTCCCCACAAAAAAATCCTCTATCTTGGAACAGCATAACTAATCAGTACATAAACAGCATAACATCAGTACACAGCATAACCAATCAGTAAACTAAAGCCAAAACTGAATTATATTATAAAAAAATTCATAACCACTTTACAGGGAAAGAAAACCAACTAGTGTCAAACCTAGAACACAAACTTACTAAGCTTACAAAAAAAAAAGCTGATGAGATCAAGTTAGCTGAACCGAGAGAAGGCTTTGAGGTACCCAGACTGGATGATCGCCTGCAAGCAAGCATCGCACGTCAGTCTTCCAAATCCCAGTTCAACAGAAGGTGGTAGAGTGAAATTCAATAACCCAGAACCTGAAACAAGACAATTCAAACTGGAAATTTCAGGGGCTATTGTTTTTCTTATAGATTGGTAAAAAACAAACATTCAGTTAGCTTACCAGAGAATTCAGCAAATCTGATCACTTACACCAGAACCAGACAGCTTTCAAAAGATGATTTCACTACATGTTACAAGTATACTACAGAAGACACCAGAGTTCCTGGATGTTGATTGGACTTAACACATACTTCATTATTTAGTCAGAGACTGCCACTTGCACAAATTTTAAAGGTATGTGCTTTAGAAAAAGAATATTTCACACGAAATACTTAAACCAACCTAACACTCTTGTCACTTTAGTTTGCACTGAAAAATGCTCAACCCTAATGCTACTATCATCCTATATTTTATATTTAGCAATTTATATTTTTATTATTCACACATCATGAACTAGATGGGAAACACCTTACAGTTTCTAAAAGCATGTTCTGCACGAGGGGAGAATGCACTGGCCTGAGCTGTATTCTGTGCTTCACAGGTTGCAGCCTTTAATTTGACATCACTGAACACTTGGCAGAAACACGACAGAAAAAGAGGACCTTGGCTGCTCATCCACAGACTTCCAGAGACCTATAACAAAGCTCAGATGCTTTCCTCAGCCTGGGAGAGCTCTACCATGAAGATGGAAGTCATTCCTTCCACTTAGGGCATCCAACAGAGGGATTAACAACCTATTAGAGCTCCCAAAATCCAGATTCAGAGGTCAGCCAGCTGGTCACAGATCTCAGAGGAACATTTCCTAGATGAAAGCTGTACCACCAGACAGTGCCACCCACTCCCTGCTGCATCCTTGGCAATTCCCTGCCCCAGTGACCCAGCGAGGATTGTACAGAGGTACCTGCTGATAAACAACACAGCGCACCAGGGCACTCCCAGGCAGA
Organism: Neopelma chrysocephalum; assembly: GCF_003984885.1. Lineage (NCBI taxonomy): Eukaryota > Metazoa > Chordata > Aves > Passeriformes > Pipridae > Neopelma > Neopelma chrysocephalum. Next base: position 17,632,989 of record NW_020897700.1, read on the forward strand.
TAATCCACCTGGGGGAGCGTGAAAGTGGAAAGGTTTCAGTTGTGGCAAACAAGTAAAACAGGGCATGGACTTTTCCCTACAAACTGAACTTATTTAATGTCAGTCACCAGAAATCTCAGGCCTGGGGAAATCGGTATTTTTAATGAGCCAAGCACAATATAAGAATCACGAGTAAACTCAAGGCTACACTATAGCTTACAATGTCAGCACTGATAACTCCTATGTTTACATCACACCTAACTCAAGTTTAAGAGCAAGTCACACCAGCCACATCTTCCCTTCCTTTTTTTGTTATCTAATTATCTTTAATAATGCTTTTATAGTAGGCCTCCATTTTCCCACAGTCTCATTAACGTGGCGACTTGAAAACAATAGGTCTTCTTGCATGCAAAGGCAGAGGATGCAGCTGCTTCCATCTATAAATAAGATGTTGTAGTATCAGATGTGACTGCTATTGTTTCAGCAGTCCATCGGTTACATGAGAAGATTAGAAGCAAGGGTCAAGGTGTATTTTTTTCCTTTCTTTGAATTGAGAGGACCACTATCTTAAAAAAAAATAAAGGACCAAAAAAGTGAACAGAAAAGAAACACAACAGTTTATACAAGTCACCCCCCATACACTCCAGCTTACTGACAAAAGACAAACCTGAAATGTAATGACAGAAACCACTGAACAGTGGAACTGGCTTAGTGTTTTAACATTCATTTATCAGATTACAGATCTTTCATATACTGTACATCCAGCAATACTTTAAAAACATCTGCGGGAAGATGTAAATCTGAGTTTTCATTAAGATTCTTGTAGCTGGAAGGCCTATGTGTACATACTGACTTGTATTTTAGTCATACCTCAAATTTTCAAGGAGGATGTAGAAGAAGCATAGTGCAAAAGCCTGTGTTAACAGTCAACCAAGATGGGAGTACATTTTATTAGGAGCATGAGCTTAGGAGGGGTTTACCATATATCACACTCCAATCCAATCTGCAGGTACTTTGAGCCATATACAGTCTTCAGTGGTTTTTCTGTACTAAGCTTCATACCACTGTGGCAAATTTGAATTAAGTTTTGAGTTTTCTTCATGGATTTGAAAGACAGGTAAGCCCTCAGAAACATGGGGGCAGCGGGGGGGGGGGGTGTGGTGGAACTAAAACTGGGGATAGGGAGAAGAATTGTCAGAACCACTTGAGGAGGAAACAAGTTGCAGTCAGAATGAAAACAGTAAGCAGTTCTGACTGAGTAAAAGCACAATCCAACAGACCCTGAATGCACTTATAATTTCGTGAAGTCATTATAAATAAAGGAACAACAGCTCTGAACACAACTCTGTTTTGCTTTCTAATCTCAAAAGTTTCCATGCATTATGTTGGAGGAAACTTTCTCTTTTGTACTTGCTATCAGGAAACCCCTATTGTTACACTCAATAGTGCCACAAGCTTCCAGCATCAGAGACTCTTTCTGTCTATCATCAAATAGTGACTTACTGCTGTTCCATCAACAGTAACAAAGTGAAATCAGTATTCACCAAGTGCTTTAAACTATTCTTCAGATAACTAACTTGCATATTTCTATTAAAGAAAAGCATTAGAGACTGTTAACAGTAAATTGTGCTGCCTCCACACACACATCCCTACCACGAAATTCAAACACAAGAACAAGCCTAGATACAAAATCAAATAAACTCTGCAGCAATTCACAAAACCCCAGACTACTGATGATCTAGTGGTCTTTTAGTCGCGGCCAAAACCCTTGGAAAAATCATTTTTGTGTTGAATCACAATCTACACACATCTCGAACTATAATAAAAAATCCCATTTGAAACCAGGCTAAGTCACTTACTGGCTTTCAAGAGGACATGCTATACACACGTACATGATACAACACAGGTTTATTTAAGTTCAAGATATTTTTCAGCAACATGTATTTTTCCAATTCTTGAAAAAAATAACATTGGAGTATCAATCAATTAAAGGATTTCAATGATGAAATAGCTGCAGACATATCAAAAGCATGCAGTAGCTATACAAGCTCATCAGATAGCTTGTAGTCAAACACATTAACTTTTACAGCAATGTGTTAAGAGTCTTGGTATTAGAAAGTTATCTTAACATAATATTTATTTGACACTTATCTTTTTCCTGAAAAACTGTATTCTTATTTTTGGAAAAAATCCTGGACAAAATTTCAAATGTGCATTCTTTAATAATTTAGTTTGTTTTCCCAATTGCCCATTGCACACATTTCACCAATTAAAAAAAGATACCATAGTAAAAAGAGGACACTATAATGTTTATGAAGCTTCATACACCATAAACAACAAAGAGGTATTTGTCTAGTTTCAGATCAAGTTGGCAGAACTTGCATTAGACTAAAGAAAAAAACATTATTGCCTCAGCATATGCTTAAAGCACAGCAAGAGTATATTGGGTCTATTTTAACTGAATACCAGAGAAGCCATAGCAGCACTACATTGATAATCTGTATTAGGTACCATACATAACATGACTGAACTGAGTATCTAGAAGTCTTTTTGTAAGACTGTTTTCTGTAACACGGCCATGCACAACATTCTCATTAGAAAGAAATATTTCAAGCTGTCCAAATCTATAGCTGCCAGGTGACTTCTGGACAGTTTTTAATATAGTATTTCTTGTGTTCCAGTACAAAGCAACTCCTCCTCCTCCAGTTTTGATTTTTTTTTATACTCCAACAGTATCTCCATAAAATAGGCAAAACCATCTATCGTACATACTGAGGTTGCCTTGTTATATATGAGCTACTGATGACAGAAAGCATTGCCATAATAACAAAAAAAACCAACCCACACCTAAAATAGAGAGAATAATTGGAGCAAGTCAGCTGCAGCACAAACACAAATGAATGGGGATAAAAGGAAGCATCTTCCTTACTGCATAAGGAAATATCACCTTCTTCACAGCAAAACAAACTCTTCAGAAGAACAGCTATAGTGGTACAACCCATCTGAGCATTTCCGCCACAGCAAAGATAGCATCAGCAAAGATCATGAACTATACTGTTCTCCTGATTTTTTAATATCCCAAAGGTATCACAATCCCAGCAAATTAAGGGAGCCACAGCTTTCCTTCCGCCTCTCCCTTTGCACGACTTCCAATCCCCAAGCACTCACTATACATGTTTACGTAGCCTTATTTTGTAGGAGTATACTCTGAGAAATGGTGATTTGAAAAAGATGTTCAACGTCCTCCATAAAAAGGAAAGTTGACTGATCAACTAATTCAAGGTTTTGCACTCAACCTAGAACCCTAAAAATTACAGATACATTACATTCATTTTATTAAATGAAAATAGGTTCACTATCTTCAACATGAAGTACTTGAACATTCAATTTCTTTAAGAATAATCATAATTTTAACACACAATTCTTATATTGCTGTTTTTTTACAATTACCAGATGAAACAGGAAAAAAGTAAATAAGAAGTCATTTTCCACAAAATTGAATATTTGTGTGAACAAGTCTACACTTTTCTCCTTATCTGGCATCACCAGTGCTTAGCCTACAGCACTTATGTGACACCAGCATCAGTTTGGCTATATGTTCTAAGTATCAACAGTTTTGAAAAAAACACTGATACAATCAGTGCAGCCTGTTCAAAAATTTGATCTGCAATCACCCAAGGCATACACAGATGCATTCTGATCATTTATTTAGCCCTCAGAGGAAAGGAAGGACTTTACTGGAGACCAAGAACAAAATGAGAGACATGGATTTCTTCTCCTTTCTCTGGCAAAACTGCTTCACTTTCAGACAGTACGTGTTTACATCCATTTGCAGGTGTTTTCGCTGCTCAGACATTAGCACTGCAGTTTAAGAAGTCATTCTGCTATACAGATGTCTTAAAAGAGTGACAACAAACCCTAACAGGTATTTTTGAAACCTGTATCTTTACTACCTTACCACACTCATCTCCCCTCTTTCTTTGCCTTAGGAGCTCCATAACAGCAGCCACAGTTCGACACCAGGATGTGCAGTGACAGAAAGTAGTATCATCATAAATCAAATAGAGCTGAAAACTGCAAAGTAAACTAAACATCCAAAGCTTCTTCAAGCCCCTCAGTACAGAGCAAAGAAACAATTATAGAATGGCTTGGGTTGAAAGGGACCTTAAAGATCATCCAGTTCCAACCTCCCTGCTGCGGACAGGGACACCTTCCACTAGACCAGGTTCCTCAGAGCTCCATCCAACCTGGCCTTGAACACTTCCAGGGATAGGCCATTCACAGCTTCCCTGGGCAACCTATTCTAGTGCCTCACCACCCTCACAGACAGGAATTTTTTTCCTAATATCTAATCTAAACCTGTTCTCTTTCAATATGAACCCATTCCCCCTTGTCCTGCCACTAGGTGCTCCTGTAAATAGTCTCTCTCCATCTTTCTTGGAGGCTCCCTTCAGATTCTGGAAGGCCACAATTAGATCACCCCAAAGCCTTCTCTGAGGCTTAACAGCCTCAATTCTCTCAACATTTCCTCGTAGGAGAGGTGCTCCATCCCTCTGATCATCTTGGTGTCCCTCCTTTGCAGTCGCTCCTACAGGTCCATGTCCTTCCTGTGCTAGGGACCCCAGAGCTGGATGCAGCACTCCTGGTGGGGTCTCACCAGAGCAGAGGGGCAGAATCCCCTCTCTTGACCTGCTGACTCACGTCCAGTCTCTCCTCCACCAGCACCCCCAAGTCCTTCTCAGCAGGGCTGCTCTCAGCCTGAATTGGTACCGGGGGTTGCCCTGACCCAGGAGCAGCACCTTGCACTTGGTCTTGCCAAACCTCATGAGCCCACTTCTTGAGTTTGTCCAGGTCCTTCTGGATGGCATCCCATCCTTCAGGTGTGTCAACTGTACCGCTCAGCTTGGTGTCATCTCCAAATCTGCTGAGGGTGCAACAGGGCTGTTCCAAAATGTGTAATGGCAGATTAGATATCATCTTCTTTGTATCTTTGCAAATATCCATTAACAAAACATAACACTGGATGATATAAGAGGCAAAACAACAGTCATTAATGGGGGAAAAAAGGACATGAAAGTGTAAACTACCATATGAAAAATGGAAGCAAGAGGCATAAAGGTTAATGTTCTAAATCTGAGGGTTTGATCAAACCCAAGAGCTCACTTAGGGTAGGGCTTCCAGTGGATCCGTCAAGTGATGGGCACATACACACAGGACAACAGAGCAGCTGTACTACCTTCATTTAAACACAGCACATAAGAAAACAGGCTTGTCAATTGTTATTCTCATATCCAAGCATATAGGGTTTTGAGCAAATTTAGAGGTCATAGACAGAAAAATGTAAGTCACTGCAACACATAGGCAACAATATAACCATAGTGTTATCTAGATTTGGTTATATTTTTTTGTTGCTTTCTTAGACAGGATTCAGAAAGACAGACGGCTCTAACAAACACCACATACAACACCACTACCACTGTAGTACAACACAGAAAACTTGTAAATCTGGAGAACATAACTAGTTATAAAGAAACACAAACCCCAAATTCTTAGGTAAAAGGGAATACAGCAAAGTAGTATAGAAAGGTATTACTGTAATCTTTCCATTATTTAACTTTTTTCCAAATTTATGCCTATGCCAAAAAGAGGCTAATCCTTTTTTTTAAGTAAGTCATATATGATGCAAAACCGCCTAATAAAACTAATAAAAATACTTGCATACTGCTTGATAACATGATAGTTTTGAAAGCCCATAATGTAGCCACGAGAGAAGTAAATCCTACGATAACAGCAAAACTATTAGCGCCTTTCTACAAACTGCTCTCCAAATCCCATCTAGTCATTTCCTTCACATTAATTCAAAACAAGGAGAGCTGCAGAAAAGAGCCTGTTCTACAAGAGAGTACTCCCAAAAGCTGGCTATGGTAAGACACAGAAGAGGTCACGGCCAATTGCAGCTCTCTAGAAATAAAGTTACCTAGAATATACAGAAGATTATTAAAAGACAAAGCTGACCTAGTAATACAAGCACCACTGCAATGAGAATTTGGAAAGGAATACAAAGAGTTTAGGAAATACTCTCCTGTGTAACAGTCTGTCACTGCAAAAGATGGTTTCAGTCACCCAGTGGCCCCCTTTATTTCAGTCCTAAAACAAGGCTCAAGTGTATCATGTTAGAAAAACAAAATAAACTCCCTTCTCATTTCATTAATAAACCCGTTTCAGAGTTGAGGCCCACCACATGATTTTTGACTGCTTAGATTTGGTAATACTTTTAATACAAATTCTATATACAAACCATCATAATTTACACACGGTCACTCACATAAACAATTCCTAAAGGCTTGTAACTTAAACAGCAAGACCAAAATTCTGTATTCTTTCTTAATTTTGCCTTTAATGAAGGCTACACAAACCTTTTAAAAGTCAAGGACAAAAACAAGGAGAAACCTTTAAAAGAATGAAATTACATGGAGTTAAATTTATTTTCTAGAAGCAGTAAACTGTATTTGCCTTCTCCTAATTTGCTGTCCCTGAGGAGTCAGTAACATATCAGCCATCTGCCCTTTATGAGAAAACACCTGTAGGAGACAGTACAATGGCTTGCATCACTGGGTTACAGCTACTTCAACCATTTATTACCTTGATAATTAGGATGTTAGGCTTTTAAGATGATGATTATCCTTGCCATAAAATAAAAAGGAATAGAGAGCATGTGCCCAGTTTACCAAGTCAAAAAGTGGTTACCAAAAAGTGTTATTCAACTATTTGTAGCATTGGGAGTTATTTAAAAGCTTAAAAAAAAACCAAACACAAAAAACACCATGACTGAAATACTAGCGAGGCTTTTTTCATTCAAGCTCAGTATCCCAACCTGCTTTAGAAAAGCAGTTTGAGGGAGGAGGGGAGAAATTAAGTCATTAATTTCCTACTATTAAAAGGCAGACTGGTGCCCTGCCTTGCACAGGGCAGTTATAGTTGCATACTTTGCTGTTTGGAATAGTAAACATAATTCAACAGATTAGCTAGGAAGTTTGTGTAACTCACTGAGGGTAATACTGGCACTGGTGAGTGGTATCACTCACTTCTCTGAAGTCCCTGCCCAGTATCTGTCCCAAGCTGAGCCACTTATTTTCACCTTAAGAAACAAGGCATGCAGATGAATAAGTGACAGACACCTGGGATTACACTGAGGTGTCAATTTGACACTTATGAAGTTCATACTACTAAGGAGAGTGGTATCCCCAGTTCCTCATTCTTTAGTACCAGCCCAGGCATGGTAATTGGTTTCAGGACTCTCAAACCAGTAAGTTGAGTTCCCTTGAATCTATCTTTGATACTCATCTCAGGTCTGGCACACATCCTTCCCCTATTATCCTTCCTATCTTTTGGCACCATAATGAGGAGGAGGAGGAAGGTGACAAGATTAACTGTAGATCATTTTCTTCCATGAGTTGAATCAGACAAATTGTAGTTCTTGCATACCTCTGAGACAGAGTTCCTTTTCAGCCTTCACCTACATCCTGAATGCCATGAGTTACAAATAGGTAAACAAACTCTTCCTGCCATTAAAGCTTTCAAAATGCCGCATTATAACAAACATGCCTACCTGATGTTGTCAGCAAGAACAGTTACATAGAGTTACAGAGTGACATAGACTGCACAGATTACTGAATTAAAACAGTTGAAAGGGAAGCAGAAACTTCATGCAGTAAAGCTATCTTGACTGAATCTATTAAGTGGTTTTTTTCCACTTCCACTTAATAATTCCTATTATAAGACTCTTCCGACAAGCATATTTCAAGGTTAAAATGCCCTTTTTTTCCCCATTATTCATCAGCTGCCAGAGTCAAGATTCACTCTATGTGCCAAGCATATTATTCTCCTTCTCCTGCAACTCTAACTGACACCAACTCTGTAAGACATTTCATATAAAAGTTCATTTGCAATTGTGAAAAGAGTTCTAAAGTTGGAATAATACTGGACAGAAAACCTTGACCAGAATTCTGAAAAGAATAAGGGCAAGTAACATTTCAGAGGGTACAATTAAAGTTTCATCTTCTGGAGACCAACAACTTTGAATTTCTCAGAAACCACATGCAGCGATAACTGATTTCTCAATTTGGGTGGTACAAAGTACTATTTCTCCCACTTTCCCTCCTCCTCCCAACAGCTCTGGGCTTTTCAAGGTGACTCAGAAGAACTTAAAATAGTCGAAGTTGTGTTAAACTCCTGTTTCCCAGCTGAGCATCTCCAGCTTGCATCAAGCTATGTTAAAAAGATGAAAGAGAGAGGAATGGATCAGGAAAAGTATTGCACAGGCCTCCACTACTGAGATAAAATTAAGCTGCCCACATAACAACTAGCTTTCTGAACAGAGGCACAGAGGTATCAATTTGTTCATAAACTTGGGTTAAAACATTACTTAGAAACATTTGATTAAACACAACTTATATACTCAGCTGCATCCTTTTTGATAAGCACCTGAGATCACAGGGGAAGCAGGGTTGCCTTACAAGTAACTTTGGCACCATTCAGCATTCATTAAATCTACAGCAACCAACAAGACTGGAAAATCTTCAATATTTTCTTTAAAGATGAAAATATTACTTGTCCAATGTATCCTTTAATTTTTTCCTATTGAATATATTTGCTGTCAATTAAGCCTTCAATTTAGTTCTCTCATTCATAAGAAACGAGTGAAGGGAAAAACAAAATAGAGTTAGGAGAATAGCAACTTTATTTCCTCAGCTCTTTAGTTCTCACGCTCCACAGCAGTTATACAGCTCAAAAAATATTGGCAAGATGTTTGCTTTGTTGAATTATAAACATGTTCCTTTGAAAGAAGGGAGAACAGGAAGCTGAAAATTCAAAGTTCTGTGCCTACAAGTGAGACCAGACACACAATTTAAAACTTAGAAAACCTAGTATAGATAAAGTCACATTTAAAATAAAGCTACTAATAAAGGCCCTTATTTGTTAAAAGCACTGAGTCTATTGATCCAAAGTGAGAAATGCAGAAGAAATATAACTCAGAGTCAGTCACTAAGTCCAGACACCAGCTGATCCAGGCAAGCATAGAGACCTTCCTAGTTTATGAGATTTTTTTTTAACCAGAGAACATCAAGACAACCTACACCAAGCACAGTTTCCCATCTTCATTAAACGTTTTAATGGTAAAAAACTGGACTGCAACTAAATCATGCCAAATACCTCAACACATTCCAGAAAGAGTAATAGCTAGCATTCACAGTGTGCCATTCATCAGTTTTAAATGCAGAACCATCAGCCCAGTCTCCCATAGGCAGCAGATCACATACCACCATGTACAGAAGCATACTTAGAACTTCTACATCCACTAGAATACTACAGATCTATGATTTCAAGCAAGGGAATCTGCTCAAACATTAACAATCCCCTGCCTCAAGCACTTACTGACAACTAACATTTTCCTAGTTATTCAGATTACGAATTTCTCCAGTTTAACTTGTGGTCTTCCCATATTCAGTGCTACAAAGAACACCTTGTATGTGGTTTTATGCTAATTAGGGATCTCCCCCTCAAAGGAGGTGCTAGGGGAAAAAACAGCAAAATCCACGTCTAACAGGGTTCAAATCATTCAGGTGGCTCCCCTGAATGCCTTCTGAGTAGTCATTGTTAGACCTATATATCAGGCATGCAGTATACTCCAGCATCATTTCAACAGAACTTCATCCTTCTCCATGTTTTCTTCACATGCCCAATTAATACACCAAGTAATCGTACCCTGGTATGAGTACAGAAAGGAAAATGCTGACTCAAAATTCTCCAATGACATTATTCTAAGAGTCTATGAATCTAGAATATAAAGGGGCACTCCATAATTATGGCATGGAGTACCAATTACAAATGGTATTCAAAAAGAAGAAGGCCAATACAAGAAACATAACGGGAAAACAGCAGTCACAACACTTTCAAGAAAAAAAAAAACAAACCCTGACAGTCAGAGCTATCCATTTCGGACAAGGAGGCTCAAAAAGAGCTGTTGGTTCTGCCAAACAAACTGAAATACATTCCTCTGCTATCCTCCCAGTGTCACCCAAACAAGATTTCCTGTATTAAACTCATTTTTCAGCATTAAATCGTGTGCACAGTGAACCCAGCTTTAAAAATATTGACATTAAGAGCATATTGCTTATCCTTTGCAGAGCTACTGAGAGATGAGTCCCATAACCCGGAATTAGCACTTCTAAAATAAACATATTACCCCATTTTTTCCCCAAGTTTCACTGTGATCTGAAAAAATCTCAAATGTTTTTGTTCAGTTCATTTAACAGTAATTCCTACTACAGGCAAAAAGCTTCAAGAGGTGCAGGCAGGGAAAAACGTGCCCTGTTGCACTTTCTGGGAGGTTAGTGTTCAGTGGTATCACACTCCCCAGCTCCACCAGCTGCTGCTTTAGGTAAGGAAAAAACCCATTTAGGAAACTGAATGAGATCATACTTGAACATATTTATTCAGTGTTAGGATAATTTCTGTATACTATCTTTTTCTGTTATGTAAAAGTTGTCATTTGTTGTAACAAACAAAAGATTACAATTGCTTAAAAGAAAAGCTTAAACTGATTTGGGAAGCAACACCTCTCTCATTACCAAACAAATACCATTTATTATCTCTAACCTTCCTTGCTGCAATCAAAGATGAATCCCATGCATTTGCACTTCATAAATATAGCAATAATTGCACACAGGAGTTGGTCCCACACAGCAGCTGTGCTGTAAAACTGAATCAGAGAAATTACCCACTGCATCAACTGGCACATCCTCCACAAGCACATGTACAAGCACAGCCTTGGCCACCTTGTGCAACCAAGCCACTAGTGAGTCACCGTGGTTTATAATGTCCTCCTGCAGGAAACATTCTCTGTGAATTATCTCATTAGAAACATGGTTTCTGGATATTCTGATTCCATTTGTCTTCCTTCCCCACTTTCATTAATACTCTAAACACCTTTTTCCACCACTCCCCTCACCAGGGTTTTCTGAATTCCAGGCCAGGAAACTCACAAGTCATTACAACCATCTTTCTCTTCTTTCGTTCCCCCCCCATTACATAACAACTAAGCATCCAGAAGTCAATCCCTGCTCTATCTATCTCCTTTAATTTCAGACTCAAAAAGAGGAAATTTAGTAACAGCTTACCAGGACTATCAGCTAGGTTACCATAAAAATAGAAGTTACATTACCTTAACATTAAAAGTTACAGAGTCAAGCAGGTAAAGGATTATGATGAGAAGGTGAGAAGCAAAACAGTTGTAAGAGAAGCTAGATGAGAGAGAGCTACACAAACCCTTGAAGGCTGCCTTCAGGAAGGGTTACAGACCAGAAGAACTGTGTTTGACAGCAACTCATTCCAGTGAGATGGGAATCAGTGGTCATTTTCAGTTTACTCCATAAAAATTAATTTTTCTCCATCCATGCTGTTCCAACAGGCATGCCGGAAACATGCATACTGTAATAGATACAGTCTGATGTACTGAAATGTTGTTGTTAGAAGGGTGTTTCACCCTCCTTACTACACTACAACACACATCAACAGTTTCGCAACACTAAGATTCCAGGGCAATCCTAATACCTCATAAACAAACTTGTGCCCATCCTGATGTTACAGTCAGCTTTCCAGTGTTTCAGGATTACATCTTTTGCCAACATTCATACCACCCCAGTCTTCCTCATGCATCATTATTATTCGTTTTCCCACAGGCAGCAATTCAGGAAAATGTCTTCCATTATATTATTCTTCATTTGGCATTTGGATTATACAGCATTCTGAGGCTTAAAGAATTAAACTGAAAGAACAGAATAAAAGAATTCATCCTTCTTGAAAGACAGGTCTTTATTACTAAAAAACGGAAGAGTTCCCATTTGCAAACATCTCCACTGGATATTTTTTATATAATCAACAGGATGCATTTTGTTTGGAATTGCACAAAAATATGGGGATGTAGTCACTTTTTTTAGACATGCCACAGAAACATGGAAATATTTTCATGACAAGGAAAGACAAGAAGTTAAGATATCTGACTACTGACCTTTAATAAACTCTTAAGTTCCCTTGGACAGTATGCATTACATACATGTTTTGTTTGGGGTAAAAAACTTACTTCCTCATTCAGTTCAAATCAAGAATTTATTTTTACAATATTTTGTATAAAACAAGGCCATGAAATCAAACTACAGACTTAAGGCATCTTATTATAAACCCCTGTAGGTCATTGCCCACAAAATCCACAATGGACTACAAAAGCGGAGGGAAAACACACTCCTTAAAAGACGGCTTTTGGGGAAAAGGAGTTCAGAGGTTAAGGTGATAGATGGCAGATGCCAACAAATACATATAAAATTCATATACTCAAGAATCACTATTTTAGTGGTGGAAAGCATCTGAGCAAAGTATATAGTTCATATCAAAAAGTTTAAGCATTACAACATCTTAACTAAAATAACAGGACTGCAAGCTAAATGAATTCACAAGGTCAGGACTGGAGAGGGCTATATTTTTATCCCTCATTTAATTACCCCACTGTCATGGTTTGAGAGCTCCAAAATCCAATTCCCAAGTCCTAGCCCCCCTCCCACATCTCAACCCAGTGTGAGATGGGTTTTCCAGACACCACACGAGACTCAAAATGGGGGGAAAGGGATATATTACAACACACTGTACAAATAAATATTATACTACACTACATACACAATCTCAACTATCTCTACCATGACAAAACAGTATTTACAATGGATCAAATCTCTTCTTCTTCCAAATAAAAGTCCAGGAGGGAAGAAGGAAAAGATCCTTTCCTCTCTCTGAGCAGCAAGTCTTTCTAGGGCAGCAGTGTCTCTTTCTCTCTTCCATGCAGCAGCTGTAGCTGGATCTCTGCCAGTACACACGAGGGGGTCTCCAAGCCCCTCGCAGCCCTTCGACTCCAAGCGAGGGTCTTCCGTGGGCTGCGTTTCCCAGGACAAAGGGCACGTCACCACGTCATATCGCAAAGCACAGGGGTCTTCACAACGGTCCTTATCTTCAGGGGATTCAAGCCCCTTGCAGAGCTTTCCATGCTCTGCTTCAAAACTGCCAGCTTGGCAGCAGCAGGGGGGAAATCCTCCTCCGCATTCCATCGGCTGTCCCCATCCAGCTCCGGGATGCCTCGAGCTTCTCAGCTCTTCTCTTTGCAGTGCTGTAGCACTCTAAGACTCTTCTCAAGCAAGAGTCCATCTCCCTCCTCCTAGGAGGGGTCTCAAAGGGAGTTTGGGGGATTGGTTCAGTTCTTACCTAAAACTCTCTCTCTCTTCAGACAACTCTGTGTCTCTCTGCACAGCTGCATGCTTGTTTGCTGCTTCTTCAGTTCTTATCTGTTGGCTCTCTGACACCTTCCCTCGGTCAATGCTGTTCTTGCTGCCGCTTCTGCTGCTCACGGTGGAGAAACATCCCCCAGCTCATAGCTATAGGTACTTAGCCCAGCCTTACACTGTTCCAAGTCCCTGCAGCCCCACAGCCGGGGGCTGGGGGGGCCCAGCCCCCAGTGGGACTCCTGCTGCTTCTCCTCATGGCTTCACAACATGGCTACTTCTTCAACTACAACTACAACCACTTCCTTTCTTTTCCGGTCTGGGTGATATGTTTATATTTTGCAGAAGTGCTCATTGGTTCAAACATCAAGGGTCACCACCCCCTGGGGGTTTACCATTTTATAGCTTCAGGGGGAAAACTGTTTTCCCCACACCACACCCACAAAAATCATATACACATCCTTTTTCCTAACAACACTGTGTTTACCACAGTGGCCTAATCATACCATAGAGCTTAAGAATCATTTTTACAAGTACTTAGAAGAAATCCTCCAGTATTCTTTCAAATTAATTAGCCAGTAAATGTTTTTAGTCAACCTGAAGCTTATATACATAGAAATTGCAAGGGAGTCTATGTACTTCAATGTATTTAAAATATTTCTGAACATATGTATATGGAGTATCAAGGTTGTGCACATCAAAAATGCACTTGTAGGATGTAGAACAGACTTTCCAGGGCAAAGAGACACTGGTATTTCAAGAGCTCTGTTTACCCAGATGGTTCCCCTTGGAAATTCTTACATCTGGGAGAATGACAGAAGTATGAAACACATACAACAAAACATTTCAATACTACAGAAATTTCAGGTAAGCCTCCTAAAATTCTCAAATACAGGGAAGGTGCCATATGAAAGGCTTTTACCATCAGGTCAGTATCAACAAGGACAGTGCTAAGTCTTTCACTCTGGCAGGCAAAAGAACTTTGTCTTCCGTGGAGACGTGTTAACTTGATATTCAATTATAGGATAATCTTAAAAGTTTTACAAATTTTTCTCCCACAACATTACACTCTAGCTTCTTTAAGAGTTGAGACAATGGAAGTATCACAAAAAATCTACCTCAATGAGATTGCTATTATGAGATAATAGCATAAATATATTATGGGAAGTTTATAAGCCTAGAACACAAGAATACTTATTTTACAGTGTTTACTTCCTTCCTATTTGCTACACAAGTGAGCTGACATTACTTCTTTCAATTAAATTCTGCATTTTAAGTAACAGCATAAAATTGCATATATTCCACCCAACACAAATCGGGCCTCTCCTGAAGCCACAAAGAGCAGTTTTTTTCCGTCATTCACTTGTCCAATATGCAAAGCATAGCTGTCAATCCGTTAGCATCCCTGACAGCATAATTGCTGAACAGTTCAGAACACAAAAAACATGAGGAGGGTTGGGACCAAAAGAGATACCAGCAACATTCCTCCTTGCACACTTTAGTACTAATTTAGGATTCTTCCTCATTAAGATTCCTCTCCAGCCACTGTTAAAGCAAAACAAGGAAACTGTAGAGGAAGGTTGAAAAGGCCTTGAAAGCCAGCACTGCCAAATAAAATGGGTTTGTACCACTCCTATTCATTTCAAAAACAAGCTGTAGCATCATTTACCAACAGATGCCTGATCTTTCAGGAGCAGGTTTGTCTCTGCCACCAGCTCCAAGATTCCACTTTCCAACTTCTTATCTGGTCCACGCTCCCCTCCCTCAGCCTGAATATATGTGCATGTTTTCATCTGTGGATGCCCAACAAAACTACATCTCATTGAAGGAATGTCATCTCTCTTCTCATTTTGCTGCTGCCAAATCAGTATTCTATCTGCAAAATTTATTTGAAAAATTTTAAGGTGTCTTGTCTCGTGTGAAATACCACCCCTTGTAGCACTCAAGCAAGTATGTAAGTTCATAAAAGTGATTTAACAGCTACACACCACAGCAGAGCAGGAATTTTTCTGGAGTTGTGATCTGTATCAGAAGATGTAGAGATTTCTTTAAATCAAGATGCAACAGATGTGACATTTTTGACTACTGAGAGGCAGCCATTCTTTACTGGACCCAAAAGTAGCTTTAATTTTCAGTCTATGCAGACTGAAAGTCCAGCTTGTACCGATGCAAGTATAAATGAGAAATACTAGTACATATTAAGGTATTTATTTTTTTTTAATAACTCTATCTCCTTTTCAAAATCCCTAATTCAAAATTTTAAAGAAGAAAATCAAACTGAAGACTGTCTATAGCTATATCCATCTTCAGGCTTTGCGATTATTTTAGCATCAGTGATCTAGAAAAACATTTAACTTTTTTTTTTAAATTATTTTGAAAACTGCATAAATACCATTGACTCAGCCTGGACTGATCTTGGCCTTGAAAATATCAGCCATCTAATATCTACTATTAAAATTCTATATTATCTAAAGAATTTTTGGTCTTCTTACAGAAGGTTATTTATATTCCACTTCCTGAAATGGAAATTCAAAGTTTCCTAAGATAAAAATGTTTGTGACTCACTGCGGGGGTTTTGCAAGATACATCCCTTTAAATCTGAGCAAGTCAGGCGGTATGGGTAGCTGACATAAATCTGAACAAAAACATTTTCTTCAGATTCCACCAACGTGCCCATTTCTAGAGTTTCTACTTTCAGTCCAGCACAACTTATGCTTTGTTAGCAACAGCACATGAGTAAAGGATGTTGTCCTAGTAATTTCAAGTGTTGCAAAATTTATAACTTAGAAATACTATAGCATTATCTTCTGGATACAAAAAGAATTTTTTTTAATATGAGGTAGGTGAATCACTGCACAGGTTGCCCAGAGACGTAGTGGATGCCCCATCCCTGGAAATGTTCCAGGTCAGGTTGGACGGGGCTCTGAGCAACCTGATCTAATTGAAGATGTCCCTGCTCACTGCAGTGGGGTTGAACTAGATGACCTTTAAAGGTCTCTTCCAAATCCTATGATTTTTTTGGGTCCTAAAGAAAAAAAGAAGCAGTAGAAGCAATTTTGGTTCATGGGTTCATGTCCTCCCTTTCTGTTCTGTGGAAACACAGAAAGAAAATTTAATAGATGACATCTTTGCAGCTTTGTTTAAAAGACAATAAATTAATCCTGATGGTCTCGGTTGCATTTTCAAAAAAAGCACATTTGCAAAAAATGAAATTCACAGAAGTGAAACACAACTCAAAGTCAACTCCACTAGCTCAGACTACTTAAGCAGCTGCTGTATGACTAAATAAAGTATATTTCTCTGCTTAGTAGAGGGGAGGAATTTCCCCTCCCAATGCCCTGAAGGCTTTTGATGCATTTTTTTCCTTTTCATAGAAGAAATGATTAATAGCTATGGCTTAAATCCAATGTACAGTTTTGGCAGCTGCTGATGGGCCACTCCATCTACTTGCTGCTCTCTTTGCTATGCACAACACGTCCTGTTAAATGCATGCTGTCAAAAGTGCTAAAATGATTCACTTTTAAATCTAGTAAATCTAGATTATGACTACTTGAAGGAGTTGCTTCTTAACTGCAGGTGTAGAAAACAGGCAAATGTTTTTCCTGTAAAATTTGGCATGTCAGTTTTCAAAGCATATAAAAAGCACCATCAGGTTAAAAAAAGTTATATTTTTTTCCAGTATTTACAGAGCAAGCTTTAATTAAACAAACTGCAAACCTTCCTATGAGCAACAACGCAGCTGTGAAAAACAAGCAAGTCTTACGACTACTGGAAGTCTATTTTCTGCCTCCATAGTTTACACAGGCAGTATTGTCTCCCAAATTACCGTTTAGCTACAATGGAAACGGATCTGTTTTCAGATTACCAAAATAAAACCTCTCTCTCCAGTACAGTGTCAGACCAAGAATTAAGAAAGAGAGGTTTATTTAAGGTATTTATGTATTTAACAACATTGTGCCATGATTTTTATTTCAGTTTCTTGCATACAGTATAGCCTTTCAGAGAACAAGAGCACCCCAAACACAAATACAGATGCTATCCCTAACTTCAAGATCATTTAAAGTCAAATAAATGCTTTGCTGTCTTAAATACCAAGGAGTAAATATATTTCATTTCCATTAGCAACAAAAGGTCGAGTCTTTGTCAGGTTTTAGAATGTTTCTGTGCAGAAATGAGAGAGCTATAAGCTTTACTGTAAAACAACAAACTGGAGATAATGGAGATCTTGAAGCGTTATTTACTTTCTTCCTACTTTGAACTTAAAAGTCTTATTTCATGTATTAATTTTGAATGTTGCCTCTGTTTTGAAGCTGTGCTAGCAGTGTATCCACCAATGCCAGCACCAATCATTTCCTTCAGTTTTCTTTTGGTTTGCCCAGTCTTAAGTCAAGAAAAAAAGAATGTAGGTAATCCATGTAAGGACATTTCACTGAAATTGGAAGCTCTTGTTTGTTTAATTTAACATTAGCAGTGTTGTTTTCAATTTCAAATTGGTACAACCAGGTTTTAAGCAACAAAAAAATTAAAGTATTTAAATACTTTAAACCTGTATTTACAGATACTATATTGTCAATGAAACAGGGACAAAAAGGTTAACTAGCCCTCAATTTTCTCGCTACAAGAACTGTTTGGTAGCCAAGCATAAAAGTACAGAAAGGTTGCTTACCTTATTAATTTACTAAAAGTGTATCTGGTATTCCCATAGGAAAATTTTATCCTCCTCAACCCACAGATCTATGGGTTCCCCTCTCTCCCCTTACAACAGGAGCACTTCTTTTCAAAAGACATGCCAGGTTAGTAAAATCAGAAATAATACTACAGAAGACCCAGTCAACCCATGTTCCTGCTCATACTCCTGAAACAGAGTCATTAGTCCAACCTTTACTTTTAAGTCAGCCTGCCTAGTAGTTTCATACAGCAATTTTTGCCATCTTAGCACACTTCTCTCACGCTTTTTTCTCTCTGTAGTGAGACTGTGGACTGTGTGTTTGTAATCTACTGGAAGAAGTTAGAGAATTGCATCAGTTCCCTTATGAACAGCAGCAGAGAGATGAAACACACCTATTGACATCACACAATCCAAAAATTTAGAAACACCTGCAGATCAGTTAGCTTAAGAGTTATTTAATTCATTAGTGAAGTAATACTTGTACAGAAAGAGAGCAAGGAGACTACAGAAAATTTACTAAATTTTATTAAAATGAAAGCTGTTATTATCATACCTACACCCTCTCTGTCTCCAGGCAGGTCTACAAAAATAACAGCCTGCAAAGCAGTCAAACCTAGCTGACACGAGCAGAGACAACTACAAAAGCTGCTTTGCCAGTACAGTTTATGTCACTTCTCAGAACAAAATGAGTATTTGGTGATATGACATGATCAAAAGCATTTTTGCTAGTATAAAAACTGATCAGAGCATAAGTTAGACTGGTACCACTGTACAGGAGAGCATCACTGACATTCCTCTTCCTTCTGAGATCCCAGTCCAGACATGAGAAACTCCCACAAACTACAGTATGCAATCTATATATGACATTAGAGCCTATTAAATCAGTGCATGAACAGCCTTGCCAATACAGTTCATTTAAATCAAGGAGATGCTCAAATCTGATTAGAGTTAAGGCAGATTTCTATCTCAATCTGAATGAATAGTGGAGAAAAAAAAAAAAACAACAAAATAGAAATAAGCTAAAAGCCTGTTACACTGAAGAAGCCCTTCATATATTTTTTGCAATAAAAGATATTCACATACTTGCTTCTGTAAATTAAAATTAATGAAGTTAACTTAAAATTATCTCAGTTGTATTTAAGCAAAAATATGGGCTGAGTCACTATAAACTCAAGTCCACTACTTCTCCTTATATAACCTTCCTCTGAAAGTTAGTTTCTTCTGCCACTATGGTAAATGAAACAATATGCCTTTCTAAAGAACCACAGATCAAGTGCCAAGTGCTGGAGGGGACAGTTAACAGAGGGAGAAAAAGAAGCTACCTGGAAACATGCACCACATACTCTGACCTTCTACCCTCTTCTATTTCATTCCTTTTCCTGTACTACTCACCTGGGGCTTAGCCTTTAAAAACCACTAACCTCTTAAAAAGACATTGTTCTGGTAAAGTGGTTAATATTCATCTACTACATGTTAAAATGTCACATAAAGTAGTACCTACTCTGTTGGCTGCTAGGCTGCTTCTGGCGAACATCACTGCACTTCATTATTTAACAACTTCCTCAGCCTTCAGAAACTGTCTGGACTAGTGGGCTGAAGGTCATTAACATTTTAAAATGCCTGCAGCTAATATTTCCAAGTTATCCAAGAGAGTAATTACTGCCCATATTATTGTTAAATATTAGCACTTGTTCATATTATAGAATCCAACACACACTTTCAAGCTGGATATTATATTAATTTTGCATACAAACACTTTTTCCCCCCAGATAAGCTACACAAGTTCCTCTTAAGAGAAACGGCACAAAATATTGATACCAAATTATCTTTCTTGGGTTTGGATAATGGAGGAAGAAAAGGTCACATTAACATGAAAAAACAGTAATTGTATCCAAAATATATTCTACAGAGTTACAGGATGCTCTCTTCATTCTGAAGGGGGGGGGAAATTATAGATGGTTCTTTCAATAGCCTTCCATAGACAGCAGCACAATGCAGAGCACACCATCTAGGTAAGAGAAAAACATCCACTTCCATTAGGAATACCCATGTCTACATGTACATCTTGATACAACCAGCATAACTAAGACAAAACATTCTCTCCCCTCCTCTACCTGCAAAAAGGGTCAAAGTTACCTGAAACGGTAGATTCTCTAACGAAAGTCTGCTTAAGTCTTCCAGACTGCAAAGACTGTTCCACCAGTAACCATTTTCTTTACTAAAAGGTTGACTGGTGAAAGTTTTTATCTCATCCTCACAATTTTGTATATTTTTATAGGCTAACCATGGAGAACTAAGAACCTACGTAAACATACATTGTAACTGAATTAGCTCCTGAAAACTGTGATTCTTACACATTCACCTACCAAGTCAAACTGCAGGGCATCAGAAACATCTTTTGTCACCCTTAAGGAGCAAGAAGATATGCAAAAGTAATTTTCTCCAGAGAGTGTTAAAAGTAAGTGCACAGAGGTGGCAGACAGACAGGGTTAGATAAAGCTACTGAAGTACTTTAAAATTAATTTGTTAATAACTCAGCTAATATAAATGGCTCTAAGGTTCCTACAAACAGCAGCCTACCTGCAGTCCCATCACCTGAAAAGCCTTAAGATCTTCCTTATGAAACAGGCAATATCTTTCAGCTGTCTACAGGATAGCAATTACAGAAGTCATAATGCAGAAACACCAAAAAAGTTTTTTTCTCAACATTGCTATCACTGGAAGTACTATAACTTCCAGAGATACTCAAAGGAGCTGGACACAAAAATCCACACCAGAGTTTATTTATAAAAAGCCAAATTATCTGGAAAAAAGTACTCAAGTCTTCTGCTTGCTGTCCCAGTTCTAATGACAGCAGACAGCAAAGCAGTCCGGCATTAGAATATCTGCTTACTCGTGTAAAAATATATCTTTAACTCACATTCTAGGTTTACATTGACTATAAAAGCGTTTCTTAGTATCCAGATCCACAATTTTTCCCACTGCTACTCTGTCAAATGCCAAACAAGCAGCAGCTCGCAGAAAATGCAAGAGATAAAGCTTTATTTCTTAGAACTACTTAGAAATCCAACTAAATACCTTCAGGTTTCCACTAAAAGATATTAATACTTAATTCTGCGTGCCATCTATATTTTTAAAGCTGGCATAGCATTTGAATAATTTACTTGCCCACTGATTTTCCAAATTACCTCTGTAACAAACATGGGGAAAGACTGACAAAATGCTACCCACAACCCCAAATATGAAATACTGATTTGGAAAGTACATCCTCATTCTTACAGTCATTTATCCTACACAAAGTGGAGAAGTTTTGTTTCCTTTCTTAAAGCCATACTTTATTTGTTGAAATTAAGAATGACTATGAAATGTTAGATCCATGTTAATAGTAACTGTAACTCACACTAACTAAAGACAGCATCGTGAGAACAAAATAACAGAAGACCCTCCACAACTGAACATATAAAGCATATTCCTGCTGTTTCAAGCATTCCATACTATGAAGCGACATCATTTCAGTGCAGCCATATTAGTTTCAGTTGCCTTAATGCATTTATTCATAACACAAAATAAGACAAAATCAAACAAACCACAAGCACCCCATGGGAGAGAAAGGTCATTTTCTTGATTTTATCCGAGTGTAAACAGATGTTTGAATAGAATATTTTTTAGCATAAACACAGTCAGAAAACATTTCTAAAGTGTGTCACTTCAGTATCATGTTGTTGTTACCAGGAACTTTATTTTTTAATAAAAAGCAAATGTAAACCACAGCATATTGATTAAATAGAAATGTCATAAGTAACAAGTCAAGAAAAAAATTAATCCTAGGGGTTTTTTTTCAGTTTCACCACACTACGAGATGTCAGTGCAATTGCTAACTCATCCTTCAGATTTTGTCGCTATATGGGATTTATAAAAGAGGTGGGTTTTTTATGCTGGAGAAGGAATCTGTCCACAAGCAGCAAGTATGCTTTAGTGATTATGACACATTGAATTCCTTTTACCCCTTAAAGCATTTTTCTTGCATTGTTCAACATCAAAGTGAATAATTTCGGAATTTTAGAAAGCTGAATCCTAGCAGCACAAACCAATCAGAAACAAAGTTCCGCACACAGAAAGCCTGCAACTGTGAAGAGAACGAGAAGAGCAGAGTGAATAAACAGTAGAATGAGAAGAGTAACCAAGGGGAAAAAATTTAAAAATTTACAGTTGATACTAACTGGGAGATTCTCAGTTGGAGAAAGGAAAGAAAGCCTTCTGCTCATTCAAGAAACAGAATCAGGTAATGGTAGTATAACATGCAAGCTGAAACACACAAAAGACGACCTGCTATGTGGGGGATGCTGTATTAACTAGTGCAACATTTTTTCTCTATCTGGCTTTTTATCAGGTCACTATCTTACACATACCTGGAAGCTTCTCACTATGTTCTTTATCTGTCTCAGATCTGAAGACAATCTTCTGGTTACCAGCTTGTTTCACACATCACCTATTTACAAACACAGATCCCTTTTGTGGGTTTTCTTTTTTTTCCTTTTTTTGTTTGTTTGTTAGTTTGGGTTTAGTTTAATTACAAACAACCCCCTCAAAAAAGAAAAACAAAAACAAAAAAGCAAACAAACAAAAGAAACAAGATCTTCACAGAAGATTATCTTCTCCTGAGAAAATTAACTGAAATGGCAAATTAATTCCCCAAGAATAATTTCCTTTTAATATTATCAAACTAAAGAATTTTTAACTTAATTAAGTTGGAATCTATTTGAAAAGCTGGGGGGGTTGTCCCTGAGCAGCAGGCTCCTAACTAAAATTTTCTAAATGACTCATGATTGCAGCATCTCCAAGTTTTGTAAGTATACTCTGAGCAGGTTATCCTTCCAGAGCAGCTGCAATGCAGGTATTGCAGGGCCACGCTATCCTTAGAGCTGGAATTGGCTGAAATGACTCAACATCAAGCAGCCGCTGCTGAGCACCGTTGTGCTGCCTGCAGACCACCACATTTGACTGTCACTGCAGGCAATCACAGATCATCTGTAGAACAACAAAGTCTTTCTTTTACAGACACTACTTTGTCCCTTTTAACTACTTACAGACACTATTTTGTCATTTTCTTCTTAAAAAAAATACAAACCCACACATCCATCTTGAAAGACAAATGTCCATTCTGATGTTTTAGAGTTGTTAAGTTATAGATTTTAATCATGTCTTCCCATAAAACTTCATTTTGAATTCCTTATAGCAATAGTTATTCCTCAAATGTATTGTACAGTACATGCTTGCTAAGTGGTCATACCACAAGCATGCAAGTTCAGTTGTACTGCTGCATAAACAACAGCACTAACTTTAATGACTAAACAGGGCTGTTTGTGAGAAATCAATCCTAAATTTAAGACCTTACACTGAACCCTGACTAAGACAAAACCAGTTATTTAGTCAAAAGCCTTCATTGCATTCCCACATCTTTGCTGCCCTCAGGATTGTTGTATTCCCTGAGGACTAGTTTAAGTGGTTAAGCCTTTTGTTTGTAAACTGGGGAAGAACCTCTTCCATACACTAGAACTAGCAAAAATTATCATGCATTTAATGACCATTTGCTTGTTATTCTCATCACCTCCAAGGTGGGAGAGACCTTTCACATTTAAGATCCTCCATGACCTTACATGGTTGGTAGAAGCATGAAACAGATAAGCATCTCCTCCAAGTATATATGTATCCTTATGTAAAAAAAAGTCATTGAGGTCATCCGAAAATCTACATGGGAAGTAAGTCCTACCAAATAGAATACAGCCTAAGTGCCTCTGCCTCCACATTCCAACCCAGGCGTAGACTCTGTTAAAAGAAGAAATAATTGAAACTGAGGTGGTTACCATCTTTTACATTTTAATCAGTCATATAAATGATGTGGACACCAAGAAATTATTTTAAATAGTTTAATTTTTGGAGGTGAACCAGCATATGCCACAGTCACAGCATGATACTGCAGAGCTAAGGATCTGTGTTTCATTGTGGAAAAATACTTTCTGTACAGTTCCTTTTGGGAAGGAGAGGAGAGAGGACATGCCAGAAAACCACAACAAGTAGCATTTTTGGAGGAAGGCACTTCCTGACCTTAGCTTTCAGATAAATCCCAAACTGAAGACATCTATAAATAGAAGAAACAGAAAAAGAAATCAAGTAAGATATCAAATGTCACTTGTATAAAGCAGAACTTTCCTTTTTCCTTAAAAGAAATTGTGACACAGTTTTCCTAAAGCACTGCACAGTGTGCAAGTAGCTATGTCTTAGCAGCCTAGATACTGGCCCTGCTATTTCTTTGTTATCTCCTGGCTCACTTTACAAACGATTTAGAAATATTCTTCTCTAGTGTTCATAAATACTCAAACCTTTCGACAGACTCATGGCAACTTATCATAGACTCTCAAAATCATTTTATAACAGTGAGTTTAACACATTATGGTGTGGTTGCAAAACTTAATATAACGTGTCTTCTACTGTTTTATGTGTTTTGCCAAGTTGGCAAGTTCTAGATACATTATTTCCTACTGAACCTAAGATTACACTGGAACAACCAGAGTAGGTAAAGTCATCCTGAGAATGGCATTTCAGCAGCTATCTAACTGCAGAGGTGACAGGCCAATATTTGGCTGACAAATTGTGATAAGCGTGCTCTAAAAATATACAGCAATGTATGAGGCAGCAAACATCACAAAGCTGTAGCTGTGGGTTTTGGTTTTTTTATAAAATGGAAACCTCACACAATAAACCAAGATGCCTTGTGAAGTTACCCATGGTTAGCAGAAGTAATACTTCACCTAAAAGCTATTTAGAAAGGCCAGGGTAACCATTAGAGCACCTGTTTCGAACAAACCCCCTTTGTTCAAAAGAAATGTAAGGTAACTCACATGCTGGAACGTGGGCCAATGTCAACAGCAAATCCAACTGGATTTATAGAGGTTGTGTCACCATAAACTGTGTTACTTTCGTCATGACTAAATGTTCATTTAATATCAAGCCAAGACAGACTGTAAGAAAGTGCCATTATTTTCTCTTCACTTGTGAATTCACACAGCATATTCATTTACATAAGAACATTAGACCTTAAACAGCAATGCTAGTTTATCAACCTAAGAAAAGTAGAAGTTAGGCATATGCCAATTCTGATGATGACATACTTGGAGTATTTGTATGTTTTGTTTTAAAAGTGAAAAATAACTTGCATAATGTACACTGTATTGCAATTCATAAATAAAAAGGAGTTCCTTTCCCACTCAGAAATAAATACATGTGACAGAAAGTGTTAGCCAAAATCACACAGCTCTTCCTAAGTGCTCTACTTGGAAGAAAAGTACCTCAAGTGATGACTTTAGGGCACAAAATTAAAAAAGCACTACTAATGGGGGTTTAGAAAGGGAAAAACTACAAGACATCAAATTAATAAGACAGGTTAAACCATAGCACAAGAATAGGTACAAAGAATGAGTACAAGAAAGGAGAAATTAAAAAAGGATTTCTAATTTGCCTGGACATACAGAAACATACCATCTTCTCCCACAGATCAAAAAGAAGTATCCTACCCCAGAACTCAATTTTCTTTGCTCTGGGTCCTTAGAACTACTTTACAGAGCTAACAAAGCATTTCTACACCATCATGTTGTGCATCATGTCAATCATATTTTCCAGCAATATCCAGTAGTCCAGAAGTTTTTCAACTACTAAAGCAATATTCCTCTAAAAGTCATCTTAAATTAAAGAGTCGTACAAGCTTCTTAAAGAGGATTTAGGAACAGTGGAGACCAGCTATCCATCACTACTCAGTCTGGTAAAATATAAGCTATTAGCACTAAAATAGATGGCTGTCTAAAATACAGCAGAAATGGAATATACTCCTCTCTTCCACCTCCACAAATACCCACAACACAGCAACAACTATCATCCTTCCCCTGCTGTTGTTACCTCAAACCATTTTCAACAGCTGAGCTGGAATTGTGTCGCCATCTGATAGTTGTTCAGTGGCCTACAACCAAGGAGTTGGCATTTTCCAACTAAATCATCAGGAATTAAAACAAGGCATTGGTGCTAATTAGCAGCTTTCAGCAGTAACGGAGAAGCTGTGACAAGGACGGAAACCCAATTACCCTCATTCCAGCAAGCACCTGTTCCTGGTCAGCATGTAGATGGCAGAGCCACTTGTGTTTCTATATCTATGGCACATGTGAAATACTTCAGTCTTCAAATCAGAACACTGTGTACTATTCATACAGGGTCTGACCTTTTGTGTTTTGTATAACAAATTCATTGAAGACCCATAACAAATTTGATGCACTATCTAGCAATGCGTACCATAGGATCAATGGAGAACATGAAATGCAACTCAGACTGAAACCCTCACAACTACCTCCCCGTAACTCAGAGTGAAAACTGCCTCACTGGGAGCGTTCACCATCTGCTCACTACCTCCTTAGCAGCAAATACATTCAAGCTACTTAGCTATTGCACTAATAGAGTTTAGAGAGAGACACCACCTCAACAGCACTCATCATTAACCAGTGCAAAATCTTATTTCTTGCTTCATACTCAGATAGAGCATCCTCCATGAACTACACCCCCATTTATTGTCTTTCTTAAGATAATATTTCAATCGATGGGCCACTTACTGCCTCCATTGGAGAAGCAGTTGGTCATTAGAAATCACAATGTGTGTCGAGATCGACTACATCACTTCAGCTTTCAGCATCTGGTTATCAATTTAGCAACTGGAATAAAAACCCTAACCACATAAAACACCTTTGCCTCACATTCTGCTTCAGCAGCACCCAGCACCTGCTTTTCTCTTCCAGTTTTTGACTCTTTTTGGAGACTGTGGTTCCTCTAGAGTCGAGGAATGATTCCACAGGCAGAGTTCCTGTCATGGTTTAGCAAAAGTATTTTCCGATTTAGTGTTCCCACTGAAACACTCCGAACCACCACACGCCACTTGCTCACTGCCCCCTTCCACCTCTCCCTTCCACTGTGGCAGGACTGGAAGGGGAATTGGAGACACAAAAGGTGAAGATCACAGGTTGAGATAAGAACAACTACATTATCATTTTGCAGTTGCTAGCTTATAAAGTTCAAAGCTATTTCAACACTAAGTACCATCACACATAAACACAGTAAAATGCCACAACTTACAAATATTGACATCGCTATTTAAATAAAAGTCCATCTTTTTTGTTACTATACCTATGGCACCTTCAAAAACTCTATGAGTAAGCAATGGCGTCCTATGTTCTGGCAGCGCCAGCCTGCTTGTCCTGCAGCACTGATGAAGGAAGACACTTGGATCACCCACAGCAACACTGACAAGGGACACAAAGAAGATGTAACATTGCACAGACAAGCCTCTTTCTCTCAGCTCAAAATGTATCTAAATATTTACTATCACATACATATATGCTGTGCATTCTGATGTGTCTTTCGACAAATAGCGAAAGTCCACAGAACCATTCAAATGAGCACTGGCTACTCACATGCAATTTGTAACTGATTTCAGCAAGGTTATGTCTTTTGAGAAACTGTTTTGTGCAGGCGAGGGAATGGTTTCCTCTCAAGATTAAGCACTTACCTCAAAGTCAAAACAAAAACAATAGAGAGTATATATTTTAAGTATGTCCCAATAGATTTCACAAACCAAATGGAAAAATGTGTACGTCTCTTAACTTGCATGCCAATAAAATTGTCGCTTCTTTTTTTGCCTCAGCATGGGAAGAGAGTCCACCGGCATCCAATTTTCAGGTACCGTACAACAAAGCAATGTAAATACAGCCAAGATTCGGTATTAGCAATACAAAAAAAAAAAATATATCAGGCCTTACCTTAGCAATTCATCCACCCAATTCAGTGCATGCAAGGGTAGCATTACTACCCAGGTTTCTTACCATTGCTATATTCTAATGGGGAAAAAGCCCTTACATGTTACAAAAGTTTCCTTTCACGTTAATCCTTATAATAAACAAAAACGGAAAACCTCTCTCAAGAAGTATCTTGCCCATATGCCTAATAAGTCAAAAAAAATTCTCATTTAGTAAATGCATCAAGAATAAATAACGTCATAATACTCCATCCAGGCTAATTTTTTCTTTTATACTTCTAGACAGTGTTTGAAAATGGAGCACCATATACTCTCTGGAGAAGGTTAAGCCACTTCAGAGGTTCCTACACACAACCATAAGCACTTAATCTTGTAGCACAAGTCTTCACACCTTCAGCTGCACCAACACAAACATTTGAAACCATAATCTAAACCAGACTGAGTCATGTAGATTTTAGAAAGCAAAAACTCTCACACACCATCTCTTTTGTTCAGCTAACAAGATTGTACCACTTATCCTGTGCATATTGTAGCCTCAGAAACAGTTGGATTGGCACAAATGAGGCAGCTGCGAACATCAGCATGGGAAACAAAGCTCTTAAACAAACTTTGCTGTTAAAGAAGTATGATGTACCACGAAAGATTTAGCCTTTGGTTTCAGCAAGTCAAATCTCAAGCAGAAGCTTCTTCCACCTGTATTGGTGGTATACCCTTGTATATCCCATCAACTGCTTACAAACCACGTTTGTGCAACATTTTATCTCACCCCTCTGAGTTTTCAGTAATTTTTAGTTTTTCCCCAATGACCATAAAAGTAAAATAAGGATGAGATACAAGAGTATCCTTTAAAATACAGAACTGCAAATGCAAACTGGAAAAAAACAACAACTATGTAATAAAAGTTTTTATTTATTAAGACAAGTTTATTTTAAGACATACAAAAAGCAAGCAAACAGAAACCAGCAGCCTGGTAAAGACAGTCAACAACAGGCATCTCCAGAAATGCGTCTTTCATGAAACTTACTACCCATTCCGAGGTAATTTACACTGATACCAAATGCATTTTCATTGTGTTGGTGTTTATCAGAATACACACAAATAAGAGAAAAATAGGTAAATTATGCTTTCCACAGAAATATTACCATAAGAATACTCCTTCAACCTTTATCAATCCTGAAAAGTAAACTTGTGCCTCCCACTCTCCATTTCCCCCTTCCCCAATTTAAATATTTCAACCTTTTCTTATGCCTTCAGTGTTTTGCTCAGGTAATGATATACATGCTGCTCATTATTGCTAGCTAGAATTCTTTAGAACTCTTCTAAATCAAATATTGAATCACTTTTACTCAGGTCAGAGAAGACAGAGACACACAGAGAAACACATATACAGCTATATGAGTGTAACAGAGATACCCGGAGAGAAGAAATAGCTGATTTTAACTGCAAAACAAAGCTGTAAGAAAAGCACTGCAGTACGGCTCTTCTCTCTCCCTTTTCAAGGAGAGTAGTTAACTTCACCAGCTTCAGGAAAAGGCAAGCAGAGAACCACTTCCATTTTGAGACTTATTCAAATACACCCCTTCATGCAAAATATATCCAGCAAATTAAATCTGCAACACTGGCTGCAGCAAACAAGGCGTGCAGGCTCAGCTGCCCTCCACAAAGCATCTTTGTGGAGCTATCTTTCTGCCAGTGCTCCTTTTGAATCCCCAAACAATACTTCACAAAAATTAGATCTCCTACTGTGGGAAAGTTCCCAAAACACAAGCCAAAATACATTTTCTCATGAGGAAACAAAAAACCCTCAATGAGGAAGTCAAAGTTCTTACAAAGACTGTTCAGTGTACATATAGTTATTCTTGAAACATGCTAACAGATTAAGTAGCAACATTCCGATTAGAAAATTATTAAAATCACATCAGTTATTCAACAGAATTAATTAGTAGCTACTAGTGATTTGCATAAGCATAGACCTTTAAAAACTTTTAAGCACACAGATTTTTTTAAAACAATGGAGTTCAAGAAACAATAACTTCTTAAAAAAACCTTAGCTAAGCGCTATTGTAATAAGCATAAAATAAACGAATCATCTTTGGAGATTACATTTAAATTATCCTTTTTTTCCTAATGGTTCTTTGTGAATAACCTGATAACCCACAGAATACTCTATCCTCCTACTAAAGAAAAACACGATTTGGGGAAAATGCCTGTGTGTCCTTTATATTTGCTGACCTACACTTTTACACCCAAGAAAGATGCATCAGTCTGTTTGGTTTTAGAAGTTCAATAGATGATTTTGCTTATTACTAGTTTTGGCAGAAGAGTAAGCCTATCCATGCCAATCAGTATCGCTTTACAATAATCATCCTCCACCGTAGACTCCCCAGCAGCACCACTGGGCCCGACTCACCAGAGGGGTGGGTGAGGATGGGTGGGAGGGAACTGCCCTTTTGGCATAACGGAGGGTACAGACACGAGCTCTTATGTCTGAACAGCACATTAAGAGGCAAGTGGACAAAAAAAACCTGGGCTGAGTAGAAGATCCCCGGGCTTTGGGCCCAGCACTGCTCACTTCAGTAACTTCCCTAGGAAACAAAAGCCTCCCAATTTTTAAGTGCAGGAAGGTGACTCTGTCCACAAAGGCTGTCAAAAACACGCTCACAGGAACATACCCAGCCCAAACCCAGTGCAAATACTTCTGCAGCCACAGCAGGGCAGAAATCATAAGCAAACTCTATGAAGCAGATAATTAATCAAGTAGGAAATTACACAGAGCTTATCGGTGCTACAGTTAAGCGCTCACTTTCCAAGTTTCAAACTTGCTGAGATACGTACAGCTAACTGAGCTGCAATCTTATGATGTAATGAGAAAGCAGACAAGTGTTTAGGATAAGACTTCAAATTGGCTATTTCTATGCTATAGGTGAAGGCTTCCTGATCATACCAAGGTCTTTGCATGTGTTGGCAAAAGATACAGCACTACAGAATCTACAAATGCAGAAAGTACTAGCCCTGTGACAGGGAAGAACTATTGCAAAAGAAATTAAAAATTCAATACTCTTGCCCTTCTCAAAGCTCTTGGCAACGAAAATATGAATGGCTATGGGAAAATGCACACACACACCTCCCATCAGAAAGACTGGGAAATAAACATAGTTTCTTTCAAAACAACCAGGATACTGAGCAGCCCATTGCAGCACATACCCTTACTTTTGGGAAGGACATGAAAACTGACAGTGGAAGTTCAGAATCAAACATTCCAAGACTGTTTTAACAGACTGAGATTAGAGAGGTCACAAGAAAATCTGAGCTATGCAAAGGGTTTCAGTTTTCGTTATCAGCCACAAAAAGATATATTCACACAATTAAGTTTGTTGCACATGAAATTATGCTGCATAGCAATACTAGCTTTAGAAAAAACATTAAGAGGAAAAAAAAGTACACTTACTTCAAAAATACATTCTGTGATACATTATCTGGTTTGTCAGGGAAAGGTATCACTTTTTCCCAGTAGTTACTTTGGATTTTATGTTCCCAGTTTAGTGCTGAAACACAACAAGAAACCCCTATGGATAAAGGTCTCTACATACTTGTATCTAACTTCTTTTTCATCTGTATCCACCTGCCCTACTTACACCCCAAGAGACATCACTTAACCTTAAGTTCATCAGACACATTCAGGGGATGTTAGCTATTTTGAACAACTTTCCAAAACCCTGCAGCATCATTTTGGTCAGATCAACTACCCTTACAGATGACTTTATGACGGCAATTCTACTTCAAGTCCACTGACTGCCAAGCAAGAGAGAAGCCTGGACCCAGAACCAGCAACATTTCTTCATTAAGCTGTATTACTAACATTGCTCCCAACGTTAACACAAAACGTAACAGGTTCATGCCCCCACTTCAGAACTAGTCACCGCAGACAGCAGAAAGCCTGAACATTATCATGGGAAGTGCAGTCAGAAATCTAATTCTGTTGGTCAAATGGGCTCCCCTCAAAGCAGAATGTCAAGCCTTGCAAGCTAAGGTTACCCCTGAATAACCACATTACAAAGCCCTGAGATGCATTATGGAAAGACATTATAACAATGCAATGCAGCCAAATACCAGGCATCAGCTGTCACAGTCCTTCGCTCTTCAGGGCTTCCAAGAACCAGCAGGAGAATTTAGCAACAGAACCAGTTCTCTGCATTATACTGCTGTTAGCAGCGTGATAACAGGGGTTACCCTCCTCTTTAAATGCTAGCCTCAAAAAGATGGTAACATGCTAGCATGCTGACAGTGAAGAAAATCTGAAAGTAATGCTCAAGTTCCAAAATATTTTTGTTTTCCAAAAGAAAGAAATCCCAAAAAAGCTCTTCTGAAAAAGATCATTTTAGTCTTCTGGTGTATTTGGTATAAAGACACATGATCAGCCTGAATTTAAAGACTAAATATAATTCTTTTGCTAGACTCACACGTAAAACGCTTAGTTTCTATGATCCCATTAAACTACAAGGCCTTGTATTTATTTGCTAAGAGATCACTATAGCAAGAAGGAAATGTTCATTTCTGGCTTATCTGAAGATTGCACACAATCATCCTATCACTGGTTACAAGTATAAAAATAACACAACTGGGGAACAAGCTGAAAGTTTATTTGGAAAACGCATAGGTACATCCTATAATTAAACCATTGTTCCTCTCAAGTGTTCAAGAAGGGAGTATCTGCTTAACAACAGCATCCTGTTTAGATGTCTTCTGACATTAAATGACGCACTAGTATCAAACTAAGGGCTACTGTACAGTTCTCCCGTCTGCCCTCAAGATGTGGTCTGATGCCGTTATATCTCTGCTACTCGTTACTGCTGTACTGAATTGCCTCAATGTACCACACCGGCAGTTTCCAGAGGAAAACCTTAGGCATCTAATATATATGAAGGCATACATTAAAAAATTTTCTTCCTGCAGACGTCACTACATGGCATAAAAACAGTGAACTAGTATGCAGAGTTTCTGAAGTAACTAGCTGTTCACATACCATGCCATGCAAACGAGTTGTTAGGATAAAGAAAGATTAGGGCTCGGTTTCTCTTGTTTGAAAACAAAAGCAGCCCTATTTTTTCAGATTAGGCTACACCAGTAAAAAAGTGCATGCTTACTAAGCTGGCCTATGATGCCAATAAGAATTTGTTTTGAAAAGTCTTAAAGCTATAACAGTCCACGTAAGACAACATTTGGAGAAAAAAAAAATAGATTGCTATTACTCACAGCTTAAGGGCAGAAAACCATTTGTAATTTATGAACATCTAAAAGTTAGATTCCCCAAAGTAGTTAAATTAACTTCCTAGTTCATGTCTTCAAAGAGAAAATGAATAGTTTAATACAGCAATTAAAGAGGAGAGTTCTGTTACACAATAGGCATGTTAAAGAGCAGGTCATACACATATTCTTTTTTTAATTATTTATTAGTTTCTTTAGCCAACAGAATATTGAGTTGTAATTCACAAGATTCAGGAAAACTCTGTAAAGGAGGATACACCAAAGAGATACAAAGTTAAGAATTTAACAAAGCAATAGCAGAATACACTGTTTACCTATTTGGAAAAAAAAAAAATCAGTCCAGTCCAAAATTACCAAGACATTTTTGCACTACAGAAGTTCATACCAAGTTAAGTTTGCTTTCTTCAGCAATGTGTATTGGATTTAGTAGTTCTCAAAGCCGTACACAGTGGCTATCATACTGTCACTCCTTTCCTCTGAGCCTGCAGTGAAGCCATTGTGCCAAATTTGCACCCTGACAATCCAGGGTGAATAGTAATGTCAAACAGATATTTACTTCATCGTGATTTGGGAGAAGTTGAGCCCCAAAGAGTTTGTTAATGCAAGTAAGCAGCAAATATGCTACTAACATACTTCTCTTGCTATTTCCTGTACTGACATGAATATGATAAATATATTTTTTCTTTCCAACTCTCTCTCAACTTTAAAGAAACCTCATGACTTCCCAAAAGCCAAAATTAAATAACTATCTTTATGAGATAGCATTGCAAGGACAGGAAAATACAAGTAAAGAGACAATAAAAAGTTACTTTAAGGGAGGAAGGAGAAGCAAGGTCTTGGTACCTTTCTATATTTTTTTTCCATTTATTTAACAATGAAAGATGATATGCATAAGCATATTTCTTTCAAATTCCAATACTATTGTAAAATAAAATCAAACTTCCAGAACAGAGAACCAACATTAGAAAACTCTTTAACACACACAATTCAACATGAGTTATTCACAAAAATATCAACCAAGTTTTCTGCTGCAAGCCCTGCTCTCCCCAGCAGCAACAGGAAGGCACGCCTGACTACCAGTTTTGAGTATTTCCAGTGCTAAAAACACATCACGTTTCCCACAAATTTGGTCTTATTTGTGGATTATTTTGGGCCAGTGTCAGTTTCATGGATTTAAGGGTGGGCTTCTTTTCCTGTCGGGATTGCCACAGCAGGCTGCCAGTCTGCTGATTCGGGAAGTTTTACAGCATTAACGCAGCCCTGGTGTTCCCGATTTAGCTCTCTGCCCTGTGCCCTTCACATAGGCTTTATCCCTTCATTCAGGCTGGATTCTTCACTGTGTCATTTCTTACTTTCTGCCTTTTTTGTTTGTTTATTATCCCTTCTAGACAGCAAGGCCAACTGGCAAGGGCACGAGAAAGTTAAACAGTTCACATGGCACAGACCACGCCTCAGGGAAAGCATTGTCCCCCAAGCCCAGGCTGGTGGCCCCACAACCTGATCAACTGGTTTCTGAGCATCTGCCAGCTTCACTACTCCTGAACACCCACTCATCCTTAGATAACCATCTCCTCAGGCTGGACACTGCTGGTAGGCTCCCCCAGCTGGAATCTACACCTCTACCAACACAAGTGACCTCGCTACAAGTTTGCGGAGACTGTCTTCCCCAGGAGAGCACACTTGGCCTCCTTCAGCTTTCACAACACACTGAAGGGCTGGGTCCAGCACCGAAGGCAAACAGACATTTTTGGAAAGGTCAAACAAGGACAGAGAAACAACTTTAGCACCACAAAACAAGTTCCAGAAGCAGCTTTCTTTTTTCCTATAAAATAGAATTTAAAAAAAAAGATTTGCCAAAGACATGCTATAAACGATGCCTATGCAGTCAGTATGTTTTTCCATGAGAAGTTTTATTTTCTCACACATATTCCATGAGCATGAGGATAAAAATAACATTACCACAATGACGTATCTATAGTAGGAGGAATGACTTATGGGTGCTGACCGAAAGTCAAGGTTTTCTCTTTGACCCCAATTTGAAATCATCCCCAGCCAGTGAGACGCCTGCCAAAACAATCAGTAACATTTCTTCCCCAAAACCCGAATAACAGGGACTGCTCAGAGAGCAGGACAAGCCTTTAGAAAATAGGACAGATGGCATTACAACTCCAAGCAAAGTAACTCCTTGTATCATTAGCTATTGAACCGCAGCTTGATGTGGGGATCAGTGTAAAGCTTATTAGTCTTTAGACAGTTGGCAGCAACAGCCACTGCAGCAAGCGTTCGGGAGCAGAAGGAACTCATTCAGTTTACTTGTTTTTCAGGTCATGTTAAGTCAAAATGTTTCTGTACGCACTCCGGTCCCCAGCTTAACCTTTCTCAGCCTCTCTAAGTGCAACTACGCTTACAAACAGCTTAAACTCACACACTCCTCTGACAAAGAGGGCTCCAGGAGCCCGGCGCAGGTATCTAAAACATTCCTGCCTGGTGCCATTGTGTAAGGATTTCACCCTACTTTGGAAAGCAAGGACTTGCCAAGAATACCACTGACCTCAGCCCTTACATTATGAAACAGCGCTGCCAGCTCTAGCCAGCTATGTAAAAGTAGGGATTGAATTCAAATATGGAGCCACAGCGTACTCCGGGGCAATAACAAAACACACACGAAAAGAAAAAGCCAAACGAAAAATTATACTCTAAGTGCATTTTTCTTTTTACCGGAAGCAACCTTCAAAACAAACCCAGCTGGCGTTTATCCCTCTTCTTCCCCCAAAATTAGTGAGTAGAAGGAAAGTTGTCGCGTTAACGCGCGTCTTCCCTTCCCGGGAGCTGCCGGCCGGGAATTCAGCGCTGGGGAGCTCAGCGGGGCTGGGGGGGGCCACCCCTCTCCGGAGCCGCTGCTCTCCCGGGGGAGCGCGGCCGTGGCGCTCCCGGGCTGCCCGGCCAGGGCTGCGCGGGGCAGGCGGATCGGCCCCGCCACCACCGCCCCGAGCGCGGGTCCGCGGGGTCTGCAGGGAAGGGGCGCCTACCTGGGGGCTGCGCTCCGCCGGGTTCTTCATCACCGCCTGGCGGAAGCTGTTATCCACGTAGGACGCCATCGCGCCCCTCCTGCCTCCCGCCGCCGCCGCCGCCGCCCGGGGAGGCGATGGGGGAGGGCCGGCCGGGGCCTGGCGCTGCGCGGCCGGGGCGCTGGGCGAGGAGCTGGGAGGCGGCGCGGAGGCACCGCGGGCTCAGCAGCGCCGCCGCCCGGAGATGGAGGCGGCGGCCGAGCCCCGCCGGTGGCAGCGGCGGCGACAAGGGCTCGGCGCTCCCTCTCGACCCGGCTCTACGCCTCCCGCCGGCCCGCTCCGCCGCATCCCCCTGGGCACCGTCCTCGCCGCCTCCCTCCTCTTCCTCCTCCTCCCATCCGGGCTGATGGGGGGCTCCGCGCCCGTCTCGGCGACGGGGAAGTTGCTGGCTCGGGGAGGCGGAGCGGCGGGGGGCGGATGGAGGCGGGACGGAGCAGGGAGGGTGGGGCGGGGTGCTGGGGGTCGCGGCCGGCGGGGTCTCCTCCGGCGGCAGTGGTTCAGCATCCTCCCCTGGGGAAACATCCTTCCCGGTTTTAACAACCAAAAAAAAAAAAAAAAAGTCTGACTGGCTGCCGCCATCGTCCTCAGACACGCGCATCACCACAGCTTTGGCCGTGCATCCTGTAGATGGATCTTGGTGCTGAGCAAGCTGGACACTGAAACAAAAACAAATAAAGACTCGATGTCCTGGATCTAGTGACTTTGGGGAGCCCACCTGTTATCACACTTCTCAAAAGTAATCCGAATCAGCCGGCTGTCCCCTCTATCATTGTTAAATGGGATAAAAACGAGGAAAGGATGTGAAACCTTTATTTTATCAATTTTCTGGGGATTATCTAGCGGCGGATTCTTCTTACGTGAACTTAAGTTTTTAAAGAATAAAGGGTCTCGCAACATGGCTGATTTTCTTTGTTTACCACGATACTGAGCCCATCTCAGCAGCAGCTTGACAAACGCGAATCATGGAAGTATTATTAACGTGCCATTAGCAGCAGGATAATACTATTAATGTATTTGCCTTCACAAGCGATATGTACCCTTCACTGATACGGATCACACAATGTAAATAATGTCAACACTAATAAATCTGTTTAATTCCCAGTCACTAGCAGTCACATTTCAATCCCAAGTAAGGTAGTGTCATCTTTATTTGATTTTTTTTATTTGTGAAAAGTCCCAGGGATAACCATCTTTTCCTACAAAACATACACTGCTGGTCTCAGGAGACAAAATCTTACACTTCTAGACATACATGGCTCTCAAAAATGCTCTGTCTTCAGACAGTAATCTTCTAAACCTACTGAATTTCTAGATATGGCTCATTAACAAAGATAGCTTTTCGGGCTAATCCCACTCATATGTGTCAGCAAAATATTTTTGCAGTAATACCAATCATTCTGGGCAGATTATGGGAAAATACTAAGGAGGGCTCCACATTCTCTACATCTTGCTTGTTGGAGCTTATTAGTAGTCCTTTGGGGGGATTTTTTTTTCTAACTAGCAGATTGAAAATGTAATGTCCTTTGCCCTAAAAAATAACAGTTTAAATATGCCTCATGTTCATCATTCAGAGGGTATAATTTCTTCAAATTAATCAAGCCTGCAGCTATAGAAAAGTGTCAGCTTTTCCAAAGCTGAGTTTACCAATAGGGAGTGCTGAAGTTCCCTTTTTTTGTGGGGCATATGTATAGGGCGAGTGCCACAGGAATGTGAGGAATGCTCTCCTGGGCTTCAATCCTCAATCACTCCAGGGCACCCATTCCCTCCTGCTACAGACTAGCTTGCCTGACATCTTTATATCTCTACATCAAAACAGAGCTACCCACTCTATTTTAATATGCAATTATCTTTCATTTCAGACCTATTAGCTGTAACAGCATCAAGTGAAGTGTTTTGCTCTGGTTAATTTTTTGCCGTGCTGTCTGGTAACACAATAGCTGTGATTCATAGGGATGTTTAACTTCAGCCAATGGGATCTGGGAGTTCTGATAGTACTCAGCTCAGTGTGACAAATCTCAATGGTTATAGATGTATGTCAAGGGCTTATCACATGGTACATGAATTGTTATAAATGGAAATGAATGAAAGCTAGAGGACTATGTACAAATACACTCAACAACTTCTTAATAATATTTAAAGATGTATTGTGTTAGCTACTTTTTAGTGTCTGCAAGCAACAAATTTGTATAATGAAAATGCTTCTGATTATTCATATCCTCCATGGTAGATACTAGTCTGTCCTTTATGCTGTTTTTTTTCCTAGCTGAAATTAGTCTATTTTTTTCAGAATAGAAAAAATAAACAAATCAGTAAATAATCATCACAATACAGAGTAAGGACAATAAATGTTAGAGAAAATATCCAATTCTCACTGGAACCCCTATTTTTTATGCAAATACTCAAAAAAATATAATTTACAGTGTCAAATGTTTTTGCAAATTCAATATTCTCATAGTTTCTGCTGTGTCTTTTGCAACCGGACATGCCTTTCTCGTATTGGCCTTTTTAGCCACCAACGCGCTTGCAAGTAACGTGGGTAGAGCCCTTCCCAAATCTTCGTTCGCGAAGCCTAGCCATGATTCTCATAGTCTCACTGTCCTCCTGTTTTCCAACTTTAACAATAAATCAGTATGTTTTAAAATACACATACATACCATGACATGCCATACCATTCATTTTTCTTTTTGGTTATTCTTCAGTCTACATATCTAGCCTTATTTACAATGGATTTTTTCGAGGGGTAGGGGTGTGTGACAGTGTTTTTCTGGTCATGTTAGCACATTATACAGGTTTCTGACTCCATATTACACAAGGAAACCAAGAGTTAACTATATACATGCAATACATATAGTACTGATATTTCAGCGGTATGAAAAGGCTGCAACTCAAAATATGACAGCTCAGCATAATATCCTTTTGGATAGCTATAACTAAGCACTATGTTATTTTAGAAAAGTATTTTTTCTTGGAAATACAGAATACCTGCCTTCCTGAATATCTCTCTCTCTTTCAAGTGGTAATTTGAAATGGTCAGGTCAAACAATTACTGAAATGCCAAGGAAACAAATTCAGTATTTCTGGGAGCTCTTTGTTCATTTGCTAAACCTCATTTTTAAAAAGATACTCACACTTTGAAAGGCTTGCACTTGACTTAGTCATACAGTTTTTAATTCATTACGCCAGTTATTAGTCACCCACAGTTAAACACTTGGTTTTCTCTGGACGGGCCTGTCTGCCCTGGTAGGGAAACAAAACATTGCCTTGCCTCTTTGAGGGAGTTTAGTAAATTATATACAGTCGTCATGGTTATAAGCCCCGGGATGTCCTTTTCTCCCCTTTCTTTGGATAAGTACTCATTTTCATCTATCTTCTTGAGATGGCATGGCAGCTGAAGCAGATTCATGCCGCCAAACTCCAGCCCTCAGAGCTGCATGTCTCCTTCCCAGCTCTCTCTCTTCTCAGCAACCATAAAGAAATACTTTCATAACCATTCATGGAAGTAGACTGTTATAGAGGAATGGAGGTATCAGCCCGTTGAACCCCTCTGGAGCTGACCTTCAGAACAGCAGCCATTCCCTTCGGGCTGGGCTGAAGTTAATTTTATTGGCTTTTAAGTCAGAGATGAATTATTTTAGGCACAAGTAAGGCCACTACCAAGGGGAGACAATTTCCTTTGAACAAGATTAGCCTCTATGCTCTGTCTTTAGGGGTGGCACCATTTCCAAGAATGCTATCTCTCTCCTTTTGGGATTTATACATGGATGGGATTGCTACCATTTGCAATTCCAGTTTTTAGCATCTTTTACAATATGATGAGGGACATGTGGGTTTGTTTGTTTGGGTGGGTGGTTTTGTCTGTTTATTTTTTACACAACATCCTCTAGTTATTGTGGCTATTTGCCAACCAGCAATCACTAATATATGGCACAGTATATAACAACTACTATGTGCCCCTGAATCAGAGGGTAGAATAGAAAGATATCAGTAGCTTAACACGGTCTGTACTAAAATAATCCTTGAATGTTTAACATAGTTTTATGGTCCTTTTGTAGTCATAAGATGTATGAAATTCTTAAGTTTATGAAAGAGAACTTGGCCTGTGCCATAAAGGAAAAATCATCCTTTGTTTTTTCTTAAAGGAAAAAGAGAAGAATTTTTTACTACTATAATACATTTCATGTATTTATTCAGAATTTGCCACTATTTGCATAGCTACATTTGGGAATATTTATCATTTAACTTCTGCTGTAGCTGCAAATGTATGCAAACCGGCTTTAGCTAGTTAGTTTAATACTAGCATCAACAGCTCAGGGACCAGCACGAATCATCCAAGTATTTACATGATCTTGGAGAGGAATGCACAGCCCACACAGTGTTCTCTTCAGCTGTACTGATAAAGGAAAGGTGGCTGATATCTGTATTGCAGCAGCACCCAGGAGGCATAGCAATTGATAGTGGCCCCTATGC
Source organism: Neopelma chrysocephalum (assembly GCF_003984885.1). Lineage (NCBI taxonomy): Eukaryota > Metazoa > Chordata > Aves > Passeriformes > Pipridae > Neopelma > Neopelma chrysocephalum. Next base: position 17,673,606 of record NW_020897700.1, read on the forward strand.
TACACTCTGTGTGAACACTGAACAAATTAGCAAGAACTCCTGAAGGTCGAGCCTGTATTTCTGAAGCTCAGGTACATCTACACAAGCTTCATTTGTGCTTGCGACCATGCTACAAGTCTGGCCCTCGTCTCTCAGGAGTGAAAGTGATGATAGGAGATGGTTGTGAGTCTTCTATGCTGGTACCTCCACTGGGAAGCTGGCCTCCAGGCCTCAGGTCAACATCTCCAGCTTCTCCTTCTGTGAAAAGAGACACAAAAGTAGCAACTAAAGGTAAAGTATTCTGAGACAGAGAAAGTGCTGCAAAGTGCTGTTACTAATAACAGTAGCAGCATTTTGATTTTTTTTAAACAGAAAATTAACTACAGACACAGAATAGTCAAATAGCATCTTTTGTCATTATCAGGACATGTGGTGAGAGAGGCTGGTTCAGTGGGAAGATGCAAAGCACACAGCAGGAAGTTGGCGCATAGGTGCTGGTGTGCTCTGGAACAGGCTGCCAGCATGGAAAGGTGCCTTGTGGGAGTTCTCAAATTGCAGCTGCTACACAGTGGCAAAGGTATCAGAGAGACTAAGCCCAGTGTCATTTTAGATAGATGACACTTTCTGAATTATATATGGGTTAAAAAATGCACTCTACTCCTTTCTAAATAGTCATCCATGATCTAGTATAGGCAGGATATACATAGGAACAATTTCAGCTGTTGAATGTATATCATAAGAGTTTCATGATCTAAATATTTGGTGTCACATATATTTCTAATAGTATATTTCAGTAAATAGCATCCCAAATAAGGAAAAAATATTTCATTCTTATTCATTCTCTTTGAAATTTTCATTACTGAACAAATTAAAGCCCAAGCTTACATTTCAGTGTTTTGGTTTTAAACCAATATATTTCCTAAAAGAAAATACAAACTTACACTTTCTGAAATGGCTGCATTTGACTTGTTTAAAATAATCTTTTGAAGTTTCTACAACCCAACCATTACATGATTGTGCCAAACTATCAAAAGGAGAAATTGTCTAAAAGTCAAATCTACACAGAACTACTATATTTCAAAGCTGCCAAGTTTTTAAAAGAATTTGACTCATACGTATTAATGACATATAGCTAGATGATCATTAATATCTAACCATATTGCTTCTCATAAAACACTAGATGATAAAGTTATCTAATAGATCATGCAGAATAATAAATAAAATATGTAAAGCTCTGCAAGGAAAATGAAACACATAGGAGGTAGAAATTTTATTCCTGCACAAAGATATCAAATATTTATAAGAGACAAGATTGTTATTAAGACCTTTCACTCCAAATGTGCTATTTTCAGTATTAGGATTCTATACTAACTGCCTAGTTTTCACTGCCTGCCATCAGAAACCTTTTTTTTTTTTTAGGTCAGCTTTATTATATATTATATATGATTAAAGCATTTGGCTTCAGTTCGTACTAGCTGTTTCAAAAAATATGAATATATTTATAACTTTTGGCATTACTGCAGGGCATTATTCTACAAATTAAGTTTACAGCTGGTAGCATTTTTCCATAATGAATTATTGATTAATTATTCCAGATATTGCCTGTCCTCGCTCAACTACCAAGCACTGCTTACTGCACTGCTAAGTCAGCCCATGCTAGAACTATTCCTTGGACTGTGTCCCCAAATGCTGCATTCCTGTCAGCTTTCACCTCTTTAGTCTTGTCACCATCTTCCATGGAGATCATCCACACTCTTCCCTGCTTGCTTTAACACAATATAGTGAATCACAAATATGTTCCAACATGATGCTACTGGTGCTTATTAGAAGAGCATTTATATTTACATTGCCTCCTAACAACCTCCATAAATTACTGCCTTGCTTTGAAATTAATAGTCATTGTGTATAATGTTTATGTGGCTCAGCCTTCTTCATCTTTCAGTCACCGTTTAGATCTGTTCAAAGCATATGGGGATGTGTGGGTGTGTGCTTAACTGAATGTTCCTCTGCTGTACATACATATCCTGGCAGAGCATATTCACACCTATATCATAATGTGACAAGTACTAGGTACCAATTTAAATGGTTAGGATCAGCTTTAAGTTCAGTGAATTCTATAAAAGTTGATAGTTTTTTACTTTTACCCTATCCAAAGAAAGCATATTCCATGTAGATGGACACTGAGTTAAGCTACCAAGGTGATCTAAGCTTATCATGGAATTTTCCTGATAATTCTGGACAATTTAATAACAATATGCCGGACCTGCAGAGCTCTGCACTGCACCTGTAGTCAAAAAATACTCTTAACAAACAGATCACAGAAAAAAATAAACAGTTGAGGTTCAAAACACTGTAATGACCAATTTTTTTTTTCACATAGACTCTACAATCACTGTTAATGTCAGCAGTGAAAATTAAGACTATTTCTTTCTTTTTGTAATGAACTTAATACAAAGAGATCCCTATTTCCACCGTAACCTTCAGCTTCTGTACAAATACATAATGATAAATTCAAGCATTAAATTCAGTTGGAGCAAGAAATCCTCCAGTAATACAAAAGTAGAGACATGAAGGAACAGACAAAAATAAGCATTACTGCGCTCATAAGCAGTCTGAGGTAGAAGTTTACACAATATATTCCTTGTGTTACCTGGATCTAAGACACAGAGCAACAAATTATCACTTTTCCCCAGGGGTTTTGTGTTAATTTTGCTATTTGTTTCATTTATGCAATAGATACTCATAATACTCTTCAAACATTCAGCAGCTAGCTGTGATAAACGCTATCTTCCTACTCCTGTAACAACTGATTTGTGCTGAGAACATCCACCACTGCCTTCTCATATCACTGCTGGAAAAACATAGGAACACAATGTCTGGTTCACTTTTCCTTTCTAAAACATATTTATAAAAGAAAAAGAAAAAGCCTTTGTCATTGTTGCTGTGCTTAGTAGAGCAACTAGCAGAGGGAAGTGGCTGATGAAGATCTGTAACCAACCAAGTATATCTTGTAAATGTGCTTTCTAGGTCAGGAAGAGAAACTGAAATGTGGGAAGTAATTGTACAAAAAGAGGTAGTTGAGTTTAATGTTTTGTGGCAAATCAAGTGACCCCCTGGAAGATGTAAACTTTTGAAAAATGCATGAACATTTAAGGATTTTGTCAGGAGAAGCTCTTTGCCAGGAATATTTTTTTTGTGTGTGTGCTATTAGCCACTTAGAAGTCTGCTGACATGCTGGCACCTGACTGGCATGATGAGAGCCCTGTGCACTGCCACAGTAAGCACACTCCTGCTATCCATACTTAATTTTTTTCTTCCTTCAGCTCAAGCTGTCTGGCGTGGAGACAGTTCTGTGTATTTAGTCCTTGTGATAAGGAAGTCTTGAAATACTTCAGAAGTACCCTCCTGCAAATAAACTAGAGGGTGGAGATTGGCATCCACATGCTCTTGTTTGTGCACGAGTAGTATTCACATGAGGAAGCAGATTCTGCAGCGGGAGAAAATCTAGGGTGGATCATTTCTCCTGCTTCAGCATACTTTCATTTTACAGTCCGGGTCCTCACCTCATTAAAGTCCCTGTATTTCAATGAAACCAACAAAATCCTGCCAGTTTAAAACTGGTAAGGACCCTCTCCTTGTCTGTGATCCCTGATGGGCTTGCAGGGAGTTCTGACAGTGCTGCAGGGAGTTCTGACAGTGCTGCAGCAGAGGATGGTCTCTGGCAAAAAAAAAAAAAGATGCACTGTTTGAAACTCCCAGAAAGAGAGACAGCTCTAACTTGCACTCAGCTGTGCCCTTGGGAAGAGGTGCATGATGAACCACAAAACAATCTTGCCCCTGTTTACCCAATGGCGACATCTGTGTCTTGTTAGTGAAGCACAAACTGTTAAAACAGTTCTTCTCTCAGGTGGAAGTGAGCTGTATAACTTCATTCCATTGATGTGAGTAGCTAACAATTTTGCCTCAAGCCTTCACATTACTGTTACATTCAGGTATGAAGTTAGATTCCTCTTGCTATTGAGCAGAAGAGTACAAGAGAAAATTTTATCTTTAATTAATTTTTCTGGGTCCCTTGTGTTCCAAAAATACTACCAATGATCCAGAAGTTAAGTATTTGCATGGATATTCTTTATTTTCAAATAGATTTTCTGTAGTTTTATTTGAAGTACCTGTAGTCTTTAACTCATACTCATCATGAATACACTTTCAGTGAGGGTCTTGCTCACCTGATATGTAAATCTCTGAGTGAGATACTAGGTTGATACTCCTGGGCAATGTAAATACAATTGATTAAAAACACACATCAGCACATCTTCAAAGTGCAAAGAGGGGTCTTTTAAGCAAAAATATCACATATTTTTTTGAAACCATCAATAATGGTACAGATATTCAGTTCATTTCAAGTAGGAGACCAACACTGAAGCTTAGGCAAAGTATTTTCCTACTGCGGTTAGATTTTAAAAGATCTGTGCACATGGGAATCAAGTTGCACTTTGCTTTGTGGGAACCTCAAACACAATGGTTCCAAGGGTGATCTTGTGGGAAACAAAAAAGGGGTTTGTAGGTGGAAGGAGATGTGATGGCATTTGACAAAAACTGGACCACAAGTGGCCTGAAACCATTCTGCAGTGTTTGCAGATCTTTATTTTTGTAAATTTCAAAGAGAAATAAAAGTACTGAAGATATTCAAAGCATGACACAGGTTTGAGCTATTAACTTAAATACCTCATAGTTTTGCAATGTGCGTATGTATGTCTTATCTTCAAAACCATGCAGGTATGTCATAGCTCTCAAAAAGCATCTCTTAACCTTAAACTCAAATGTTTAAAGTTAAATTATATCATATCTCCATCCTCTAGCAGACATTTGCAACTCTTTTGTACGCAACTGAAAATGCTTAATTGGTCTAGATGTACTCACTTGCACAATTATAAAGTGAAATAGGATAGCTGACATTGCAGGCTGAGGATGTGTAATCCATAAAAATGTGATAACCTGTTCCAGTTGTAATTCCCCATAAAATAATTTTGATTAATTTATCTGCCCATCATTTCCCTGAAACACTGTATAGAGATCATAAAATCAGAAAATAACTCATATTTCCCTTTCCTCCAAAGAAATTTGTGGGGCCAGGTACCTTTACCAGAAAAACAAGAGAGAGATAATATCGCATGTAGAATTACTCTGAAAAACAAGTAAGAAACCCTTTCTGGGGTTAAAAAAGCATGACTAGCTTATACCATTCCACTCTTTCAGTCTTCTCTATGCAGCACAAGTGTGTGGTTCTTTCTGGCGCACCAGAGAGTTCAGTTACTAACTCTCAACCTCTTTCCTGAGATGCTGCATAGTCCTTCATTCAATGGACATAACTGTGCAATTATTTACTTGGTGAAAAAAAATAATTTGAAAGAAAGCAAAGCTAACTCAAAAATAGGGAAGATGGAACACAATTAAAATATACACTTGCTTTAGCCTATCAAGCTTTACTCTCCTCACGACTTGAGCTAGACAGGCTATTTTCAGGCTATTTACCCAGAAAGCATAAAGTAGGTGTATGTCTGTGAAGCAAACCCCCGTGTCTGTAGTCTCCCACCAGTCAGCCCCTGCTGGTTTATTCAGAAGTGCCTCACCATCTCTCAGCGCTATTAACTATTCTTTATGGGGCCAAGTTGGCTACTGTTTTCCAAGGCAATTTTTCCAGCTACCTATGTGGGCCCTAAGGCTCACCAAGGTTTACAAAGACCTTTAAAACTGATTTTTACACAGCTTTCAAGGCCTTGCCAACCTAGTTTAGAAACCACATTTCACAGTGTGATCTTGGCCCTAGCCAGATCATGTGTGCTGGTCAACACTTGAAACTTCCACTGGCTTGTCTGTGCAAGGTAAAGCATGTCAATGTGGTCATGCCAGTAAAAGCTCAGTGCAAATATATAATTATAAAGAAGTCATTTACAGCTACAGGTTATTTCAGCCCCCTCACTCAGATGAGATACAATATTACAAGAACTTTCAGTGGAAAGGAGTTCATACTGGGACTGTTAGGGCTTTAATTATAATCCTGCAGTTAAAGCAGGGAAAAAAAATAATCCTGCACTATCCTTTCAACCAAGAAGACGGGTGTTTTTCATCATTCTTTCTAAAATCATTTCCCTCTGTTTTGAAGTATGGTTAGAGGCAAGTGCTCCAAATCTTCTATCAAATTTGGGTCTCTTTGACGATCCCTCTAGGCTCCAGTTCCGCTGTATTAATTGAAGCTGAGTGCAGTAGGAAATTCGGCCTCATAAATTTTAGAAGTGCATATTTATCTAGTAGTACTATAACCTGAAATACATTTTAATTCTTGATTTCACTAATCACTTCTTTCATATGGGAAAATATGTTGCCATGGTGAAATCTTACTTTTTTTTTTTCTTTATGGGAAAACATCACAGAAGACCATTAGGAAAGTGTAAATAATTCCTTCCTTTATAATGCTTGCTGTGCAATACATCTTTGAACAAGTTACTAACATATGTTAGTAACTCCTTGTTATAAACCATATAACAAAATGCCTGCACCTAGCTCAGAAGGGCGTTCTGAGAGCTGGGGCTTGTAAAGATCTTTTGAGGATGAAAAGCATTATATGACTGTTGAGCACTAATCTCGGCCATGTGGACAAGCTGCGCACATTCGAAGTAAAAACCTTTCTAATAACATCCATCTGCATCTTGAATACAAGAATGAAATTGTAAGACAGCCTGTCAATGATCAAGGCTTTTTCATGCAGCTCACTGTTTGGCAGCTTGCCAGCTCAGAGAGCCTACGGAGGAAAATGGCTCCAAAGGAAAGAATGTGCATGTTAAGCAGAGGACAGCCTTTGTGAAGGGTGGGAAAAAGCAAGACAGATACCCTGAAATGCCAAAGTGCTCTCTGATACATGGAGGAAAGAGGTGAGACAAACTGTAAGGAAGAAACTACAGTAGGCAGGAGCCTCCTCTTCTCACTAAAGATGACTCTAGCCTGTTTACACTAAACTGCCAAAATACAACACATTTCTACTTCAGGACCAAGCCTGCTTTACATTAAGGATGTTTCTCTGTAGATAGGCTGGGAGAAGCCAGCGAAGGATTTATTTGAAACTGTGGCACCTAAACCAGCTAAGAATGCGTGTCAACCTCCAAAACTCTATTAATGATATCACGATGTCTTTCAAAAAAGTTTGTGAGGCAATGCAGTAGGATCTGAGCTTGCTGAGGAGATCTGAGAAGCTCCAAGAAGATCCGAGAAGTGATGCTGACCTTTTTATTCAATGGGACTTATCTCGCTGGCAAAGGCACTTTAGCTGGTGCTGCTGACATGCACTGGTTCCCTTCTATTACAAGCCCCTGTGCAGAATCGTCAGCAAATTCTTTTGCCTGATATATATATACACACACACACATATATCCAATGTCAGAATTAGCCCCCTTACTTCCTCTCACCAGTCATCTACGTATTCATTTCACTCAAGCTGTGCTCCAGCTGTACAGCGTTGCAATGCTGCAGCAAACATATGGAGTTTCAGCCAACAGTCTTCCTTCACTTCCTACAGCACTTTAGTCTCTCTCTCCCCACAGCACTTCGTGCACTATTTCAGATGCAGCAAGGTTTAATCAAAGTAAAATATGCAAGTATTAAACTAATAACAAGAAAATCTTCATCTGTCTTCCTATATTGAGAAAATTTTGTAAGGAAAGATTTCCAGTCTTCCATTAGAATGTTTACCTGCAAGAGATTTCTTCTCTAGAAATCATTTAGATAGTACCTTTTATTCTGATATCGTCTTTACCGAAAAGTTGATTCCAGTCATGACTCACATGTAGCCTTTCATTCAAATTCCTGCCATATATAAAAAGCCCAAAACTAAATATTTAAGCAGCTTTTAATTCACGTTATCTTGCCACAGATCACTTTAGCACAATTCATCAACTGCTAACATGATCAATAATTAATGCGGCTGCAGATCATCTACTTCAGAGTTCTGCCAATACTCTTAATTTCTTCCCGCAGTTTGCTTCATAAGCCCAGGGAGAACAGGACAGCTCTACCATGGTTCCCTGGAGTGAAATTCATAGAGGAGCTAAGTCCGCTGAAACAACGAAAGAGCCCCAAACAAACAAGTAAACAAACAAACAAAAAAACCAAACCCCACACCAAAGCAAAATACTTTGAATACGCTCTCAGAAGTGTTCAGGATCCAACAGATGAGCCCTTTTTGGTGAATTTTCCTTTTGTGGTGTATTATATTACTAATCTCAGCATTTGATTTCCTGACCTCCCCCTCTCCACAGCAGGGATGGCAGAAGAGCACATGTCCATATCTCAGCTCTTCTAATCCAAGGCCTGGCTTCTTAAGTCAAAGTCTTTGCACCTGAAACTGAGATGCCACACAGTAGACTGAAACAAACACTATTCAGCGAGGTGGGGATATCTGCTGTTCATTTTGAAACTCTTTTAAAATAAAACAAACTACCAAGACTAAGCAGGTAGAAAAAGCAGACTATGTGCCACAGCTGCAGTAGTGCCTCATATTTCCCTCCATCTCTGAAACAGACCTGTCCAGCAAGACAGCTTACTTGTAAGGCCTGAGGAAGCCCTGATGTCCATCATGTGGTTGCTTCAAAACTGCATGTACCTTTGCAAAGTTTTTTACTGACATTGCTGTTGGTGTTGCTGCTGGAAATGTTGAAATCATGCGATTTAACCTGCAGTCCAAAGACACAGCAGTCATATTTTCCCATCTTCTCTCTTTCTGTGACTTATTAGGCCTTTTCTATACTAAATAAAAGCATGCCAGTAGAAGGGTGGTCTTTTACTTTCAGAATGAGACATGCACCATTAATTGCAGAAAAAGTTTGGATAGTGTAAATTCAGACAACAAAAATAAAGGTTATCCCCTTCCTGTAGGAAAATCAATACTAGCATAAGCACATTTAACAAACATGGCATTGCTTGTGTAAGTATAACACCTCTTTAACTGCACTGTTATTTTCAATGACTGTACTTTTCCATGGAGATGAGGGCTTGAGGATGAAGCCAGCCTTTGAGCCTGCCTGTGAGTGCAAGGTAGCATTGCCCAACATTGCAGATGACCATTGCAGATGACAGATGTACCCAGGTCCTCGAGGTGCCTGGCAGAGGCTGGGTGTACTCTCCCCTGGCATGACAGAACACAATATAATCTGGCTTGGGGAAGAGGCTATTGGGAAAGTAAAGGGAGGAGGAGTGAAAAATTGGAGACCAGACCAGGAAAAATAGGAGAGACTGAGACAAGTCACACTGGGAGGAGCGGCTGAAGGGCCAAGAGAAGACAGCAGCAAAATGTTGTTGAACAAGTAACAGTGATTCAAAGCCAGTGTCCATCAGCTCAGTTCTTATTCAGAAGATCAGCATGTGCTGGTGGGTGTGCATAGATAGACATTGTCGATCAAATGCTCCAATACTGCCCTTTAGGCATGGTTAGGAAAAGGAAAACTATTAAACTGACACAAAAGATGCTTCAGTACACAAATCAGAGCTGCCACATATGTTTAACTAGAGTGCAAGGAACACCATACTATCCTTGATTATTCATTAATTAGAAGTTTGTTTCAGATGTGGTTAGAAATATACTGGAAACCCCTTGCTGAGCATTTTTAATATTGTATGCACTGTTGAAGCACCAAGGATTTGTATTGCACCATACCCGTCCTTTGGATTTGCTCACTTAGAAATGGCTTGTGCCCTAAGGTGTTTACAAGCGAATAAAAAAAGTGGGAGACAACAGATGGAACCAGCAGCTGGAGGATCGGCAGAAATCAAGGCAGCTCTGACAGACATGTCAGCCAGACTTTTGTCTGGGGCTCTCTTATTCCATATCTTTTGCCAGCATCAAAAAAACTCAAATCTCAACAAAATTACTGGATGAACCAGAAAAAAAGTAACTCTTGAGAAGAACCTGCATGTCCTCACTCAGATCACTTTCATGGAGTGGAAAACCCTGAAGAGCCACAGGTGCTGCCCAGGATCCACCTTTTTGACCCCCAAAGCAGCAAATAGCAGCCGAAACCCAGGAAGTCAGGGTCTCTAAAACTCCAGTTTCCTGAAGACAAATAATTTTACTTGTCAATGGGCAATCTCCAGCAGACTTATTGAATTCAGTGAAACAGATGTGGGCCTCACTTGGAGTCAGCTCTCTAGGGACACTTGCAGGGGCTGCTTCCCCAGGGCTGCCATCCTGCCAGTGGGGGGCCTGGGCCAGGCCAAGACCAGGGACACTTGTGCAGGCAAGGGAATGATGTGTAATAGTGCACTAGTTCTCAGCACCTGCCTGGGTGGAAGAGCCTGCAGCCACTGTGATGATGGGCACAGGAGCCCTGGTACAGCAGGGGCTGGACCGCTCCCAGGCAAGGAGAGACCATACCATGCCACCTTCCCACCACAGGGCTTTGGTGGGGAGACACTCATGGAGTACATGATGGTGCTGGGGTCTCGGAGCCCCTCAAACAGCAGGGGTACTGCTTCAGCCTAGAGCAGGACTGCAGGTCCTATGTGGGCAGGGAAAGGGCAGTGTTACTGTGTATCTTCACTGCCAGCATTTGTCCGGTGAACCTCAGTTAAATATGATAGATTGGTGATCAAAGCACGAGCAGCACGGTTAAAAAGGATTAAGCAGTAACAAAAAAATGATGTTAGATGGTACCACAGTTTTTGTCTCATTGGACAGTTTGATGCCTAAATAGAAAAACTCCTTCCTTTTGATGTTTACATTTTTTGTATCAAGTAAGTATCTGGGTATTTTTCAGCCTCAAGGGATTATTTATTGTGTGCTAGGCTTAAAAAGGCACGCACATCTAGAGACAGTAACATGAACTGGATGCTTTTTCAGTGTAGAAGCTTTTATGCCCTGCTCAGCAATTCTCATTCATTACTTTAAAAGTGCGACCTGCACCTCCATATTGAAGAAAAAGCCCTGGCAGTGTTCGAAGGGAGAATGAGGTTCTGGTCCAGGGACTAAATGAAAACCTCCTGCTGAGCACCAGCAAGGATTTCTCAGTGTTTCTAGCTACAGTTCCATTTGAATTTCAAATGTACCAGTTTAAAAGGAAATACTCCAGAATAAAAATAATGGGCTTTTATTAAAAGAATTTGCATTTGTTTCAGAGACTGCTTTTAAATTATAGTGATGATCTGTGCATAGATTCACACTAATAATGATTTTATTTAGAGACTGATACATTTCGATGCACTTGTATCTTGTAGTAATTAAACAAGAATTGTACAAATTGTACTTTAATATTCCATTTTTTCCTTAAGTGCCAAATTACTAGAAACAATCTCTGGGTAGTATAAATTGAGTTGCAATACAGTATATGTGCTCCAGTAGCAGTTCATATACGAGTACCTACTCTTCAAGTTATACACAGCAGTAGTTTCTGCTCTTGAGGTACAAGTTGCTGAAACATAAAACCTGCAGTTTGGGGTCAGATTAAGAATTTATATCATCTAATATCCTTGACAGAATTGCTCTTAAATCTCATTCACAAGTTTTGCCTTGCAACTTCTTTGCGACAAAAGTTGAGTCAATTTGGCCATGAACTGAGTGAAAAAAGAATTTCCTTTGATGTTTAAATATGTTTCTAGCAATTTAATTCTAGGTTTTGGCTTATGAAATGTTGCAACTGCTCCTTATTCATCTTCTTCAGAAAGGTCATTATTTAACATCTCTCTACCACAGCCTTTTCAGTCATTTCTGAGAGAGAGAGAGAGAGAGAGAGAGAGGACATAAAATTTCTGTTGACTTCCTGAAAAAAAATGATGTCAAATATATTGGTTTTGATTCTAGATTACCGCTGGTTTTCAGTTATTAAGATTTACAGAATGGCACAGGTAGATAAGTACATCCACATCAACCCCTTTCTGTACTTTTTCTCATTTTAACAGGTCATTTCATGAGACTGGTAAGAGTGGGGAATCAGAACTTCACACGATATTCAAGATATAGGTGCAGCACCAATATATTCAGTGGCATATTATCTGGAGGTCATGCTGAATTGCCTGTTCACTAAAAGCCAACATGATACCATCCCCACTCTTGTTAGAAAGAGCACACAGTGGTAAAATTGCGTGGTGTAAGTTGTATAAATAGCATCCAATGACAAAACCAGCCTGGCAGTTTACCTACTCAACCCTTCTGCAGCATTGTTAATATCATTAAAAAAATTGAGCAAGTTTTAGAAAAATGTCGAGTTGGATAAAGTTATTTCAATTCAACTACTGTGCTACATTCTGTCCTAAGAAGTTTTTCTACCTAAAAGTTTTTCTACCCTTTTTTCCTTTCTATCTAATATCATGGTAAGACTGCTGTTACTCTCACTAGGTGGTGGATTACACTCTTTTAGGAGCATGGTTTTTCTGGAGAAAGCACTTTTCCTGAGAAACTTGTCTTGGAAAGTGCTTTGGCTCTTCTTGCTGACTGTCATTAATCCAATAATGTCACTACAGTATTGTGTGACACAGGCATCGCTCCTGTGAAAGATTTGTGCCAGGTAATTCTGAGACAAGAGGAATAGTCAAGGTTATTTTTAAAGCAGTAGAAGTAACTTAATCGCAGGAACATAATCACTATTCGAGAATGCACAGCTTGCTATTAGTGACACTGATATCTTGAAAAGGGAAAAGTAAAATTCACCTGATTATTTATAGCGTTTTATTGCACATAATGGAGCAAGTGTGTTTTTGCAGATTTACAAGTTAGCAGATGGGTTCATAATTAGTGTATTATTCATATGCATTGTAGGACTCTTTAGATAAAGAGCCAAGCATCTATGTTCAAAGTTCCTAGTATTTCAGATAGGCCTATGATTACTGTTCTGTTTCTGGTGGTTTAAAGATAAGAAGATTATTTTTTTTAATCCCTTAAATAATTCCTTAAAAATAAAATGGGATTTATTTATGTAATAGTATCTGTAAGCTTCTTGGTTCAGATTTCAACAAAATATATGATTCTCTTGTCATGATCCAATTTTTAAAAAGTAATGTACTCACAGATGTGTCCTAGGTCCTGCTCCAACTGGCAACCTTAAGGTCAAAAGGGGCTTGATCTTCTCATATAGTTTCAGAACCCATTTTCTCAAGGAAGCAAAAATTATAAACTAAATAATAAACCTGACCAAGCAGGACTTCTTCACTATATCATTTCAGTTATTCTCATGGAGGATCCTGCTTATCTGCTTGAAAGACTGTTAGCAGGTGACAGGAGAGTACAGCTTGCTTTTATTTCTTCTGCACTTTTCCAGCCTCAGGCTCTTAATCAAATCTAGGAAAATAAAGATAAGCTAATAAAAGCAGAGTTAAATACTACTTGACGTACAGTGCAGGTGATACATAGTACCTTCTGAAAATATCTAACTGAGGTATTAAAAGGACACTTCTTGTGTTTAAGGGTCCCATTATCTCTGTCTTCATAACATATATGTAAAAAAGGAAAGTGCTAAAGAAATACTGTGACTGTACAAGAGTCTGAGCTACCGTGCTCTATGCAAGTGCCACAAGTGATGGGTTGTGATTTCAGAGCCTCCAGGGGGGTTATATTGTAAGACTCAAACCATCCTTCTGCACCAGCCTTCATCTGGTGATTGCTGTAGCCCCTGGTTTGCATGCAACCCCATTTCATCCCCCCAGGGATGAAAGGCATTCACCTCTGTGCATTCCAGGGTGGGAACACTGCTCTTGCTGCAGCACTCCTCGGGACTATGCCAGCTCAGCACTCCTGACCTTCAACCACTTGTTCCCATCTCACACTCTTTGTTTTGGCACAACTGTTTCTTCCCAAGCCACCCCCTGAGGCCACATGGAAAATGAGATCAGTGAATTGATGTGTTAAAAATAAACCAAAAAAAAAACCCCAAAACATTTTACCATGTGGTTGAGAAGCAGTTGTTTCACTGCCCTGGGCATCCCCAGGTAGGCAGGTGGAGGGGCTGAAACTGGCAATGCTGCAGAGAAATGGCACATGGCATCACATCCAGCGCTGGTGCCTCTTATTAGATGATGACCTCAAGGTAGTTCTCAAAGGGTGGATTCCTACACCAAGAAGCTGAATGTCATGACTGACATTTTCATGGCTGTACTCAGGATGTTGAGATACCCTAGGTATCTTTTTTCTCTAAAAATAGCCAAAAGAGAAAAACGCAAAAAAAAGAGCAGAGAGATGCAGGAAAGTGTTGAAGTCTATGCTGTCTCTGATGAATGGTTACCTCTGTTTACTGATTGTCATTTGGTGCTTTTCAAGAGGAGATACATTTAATAAATGAAACATGAAAAGCAGTTTATGATGCTGAAATTTTGCCTACATCTTTTGAAGAAAATAATGGAAGTAAAATAAGCTGGAGAGATGTATTTGTATTTGGAGTAACGTTTGAAATTACAGTCTGTAACAGAGAAACAGCTTTTCATTTTTTCTCCATTTTTTGTTCAAAAATTAATGTTTAGTGCTTTGTCTGGCTTGACTTAGAAGTTTAAAACAGAACAGAAAACCTTCTCATCACTGATTTAGAATCACGAGCCCTGGGGTTCTGTTTTCTGAGCAACTCACTCTTCCTGCAAAACTAGAGAGTACTTTCAGCTCCTGTGGAAATCAATAGGTTCTGTTGTAAGCACAAGTCTAGGTCCTGCTTATACTTTTCATTAAGCCTTCATGAAACAGCAATTGCTAGATAACACCAGCTGTAGCCATTTTATACTGGAAAGCAATTGGGATGTTCCAGTTAAACTGCAACCAGGAACTCTGGAACTCCAGAAAAAGAGAAGTCCACACATGGAATTAATTTGAAAAGAGTTAATCAGAGGAACGCCAAGCTCAACTCATGGTATTTGCTATTTGTTTATATGGTTTAAGTCAGGTTAAAGATGTTCATCACAGGGTGACAAGGGCAATTTTGGCCTTTATTCTCTGAAAATTTACACAAAATATGCATAACCATATCCACCACGAGTAGTAATCCCTACTACCAGCTTCAGCTGGTCAGATTAATGCCATCTGGAAGTTATTGTTTGGTCAGTAGAATGAACTATTTCTGTTGTTGTTGAGGGAGTGGGAGGACACTAATTCCCTAAAGGGTGTTGTAAATTTAAGCAATGGTTCTGTATTTAGCCATGGTTTAGTTCTGTGCTTTTAAATATGCCCTACTAGCATATGTGTTTGCTGGGATGAATAAGACCGCTAGGATTTATGTGATTATTTATTTACATTAGTATAAATAAAATGTATTGCCCTAGCTTATAATTAATACATATATGGAGTAACAGTGAAACAAAAGGAAAACCAGTCTCAGTGTTATTGAAATAACTGTCATTCTTACTATCATCTCTTCCCTCATTCATCATTCTGGGAATATACCCACAGCTTTCTCCAAAAGCTTGATCAAATAAATATGTCCTTCACTGAGCCTAGAGAATCAGTACATCTGGACAAGCTAGGGAGCATACTGCAGAGATTTCAAGACTGCACAGTGTGTGAGCTGCCAGCACTGCCTCTCTTTATCTGACCAAGAATAGCCTGCTCAAACGCCTTTGCTAAGCCAAAACTGTTGAGAGGCAGTCCCTTGGGAATCAAGCCAGGGTTTTTCCCAGTGACAGATATATTCTATCTTCATCCTTACTAATGGAACATTTATAATTGATTTCCTTTGTTTAACCTTTCCCTTGCTTCTACAAGGAGAAACAAAAGTCTAAACTTTGCTTTCTGTATGACAAACATGACGGCATTCCTTACAGAATGTTAATCACACAGTGGGAAGTATTGAGAGACGCTTGGTTTGCCATTAAATTACAATTCAATTTCTAGCAATTATTCTGAAGTCCAAACAGACCAATAATATATGTAATTAGTGAGGATTCTTTGAAAAGGGAAATGTACAGTTAAAGGACAGTTCAGACTGTGGAGTCGAAAAGTGAGAAACCTGATGGAAAAATCAGGACAAAAATCCAAGCTCTGGGAGCAAAGTTGGTTTTAGAGGTTCCTGCTTTTTATTATTTCACCTATGGCACAGTTCACTGCCTTTGCACTTGTGCTGATGGCAACTGTTTAGAGGCTGTGCTGTAAACTGGATTAGTGAAACAACCTGAGGAAGATTTCCCCACGATCTCCAAATAACAGTGAAAAA
Source organism: Neopelma chrysocephalum (assembly GCF_003984885.1). NCBI lineage: Eukaryota > Metazoa > Chordata > Aves > Passeriformes > Pipridae > Neopelma > Neopelma chrysocephalum. Next base: position 17,689,748 of record NW_020897700.1, read on the forward strand.
TGCTATAAATTAGCAGGATTGCTTAATGCAGAAGCCTTGGAACCATACTGTGCATCAGCTATTAACTCAGAGAGGTGAGCTCGGGTAGTATCTGCTCCTCAGAGCTCAACTGCTTATTACAGGATGTTGGAAATTTGGATACAATGTTAAAGGAAGCATTTCATGGAGTGCCCATACTTAAATTTTAGCCCTATGCTGAATAGGACTGAATCTGGTTTTAAAAGGTGTCCTTCACTGTTAATGCAACACAGTCAAAACAAAATTGCCAACCTTTACTGAAAGGCTGAGCTGACTTTGAACTGTACTGGAGTCACGTTTGTTTCAATTGTCTCTGCACATAGTGATCTATTTTCAATTTAATATGCATCCTGAGAAAACATATGGTTTGGAAATTAAGCCCTTGCCTAGGAACAGGAGTCAAGTATTATCTATAGTTGAAAACTCAGCATGATTAACTTTAAGTATAGAAACTGTTCCAGAGTAACTCCCAAAGTGTATCACAAAAAAAGTTCCTATCTGTTCCTGTTTTGCTTCACCCATTTTCAAGAGCAGCTTCACGTGAAAAGTTACCCTGCTCTTTTGTACTTTTGTTTTTATTTTGTGATAACTACGGTAGTGTGGAGGATGTGTTTTTTTTCAGCTTCAGTCTGGATCAATACAGCTCTACTACCTAAAGCAATCGCATAACTATCAGTAGACCAGCAGGGAATTGATTTAAATCTATACCAGCAATGAAGTCGTCTAACATCATCAGATGCTTCTCCAGTAGAAGACTTTGTCAGCATGCTTCTAATGGTTCATCCTTTCAACTAAAAACATGACTTGTGGCTTTTTCAGGGCCCTGAAGCCACACTATGCTTTACAATCTCTGTGTGACAAAACTTCTGAGTGGTGCAGAAGGAACTCCGGCTGTTGCCCAAAGGAAGACCTGTCTTCCACTGTAATAATGCAATATTTCTAGGACTTTACATTTTTGTCAAAAACACGGATGACAAATATTTCCTTCTCAGTTGGAAACCTGTGTGGAGTTTGTCTGGCTAAATGATATTTGAAAGTTGAATCATTATAACATCCCAGTTACAGAGGTGATGATGGCAATGGTGCCTCTCAGACAATCATGATCTCAACAACTTAGTCATACTAAATTTGGAATTTCTCTTTTGAAGCTATTATCCAAGTGCTTTGTAATAACCATTAAGGCAAAAATCTGCCTTCATATCAAGCTCTAACAAGTCTCAGTTTTGACAGTAAAAATATCAATACTAATCTCAGGCTGCAAATTGATGCTACAGAGACTTTGGTGATTTATGAGTTCCCATAACACTCTTGCCCTGTTTGCACAGGGCAGAGACACAGCTTGCAATGACCAGCCCTTAGGTTAAGTCTCTACCTCTCTGTGTTGCTAAAGCAGCTTTCTAAAATTTGATTTACTTATTTGTATCTAGTCCATAAGAGCACAGGGCTCCCTGAAAAGAGCACCATTGCACCATTGACTATGAAGCAGTGACGTGGAAGCTACTGGTGAACCTGAGCATGAATAAACCTCTGAGGTTAGCTGTGTGCCTTACCCTCCAGCCTCCTATGTTGCCACCAATGAAAACTCAGGTCGTCACACTGGGTGGGACTTATGAGTTTTTCCAGACAGATATCCCATCAGCAATGGAGAGTACAGCTTCATTTTGCTTTTCTTATACCACACTTTCTGATCATGCACCTCAACAGCTGGAACAGCATCTCATTCCATAAATTCAGACCCTTTCATAATTCTGCACTAAAGTTCCTTTCAGATACATCTCTGGATGACATGGAAAGTCTCTTAAAATCACTGGAGTTTGTTATGCAAAGTAACTTTGTAGTCAATATTTTAAATCGACATCGAGATATATTGAATGGAATTAAAGCCACTTTAGTTCTGGATTAGAATAAAATCATAGAATCTAATTCAGTAAACCAAAGCCACTTTAAATTCATATCTTTCGCCAATGCATACTCATTTCCTGAACATGTTTATATAAATAAAACTGAAAGGACCATTTTAAAAGGTAGGCACCCAATCAAAATGACAAGAAGTTGCTCTTTACTAGAAGGAGACTAATTTTGTTTCACGTCATGCTGCTTTTTCAACAGCCAGATTTTTGGAGCAGGAAAAAGGATTATGTGACCCCCACTGCAGGAGACATTCTAACAAAAGATATAACAAGTACGATGTTCTTGCAAAGTGGAACAGCTGTATAATGTTCTTGCTTTATAAGTGAGATAAAAGACAATAAAGTATACTGAAATAGGTTAGTAGCAAAAATAATTTAAATAGTGTGTTTCTCTGACTTTTCTGTCTATAGGCCCAGATGCTATACATGATTACTGAACTTACTCCCTACATCTGCAATGATAGACAGTGCCAGTAATGCCAACTATTTGTGGTGCCTGGCTCCCCCATCTTTCATATGTATCACCTCACAGATATCACTACCCTGGTAAAATTGGGTGGCATGTGAGGGAACTCAGCCATTTCACCAGGAAACATCTCCAGAGTAGAGCATATGTTAAGGTGAGAAAGACTTTGTCTATGAAATTACTTGAGTTGCAGAAGGAAGAAAAAGGTTGTGCTCTGCTTTGCAGTTTCATTCTGAATTATCATTAGGGCCAAGATTAATAATGGACTAAGGAAGGGACAAGAGAGAATACAACTGATAAAAACTGTACAAGCAAAACATCAACCTAGGCTTACAGAGGCTTCAAGAAATATTTTTCTAACATTTTGCCTCAAGTCAGGCTCCCAGGTTCATGAGGCTGCCTGACTAAAGCAACCTATCCAGCACAATATAATGTTTGCATTTAAGGGCTGAGTGGCTGTGGGCTGCATTTTTCCACATGACTGGAGTAGACAGAGATGTGGGAGGAGCTGTTTGAGGGAGCGAGGTCTAACGTGACATGTGCCATCAAGTGATCTGTCCTGGCTGATTCCCAAACACTGCAGAGACACCTAAAGCATCAGGTTTGCAGCCTCCCACAGGGTTTGTATGCTCACAGATGCTTACAGACCCCTGGTAATTCTGCAAACCTGCATGTTACTCAGCCTCACGCAGGGCATGGGGTGCAGAAGTAGATAACATGCTTCAGACATCCAATTTTTTTCCATTTGTGCTAGTCATTTTGAACTTCTTACACATCTAGTTACAGATGAATTCATGCTTGTGATAGGTTATAATAAAAAGTCCTATGGCTTGATTCCTGAAACAATTTGTATTTATATATGCAGATATGATACACATCAGATTTGTTCTTATACATATGCATGCAAATTCACATGTGATGACATGGCTATATTTAACATTGCTATGGCTATATTTAACATTATTATGTTTATTGCATAGTAGTTTTATAAGCCCAAAATAGGCTAGGGTTTTGTTTTATTTAGAGCCATATGAATTTACACCACTTTTTTTTCCTAAAAAAGATTTTCAATACTTAAGGTGCTCTTGCACCATGCTGCAGCATGTCTACATTGAACACTGTGTATCCCTCCAACCCTTATTAAAACACCAAACATAGAGGAAGTATATACGCTATTCATGGGGTTTGCCTGGGAGCAAATGATCCTGTCTGTGAGGGAGGAATCTTCCCAAGGACAGAGCAAGACCACTAGGAAAAGCAAGTAGAAATGAGAAATTTTGGAAAACTGTGGTACAGTTGGGATTAGAAAAATGCTTAGAACATTAGATGCACAGGTTCGTGACATGAAGGAAAGAAAAATAATTTTGGGGAGCTAAAGGACAGTGTGCAGCATTTGGTGTAACCCAGGAAGTTGGTGAAAAACCAGGAGGAATTTGGAAGTGAGGACCCATGGAGAAAGTGAGCAGGGTTAGGTGTGTGTACAACCTTTCGGAGTCTGGTTTCAGTTCTACAGTTATAAAATTTGCCTTGCTCACATGAAACCAGCTTTTGAGCTTAAGGTGTCTTTCATGCTTCTTGAGGACCTTTGAAGGGAAGTTGTAGGGATAAACTGAATTTGTAGCTAACTGGGAATCCCCTTAAACAGAAAAGACCAGCTGCTGGGTGATCAACTCTAAATAGTTGCCCTTTTTGGTTCTTTTGGTGATCTGGTGGTCTCTCCCCAAACACACAAAAAACACTCACTCTCCCCCTATCCTTCCCAGGGGGAAGATGTGTAAGACAGAGGGGTAGACTTTCCTATTTAATCTTTCCAGCTGGATGCAAAGAAGAGGAAGAGAAGAAAGTCTCCATATTTGTTTTCCCCTGCTCACAACTATTCACAATGAAAGGAATATATTCAGTAGAATATATTCAGTAGAAGAAAGTAGCTGTGGGCGTAATAAGCTGATGGAACTGCTTGACTGAGCTAACTAGCCATTGAAAATATGAAGCCTAACTGCACCAGACCTCTCTGAAAGGAACTGGTCTCTGGTACAAAACTGATAAATCTTTAATTTCTAGGGTCTGATCATTTGTGATGTAATGTGATGGCAGGGACACAAAAGTCAGCAGCATTCAGACCCTCTGCAAGCCTCGTTTGATCCCTGAGTGCACCTTTTTTGCTGTACACCACCTTTCTAGGTCAAATTCTGAATCTTCATTGATAATTTCCCTGCAAAGTCTGAATAGAGGTATGGTCCACGCTTTATTGAATATTATCTCCTGCCATTAATCAAAAAACATTTCCTGCTGTAATGAATCTGATGTGAGTCCAAACTTATGAAAACACAAATAAGGGTTTGCATATATATATTGCACATATGAATAACCTCCATGTATAGGTGTATGTGTTTGATAGGTTTGTGATATTGCTTCTCTGAATTTAACAATGTGCACCTGAACTCTTTTTGTTCTTACCAAAAAATTGCCAGCATAGAGTGTAGTAAGTGGCAATTTCATATCCCTGTGCAGAGCTGTGTGTACTTGCTTAGGAAGCAGTAGTCATTTGGGAAAGACTTGTCCAATGTTAGTAAGTACAACCCAGGGACACTGCCGACAGTCCAGATTTCAGGACTAGAGAAGAGAAATGTAAGGTCTCTCTCAATCATAGGAGAAGCTGCTGCATAAAGTGTGTTACCATTCTGCCTGACACATTCTGCAGCTCTGGCCATGAGAGAGGCCAGCAAAGGCTGAGCAATGCATTAGGTGACCAGAGGTCCTCCTGCCTTGGCCCCTCGTCCCCTGCGCAGCAAAGGGCAGTTAAACTTAGCCTACGACTACAGGGTTTTTTCCATTATCAGCTATGTATTCATAAATGAACTCTCCAATAGAGAATGAACTCTCAGTTCAATGGTTTTTTTTTTTACAGTCTATAGATTTTATAGTCTACTTTGTACTTCTAAGTGGGTATTTTCTAGTACTAAAATGGATTTGAACCATTTTCTTTATGTAAAATCAATAGCAGACATAGATTCCATGTCTTTCTCTCAAATATCTAAGCATCAACAATTTCACTACTCTAATTTTTGATCTGCAGATACTGCTCTCAACAGAGATTGAAATAAAAACAATTTAAGCTGATTAGTGAAATTAAATAGCTTTTAGGACAATTTATTAGAAAAATAAAGCTTTTAGCTCATGATTTATCATATGATCTTTAACAAATTTTAAGATAAAACACAGTGCTTATATCTACTCTCCTTTGCACCACAGATACAATGTTGAGATATTCTAACCAAGCATGTTTAAGATACCCAGACTTATAATGCTTTCAAGCATATTGTACAAAGTGGTAATTCTTAACTCACAGGGCTTCTGCCAGTGTTAATACCCCCAAACTTTTGAAAGTGAAAGCACATTGCATACTGAAGAAGGGCCTTAATGCTGTCACCATAGAGATGACACTTTGCAACCCTTATTTATGTCTCCTTGATTGCACCAAACAAATGCACTCTCTTTACAGACAAATGCTTTTTGTTTCTTAAGGATCATTTCTCTAGATGATGCTTTAAATAATGTCTTTGTAGAGACATAAATATTATTTTGTAGTGCAGTGAATTTTTCACAATAAAGACTACAGTACCTTTTCAGGCTAGAATCAGTTTGAATAAATGCAAAGAAAATTCCTTGGTTAAAATGAGAGCCAGACAGGACAGTCTCTTTGTCTGCACAAACAAGGATGAAAGAACCTGTTATTTGAAAGTTTTGCAAAATTGAACTCAAATTCATAAATAGCATGAAGCGTTTAAAATAAATACAAAAATAACCACTCAGCCCTATTCCAAAATAGCTGGAGAGTGAAAATCAATGCAGTGCAGAAGGGTTATGCACTCCCATCGCCAAAGTAAGCTGACTTTCATGCTATGCAATCTTACCACAAGAAGACCTTGCCCTCACCCCCCTCCCCCTGTTGAGCAAATGCTGCAGGGAAGGAATTTCCCTGGTCAGTGAAGTGCCATGCACATTTGTAGGTCTGCATAAGTGCTTGGTGAGAGAGAGGAAAATTATAGATGGTAGCAGAAGTCATTTTTTTTTTAACTTTAATACAAGAACAGACTTTAACACAAAGTTTGTATCTCTTGCCTGAGTGTATTTAAGCCTGCACAGGCTGTGCAGTGTGGGTCTGACCAGGTCTGCTGGTCAGCAATGTGTGTGGAGTTTATTTGCTGTGTGCAATTGCAGTTGTCTTCCCCAGCCCTTCTCCTGACAAACTCCACACTAGACCCAAGAAGCAGTGTTCCCTAAGTTACTGATCAAAACAGTTGTTTTGCCTCTTTTCTTTTTGGCTTTTACTCTAGTTTATTCTTTTTTAATTGAGCTAGTTTCCATGACAGCTAGGGCCATACAAACAAAACTCCTTAAAATACCGATTTGATTAAGCTTTTATCAAATGATAACAATCTAAACAGCATGATAAGCCCTGTCCTGACACAGAAAGCTCTGCATTGTGACCCATGGTCCGAATCCAAATCAGAGGACAACTTCGCCTGCCCTGCCACACCTAATGGCCATGGCAGGGGCAGAGGGACTGAAGGCAGCTCATCTGCCCTTCCCAAATACCGCCTGTATTTGGAGCAAGGAGCTGCTGGTTCAGCTAATAGACCCTCAGCATCAGCACTGCTACGTGCCAATCACCATGCTGTCTGGGCTGCATGTGGTTAATAGCCACTGATTTCAGAAGCTGATTACCTAATTGCTCCATCATGTCAGCTTTGACCTCATGCTTGGCCCAAATGCCCCAGTCCTTGGTGTTGCTTGCACTTCCTAGAAATAGTCTGCCTGTCCAGACAAGGAAAAGCAAGCACAGAATAGGTGGTATTAGGGACCTGAGCTTTTGACCCTGAAGGCAATACGGATTCAACTGATTTGAGGCACTTGATTCTGTGAACTTGAGCCTGAACATACACAGTTGGTACAAAGGGGGTAGATAAGATCACTGGAGCTGTACTTTTAGCTGAATAGGTAGAACTAACCTAGGAGCTTAAACCTCTCCAAATCAGGAATCATCTCCCTTTTGTGCAGACAGTATAGCGGAATCAAACCTAATTAAATTTTTAAGAGTAATTTGCTGTTGTTCCTTTTACTAGCGTTTTTATAGTAAATTGCTCATGTCTGCCAGAGAAAACCACAGAAAAACTTTGGTTTATTTCCTCTGACATATCTGAGAAACAGAGCTGCTCTATGGTCTTCTTATCTCTCAAGATACCTTATCAGGAGGAAAAAAAAAACCAACAAAACAAAACAAACAAACAAACAAAACCAAACCAAACTAAACCAAAATGTAACTCCTACTGACTGCTGTGATGGATGTCCCAGTGCAGGCTGCCTTACTGTCCCCAAGGATGTTAGCCAGGCAGCTCAGGAGGCTGCTGTAGAGGACTCAGTCTTCAGCACCCAGGGCAGGGAGAAGGGGTTGTGTCCCCTTCTGTGCTGTGGGATGTTGTGAGAGCCACAGGAGTGCTGGCAAGTCCCTCTCCATCTGAGTGAGCATCTCCATCTGTGTGCCTGAATCCAAGCATCAATGTCTGCCAGTTGTCTACTCATAATGTTTCTAACTGGGCTATGACATCTGCAAGAGGGAAATCCAATTTTCCCTCAAAGCAGTTTTCCCCCAATGCTTAGACTTGCTAGTACTGCACTGATCCACATGTGAAGTGGGATCCTGTTTTAGACTTTACCTGGGAACAGGGTTGCTTAGTTTTTCAAGTGCATGTCTAAATTATTCTGCAGTTGAAACAGCCCACCAGACATACACAATTGTTTTAGTACCGTCCTAAGGAAAATGTAGAAAAAGAGAACAGAGTAGCAGGAACGAAGGGAAGGACGGTTGTGAACAGGGAGATAAACTGGGAGATAAACATGGGCTAGTTCAAAGCTTTTGTCCAGCTACTCGTCTAAGTAGAACTCATGAGCTACTTGAGTTCTGTGGGCCCAGTAAAAAGAAATTGCCTACGCAATTGTCACTGCTTAATCCATATCTGATATGATGTTTGATTGCACAGAACCTGAACAATTACACTGAGTAAGTAGGATGAAGAAGCAGAGAACTCAGGGAGGACAATGAAACCACCCTGTTCTCTTGAGCCTCAAAGGAGCTCTGATTCAGCTATTTGTACCAATTCTTTTACCAACATGTGGCCCAAGTCCTGTCTGCAGATAAGCATGACAGGAATTCAAATAAAGACTTCTTGGGGTGCTGCTGCTTCTCTCCCCAAGACAAAAGTAATACACATGGTTATCTCACTCAAGTGAGTTAAGTCCAAAAAAAGCTTATTACTGAAGATTGAACCTTGACTTATTTGCAGTGATATTTGCTATCCTGGCTGTATTTGTGTCCCATGATCTCAGAGGTACAGTCTGTCATGGACTTTGGGTCTTTTCCCTTTTCTGTTTTCCACTTGTGACCTTTAGATGCATTTTAAATAATCCCTTACCTTTTCAACTACTCTTCCTCTTCTTAAAAACTCTTCTCTAAGTGACTCTTTATTGGCTCTTTTCAAAATTTTAAAGGAGTCAATAAACTGGCAAGCCCACTGTCTCTGCAACCCTTGCACAATGTGGAAGCAAGTAGTGATGGTTACTTTTCACATTCTCTAGTTTCGTTGTCATATCTCCACCTAAATCTTCCAGGTTGGCACGTGCTGGCACCAAAATTCATGGTAACCACTTATTAATTTTTTTAAATTTGGTCTAATCAGTGCCCTATGAGGAATTTCTCTGAGAATTCCTGGAAAAGGCATATTATTGGCATACTTGACTTTGAAGTTCAACAGATCTAATGAAAGCCTGGCACCCACTGCTGCATAAAACCATTGAGAATAGAATATTTAGCTGATATTTTGTCATAAATCCATAGGAGCGTTCCAGACCTAAACTACAATATGTTTCAAGCAGCTAAAAGAGCTCTCTAGGGAATATTTAATCCCTTTTGATGAGAGAGCCCTGTTTCACAGAACCCATTTCCTTTTTTTAGTGAGAATTAATTTTTCCAGTTATTTTTATTAATCATCTTGAAAGAAATCTCAGGTTTATAAAGCAATAATCATCTGCAGCTAGGAATGCATTACAGAAATTGGAGTGTGACATTAGAAAAAGGCCTTATGAGACTGGCAGAGCTCTCCCACCAAACCGTGCATGTGAAAAGAACTTACACCATGCCAGAATATACAAAGTTCACCACAGTCAGGAGCTCTGACTGCTGAGGCATTCATAATTTAGGTAAAACACAGAGCTGTGAGAAGAACTAAGGGCATTTACGGAGAAGGACTGCCCAAGGAGTTTCATTGTATCTTCTCACCTTTCTCCAAAAATAACCACTGGGAAATACAGTATATTAATATATGCAAGGTAGTGACCCCCAGCAAAAAATGAGAAATGCCCCAAATCCCTCGAACTTGCCTGGGAAGCAGCAGGTGATGACTGAAGTGCCTCCATCATCACAGGAAGTATCCAAACATGCCTGCCTGCTCCCAAGACTGTGGAAAGCTGTCCTGTTCTTGCTCCACAGATGTAACCACATCTCTGCATTGCCTCAGATGTGCTGTGGCAGACGGCAAGGCCGTGGAGACAGACACATAGACACGGCTCTGCTCAGCCTCTTCCTCCCTCCCCTTTGTTCTCACTTCTGAATACTGTGAACAGGAGCTGCTGCCCTCAGGACACTGCTTCCCTTCACAGTGATCCATAGTACAAGGAGCTCTCACAGCATATTAAGAAGTTCCTTTTTCCCCCCATTGCCTGTTTGTACACACTGGAGCAGCAGCACTGGTGCCACAGGTGTCAGGGGTTCAACTGGGTGCAACAGATAGACCCATGAAAAAGCCTAAGCAGCTCTTCCAAGCTGAACTCCACCTTGCCAGTAGTAGCAGCAGTACCAGGAACAGATGGTACAGCTGGTCTTCAAAAGCAATAATCGCTCTCTAAACTATGGCATGGGTATGCTTCCTCATGTGCTGGGAGTAGGAAGTCATTATCAACTTATTTTGGTTATTACAGTAGTGTGTTGTTGTGACTCTTGTAGCCTGGTGACAAGCTACAACATAAAAATCACTTCCACAAAATCTGTGATCCCATGGAGTCTTCAGTCCATTGCTGGAAGGCAGCCAGCACCGCCAGGCAGCATTGCAGCTTTGTCATTTTTATAAAACATTCATGAAACATGCACCTTATTAAGTGCTTGGAAAGTAATTCTAGTTTAAATTGATAGATGAACAAAGAAACAGCAATTTGCTGTTGGGGAATTGTTTATTTGCTCTTCACCACAGGAAGGTGGATAGGAAAACAAAGTCACCCAAGTTGGAAACAAATAAATTAAATGCGTTCAATTAGCTAATGGAGTGTCTCACAAAAGGTTGCAATATTAGAAAATTAAATTAGGTCCTCCTAATATGCTGAGTCATTAACACTTTTTTTTTTGAGAACAGCCTGAAATACTCAGGGGATTATTTTTCACCGTCGGCTTTTTGCTCTCCCTGCCATACCTTTTACTCCTAATTCTCTTCAGTATTGGAAACAGTGCTAATTTGTGAAAAGCATTTCTAAGCTAAATACCTTTGCTGTAATTCATGAGTACAAGAAACATAATTCAAATAATTCTAAAGGAACATGGTGTCCTCAGAGATCAGTTTCATGAGCTATTACATGATTTAGTACCACTGGTTACAAAAAGACTCAACTCAAGGATGTTCACTGGTGGCTTCCTACGCTTTTTTACAACAACTGAAAAAGGAGGATAGAAGCATTTTGAATTTGCAGTCCTGTCCTCGCAATGTTATTCCAAATGAGCTAAATCCAACTTACATTAGGTTAATTAACACCAGCGTGGCATTTGCTGGGGACACCAACAGATTGGCCAGACATACTCCTTGTTGCACTGCTACAGTAATGTGCTCTGCGTGGTGTGGTGGCAGAGACTTCCTATTCCCTTCACGCCATCCCAGTTGGAATGCTGCAGGGTCTGTGGTTAGGAAACACAGTGCACATCTTTGTAACTCTACCTAGACCTTGCTTAAGAGACAGGAAGAAGGGACGGGGATGTTTCCTGCAAGTACCTACGTAATAAAGTACATCTATTTTCAGAGCACACACTTTGCAAGCATATCTGATCTCATCCAAATCATGAGGTGGGGGGTCCTAGGTGACCCCCAGCCAAGCTAGAGGGGAGGCTGGAGGAAGAAGCGGTGCTCAGTGCCGACTCCTGTTCTCGGTCAAGCGGAACTGATCTGTCCCATGGAAAAAAACAAAGTCTGCATTAAAGATAGCTCGACAGCTGGAAGCTCAGGCAAAGGTCCTGGGCAGTGGGGTAGGGTTGAAAAAGACTGAGCTAGAGACATAAAGGTACTTTTCGACAAGAGTATTTCTTTCCCAGGCAAATAAAAGACTCAGGTACATATGGAAACTTATTATCCTCACGTGTTTAAAATCAAACTCTTTGCTGGGTGAGATCTGGCATGCCCTTATGTAAGCAAATTATTTTTATCTGCTTCCAGCCTAATAGAGACTCGACTATTTTGAGAACTCATAGGTCTCATTGCTATGGAAACTAACTCTGTATCTTTAGGTCAGTCTTGTTATCTCTGATTCGCAGAGTCCACATCTAATGTTTAATTAAAAAAAAAAAAAGCCTAGTTGTATTTGCTGTTTCAGTCCCACTCCTCATTACCCTTTGTCTAACTCCTGTTTCCAAAAGCAGAGTCCAGCACTCTTTACAAGGAAGAGAAATTAGGATATTAGCAGCCAATGTAAGGTTACTGGTTTCAATGTCAATGAGAAGTGATGGGATTTATGTTGATAGTACAGACAATCAACATAGGAACATCAGCAAGCAAGTTGACCTCATCCAGGAATAAAAACCTGGCCTCGCACAGCTGTCCTCTCCTTGTTTCTCTCTTGCTTAGGAGAGTGAGTCAAAATACTCAGCTCTGAAATGCTAAACAACTCTTTTCCAATCCAGTCATCTCTATATGAAAAATTGTACTTGACACACCTCAGTTTCTTTATAGCACTAACAGAACTAAAAGGTGTTTGCGTTTCTTTGGGTTGCTTTTTCTTTGAGGGAAAATTTTGGCTTCTTCAGAGGTAGTTCAAGGACCAATATATTTCACTATTTCAGCCTCAAAAGAGTTTTCTGCATAATTCAAAGTCACAGAGAATTCACACCCAGAACTTTTTAAAGTTGCTGGAATTCTAATACATTAGTAACACTGGAGGTTTTTCTTTGTTTTTCTAAAAAAAAGTTGCCACTTCACTGACAGAAAGGTTGCTTTGTTATTTTCCACAAAAAAAGAATTATTTCAATTGTGATATATACCCACACTTGTGCTCAGAAGTGGGATGCATTGTAAATTTTGCTGTAAAAAAAGTTACTCTTTTGGTAAAGATGGTAAATCTACCAAGAAGGCAGTGCCTGTCAATAAAAATGAAATATTTTCATCCAAAATGCTAACACATATTGCTGCTTAATACATTACTTCCTATTATAGCACATATAATCTATATATCCTAGTACAGGACAAATGTGCCTTGTCTCAGTGGCCTCAGCTATAAGGGGAGTTCTGTCTCCATTCTTCTTTGCTATTGTCTTCTCTTTTCAGTTTTAAGTGATTTATTGATTTTTTTTTTCTCCTTTGGAGTAAGAGGCTAATGTCTTCTACTGGCTTAAAGATGGTTGGTTGATTTTGGTTTTTCTCCCAGAAAACTATGCTTGTATTCCTATTAAACTCTGATGCAGCTCTTTTTTTTTTTTTGCCCCCCAGCTTCTCCTGCCCAGTATGAGTGAAATCCCTATCTCACCATGCTCCCTATTTATGCAAGCCAAATATTAAAAATACAAGATCAGAGAGCAAGCACTGAAAATTTTAGACAATCAGGATTATGCAATGGTGGAAAATGAGAAGTAAACATTTCTTAAAGGTTGAAGGGCATTCAGCTTCAACAGACAGGAAAACCCCATGAGTTTAATTCTTGTAATGGATAGCAGTGACACATATTCTGCTTTGTGGGATATTATTCCATAGAGGAATGCAACATAAACCAGTAGTTAAACTAGCACTGGAAATATTTAGAAGATGTTTACTTTATATGATTAGTGACTAAATATGCAATGTTCTTGGGTATGTCATCCTCATGACTTCCCACAAGACATAATATTTTCCTTGTTGGAAAAAGCAAACAGCTAAGTTGTAGGCAGCTTTTAATAACTGAGATATTTTGGATTGATGATATAACTGTTTAAGCATCCATCAGCAAAACCATCCTGCAGCCCAACCACTTTCCTGGGCTTGCTCCCCTTATTCCCTGCATACCTTAAAAATGCTTTTCCCCTCTCCCAGTCACCCTCTCCCAGCCCAGCACTGGTACTTTCTCTGGTAGCTTTCCAATGAGAAACTTCCCACCTCAATTCCCTGGAATAAGCTGTCCCTTCCTCCCATGGCCACCACTCAGAATAAAACCTGTTTCTTACTATAATTTACTGGGTGGATCTCACTGGGCTTAACTAAAGAAGTGAAAAAGGATTTTTCTTACTGGTGTATGAAACCAGCAAATGGAGTTTTCTTTCACAAAGCTCACAAAAGTTTCAGCTATTGCAGTAAAACTGCTGCAACATTCTCCAAGTACATGCTCGTAGTCACTTAAAGAAAAAAAAAATTAACAAGCACTGTGATTAATATGATTCTGTAAAATAAGCTGATTTAAGACTTCCTACACTCAAAGTTGTATCAATATAATCCCCTCTAGCTAATCAGGTGATTTATGCATAGAATGTACCAAATCCTCTACTGTACATGAAAAAAGATCAAGCAGCTGCAAAAAAGGGAGGTGTGAAGTCTGCCTTCCTTTCTCTCAAGCCTCCCACCCTTCAGACCCAAAGCAGAACCTATTGCACTGAAGCAGGGACAGCGCAGAAGAATCATAGAATAATTTAGGCTGGAAAAGACCTTTAAGATCATCAAGTAATGCAGCACTGCCAAGTCCACCACTAAACCATGTCCCCACGTACCACATCTACACGTTTTAAATACCTTAGGGATGGTGACTCAAACACTTCCCTGGGCAGCCTGTTCCAGTGCTTCACAATCTTTCCTGTGAAGAAATGTTTCCTAATATTCAATCTAAACTTCACCTGGTGCAAGCTAAGGCCATTTACTCTTGTTCTATCATTTGTTACCCGGGAAAAGAGACCGACCCCCACCTTGCTACAACCTCTTTTCATTGACCTTCTCCAGACACTCTCCAGCACCATAATGTCTTTCCTGTAGTGAGGGGTCCAAAACTGGACACAGGATTCAAGGTGCAGCCTCACCACTGTCAAGTACAGGGGCACGATCACTGCCCTGGTCCTGCTGGCCACACTATTGCTGATACAGGCCAGGATGCCACCGGCCTTCTTGGCCACTTGGGCACACTGCTGGCTCATGTTCAGCCACCGGCAAACAGCATCCCCAAGTCCTTTTCCGCCAGGCAGTTTTCCAGCCACTCTGCCCCCAGCCTGTAGTGCTACATGGGGCTGTTATGACCCAAGGGCAGGACCCAACACTTCACCTTGTTGAACCTCATACACTTGTCCTCAGTTCATCAAAGCAGACTGTCTAGATCCCTCTGCAGAGCCTTCCTGCCGTCCTGCAGATCAACACTCCCACCCAACTTGGTGTCATCTGTGAACTGACTGAGAGGGCACTTGATCCTCTTGTCCAGTTATTAAGGTATTAAACAGGACTGGCCTCAATACTGGGCCCTGGGGAACCCCACTTGTGACCAGCTGCCGGCTGGATGTAACTCCATTTACCACTACTCTCTGGGCCTGGCCATCCAGCCAGTTTTTTACCCAGCAAAGAGTACACCTGTCCAAACTATGAACAGTCTTTTTCTCCAGAATGCTGTCGAAACTGTGTCAAGGGATTTACTGAAGTCCAGGTAGACTACACCCACAGCCTTTCCCTCATCCACAAGCACATCATCTTGCCATAGAAGGATATCAGATTGGTCCAATTAGGACATGCTTTTCATGGACCCATGCTGTCTGGACCTGATCTCCTCGTTGTCCTGCACCTACCATGCACATTTCTTCATGATGTCCTTACTGGTCTCTGCCCTGCTGCCCTCCCTGTCCTTCATCTTTTGCCTGACACAACCATTGTTCCAACTGCCCCCAGAGACCTGTGGCTCTCAGTCCACTTTCCCTGAATAACTGCACCCACATTGCCCCAAGGCCAGATCAAATGCCTTTTTAATTTTAAGAAATAGTGGCCCATATCACTTTCTTGAAGACAAAGCAGCACTGTTTTCCCCACCTCATTCTTACTATGTACCCCCATGCTGATGAACTCCTGTTTGTTTCTCACCCTCTATATAACCCTCCTGTTTTGGCTCATTACACATTGCTCAGTGACCTCCAGCCTCTGAGGTCAGGGCCAGCATTGGAGCGAGGGGATGTGCGGTGGAATGTCGCCATCCAGGGCTGTGGCTGCAGGGACGGAAATGTCACAGGCCATGGCTGGGCCTCATGCTCTGAGTTTGTCATACAAGGGGGTTACCCTCTGCTGCAGCAACAGGTTTTGTCCGCTCTATTCCTCAGCCTCTTTCATCTTTTTCCTCCCTCTTTTGTTCTGCTTTCCAATGCTAAACATGAAGCTGGAGTAGCCAGAAAGAAAACTGCTGCCTTTTTCCAACTGCCTCTTCTATGCATCCATCCTTTATGGGCATTAAACATTTTTGTTTTATTGTGAACTTTTTCGCCCAGTAGATGATGGCTGCTGAAAGAAGCTTGATTCTAAAAGAGCTGAAGCTCTGTGCTGCAGTTGAAAGGCAAAATATTGTGGAGAGCTCTGCATACCAGCCAAACAGCAAGACTTCCTCAGGGTCCTACTTCTTAAATGCTCATCTGCTAAATATGTTGCTTTTATATCATTTACAGAATGTTTCCCTGCCTTTTCTATATATGTTTGCTATGGTTTGATCATATATTATTTTTCTCATCAGCTTGAGGGCACAGATATTGATACAGCTCTTACACCACTGCAATCCCAATGACTTCAAGGGACTTACTTCCCATTACAGCAAGTGAAATCAGAATGAGTAAATACACCATTTCTCTGCTATTCACCATTAACACTGTAAATCTCATTGGAGTAAGTCAGAGAAAGCTGGAAACTAACTCTTGTTTGGCTCTGTGCATCTTGTGTGATATGCAGGGCATCCTCTTTCTCATTGAGAACCAGAACTGCTCTGACAGAGTGGAGAAGAGCCAGTGACAGTATAATTATGTGCTATTTATTTTTACTACCAAATTGGAAATACTTTATTTTCTCTAGCTCTTTCTGTTGGGAATCAAAGCACTCAAGCCATTCAGTCACCCAGAGAGGGCTTTCATCCTCTCTTATAAATGGGAAAACTCTGAGACACAGACAGCTTAAATTATTTGTTCTTGGCCATAGATGTGGTGGAGACAGAAATAGTTCCATGTTCCAGATTGCTACTTGAATACATTTAACCATAAGACCATCCTTCTTCATTATTCCTTAGTGTTTAATTTAGACACAAACATAAGAAGGCAACAAAAGCTCAGGTTCAGATCCACCACAAATCAGACACATAAAACTGCTAAACTGCATCCAGCTATCATATGGCTGCTGTAGGGAAGCTTGGCAGTTGCCTCCCTATGGAGAGGTCAGTTATGATTGCATACCATAGAGATACTCCCTGGATGGGCTGTGAGTTACTCTGGAAGAGAAAGAGAAAGGATCTGTCAAAGCCAAACATGTTCTGAAGACACATCCTCATAAACAGACCCAGGAACCGCCAACCGAAGCATGTCCTAAGTGGATCTCAAGTCATAAATGCCTTGGGGAGCCCCTACTGGGTCTGTCTGGCCTTCTGTTTCCCTCCACATGTATTAATAAAATAGTCTATCCCAATTTTTTAATCCAGAAGTTACTAATGACAGCCTTCCTCTTCCCAATGTTAACACATTTTTTTCCTGGTATTTTCCTTTAAGACTAAAAGGAATAATGAATCTCTCAATAATTAACATCTCACAGTTCTTTGTAATGAAGAGGTCATGTACTTTCTCAGCATGCCATGTACTTTCTCCATGGATGTAAGCAAGGCTAGTGATAAGTCTAGGGGAGTATTTTTCTGAGCTTTGCCTATGTACTAATCTATATCTATTGAAGAGAGCAGCAGCAAAATGGTTCAGAATATGGACACATTCAGAGACTAAGCTGGCAGTTCAAGCTCATAGTTGTCATGTCTATGTACACTATACACAGTGTTGTTTCCAACGGAGAAGCTGGTTTTCCTACCTCCACACTGTCAGCTGCACACTCATTCAAATCTGGAAGGTTTTCTTTATGTACAAGACCTAGAATATATTTGTGTTTTAAGCAATGAACAACCAAAATTATTTTCTTGTCTGTGCCCTTTGCTGATACATTCCCAGTAATGAACATACCTTCCATTTTTCTCTAAAGTAAACAGATTTCATCTACCCTTCTCACTCCCCACCTCCAATTTAGAAATGCCAGGAATTACAATTGCTGACGCTGTGCTTGCTGCAGGACTACCGAGAACTGGGGCTTTGGTACAAGCAGAAATTTGACCTGCTGTTTTCTCAGCCTTCAGCAGAGGGAAAGAGGATGTTGTCTCTCACATAAAGGGCTTTCACAAGGAACTCACAAAACCTGTTCTCAGCCAATGCTGGTTTATCATTTGAGATAAAATTGCAAGCAAATGAGTAGGGATTTTCTTGGTTTGACTGAATGTTTCTACTTAAAAAAAAAAAATCATTAAAACATTGCAGCTCAGGTTTCTCTCATTTCTCATGGCTTACAGGCTACCCTGTAGCAAAACTGTGGAAGCTGAGATTTAATATTTGCAGCAACTGATTTGCACAGGCTACAACAAATGCATTTGCAGATTTGCAGAAGAGAATAAAGAGTCAAAATCAGTTCAGTCCCTTTGTTCCCACTGTAATTTTCACTGTTGCAAGAGGCAGTTCAGTTTCGTATAATCACAAAAGCAAGCAGCTATAACAGAATACATTAGAAACACATTTGTTCAATAAAATAATGCCATTTCACAAAAGGTCATGCTTTGAGTTTTGAGGAGACTGCTAGTCATTTGCTTAAATGCCAATATATCATATCACAAACCTTTGACTTGTCTATTCCCTAGCTGCCTTAGCTACAAAAATGAAACAAATAGTATTTACCTACCATTTCAGATGTTGAAATATTTGGCTATAAATTAAAAATACATAGTACTGAATATTTAAAATGAGGCACATGTGAAATAAGACATGCAGTTCCATAAAGTGGATAACATATGGGAAATGCATTGTTAAGAGTCTCCTTGGGAAAAACAATAGTCTTGGAAAAAACAGTAATTATGAGTTTTAGCAGTTAATTGAGCACAACATTCCATGGCTCTTATTTAGAAGCCAGCTAGTTCATACTAAATTTTAAATACTTAAAGACAAACCACCATTTCAAAGAGTTTCTCCTTTCCACCTGAATGACTGCAGCCACAGGAGTCTGTTTCCAGTGACAGGATAAAGAACATCAGCATAGATATACACCACTTCTGCATTACCTCGTCCAAAGCTCTAAAGTGCTATTCCCTATCGTTTTAGTCTGCATCCTGTAAAGCTTCTAACATATTTGAAAGGCAACTTTTATGCTAGAAGAGAATTTATTTTTAACCCGGGGTAAATTTATTGCATCATTTTATCTGCAAACTCCTCTTAAATAGAGGAACCTAGCTTTTTGTCCACTTGTCTCTTGAGCACTTAGTTAATGAAGGAAGAGAATTTTGCTGATTTTATTGGGTAAATTTTGGTCTTTTTAAAATGTTGTCCAAGGAAAAAGATGAATACTTATCAGTCCAGGTAGATGGGGAGAAATATAATATTGCCTGTGATATTAATTTTTCTCTTTTTTCGTCCTGCATGATATTTAAAAGGAGTCAGGTGTCTGTGAGTCAAGTATTACTACTCAGCAGCATCTGTAGTTATGATTACTTTTTAAGGAACTATTTTTGATGATTTATGTATTTTTCAAAGAAACTATTTGATTAAATTTGACAGCACAAGGGTAATCTCATTTTTAAAAGAGTCAGCTCTAATGGATCACCTTTCTCTCAGAATTCTGAAAATGTAAAAGCATATTTCTTTCCCCATATTATAAAAAACAAGTAAAAGGAATGGGTTTTGTTAGCTCTCACATCTAGTAACTCCATAAATGACACCTGAAATTCCTCAAGTGTGCCATCATGAGGAGGTTGTGCTTTTAGAGTTTCCACCTGACTAAGCCCTACAGCTTGGGGCAAGCAGTTCATCATTCTCAGAAGCAATCTATAAGAATTTGTCACCTAAGTTCAGTGCATATGCCCAATACTGCATGTGCTCCATGTCCTTTGAACAGGCAAAATGCAGAACAGGTCTAAAGATGAGAAGGTATGAAAATAACACAAAGTGAGAGAAGGTGGCCATAATGGAAAAAGACGAGAGTAGAAAAGCCCAAAACCAAAAGCAGGAGCAGAGGATGGGGAAAAAGCCTGCAAGCCAGGAGAGGACAAAGGCACCAATTGGAGAGGTAGAGGTGAGAACTGAAGAGGTCTTTAATCATTCCTCTCTCACACTTTGTTTCAGAATTTGGCGATGAACATATAGCTCTCGAGCCGCAACATACCTCTGCTGTCTAGCAAACAGCTACAAAACACAACTAGGGAAAACATTTTTTCTCATTCTCCTCACATCTTACCTTTAAATGCTGCCTTCTGAAATGTTAATTTTATTTTAATTTCTTTTTTTTTTCAGTGTAATAAAAAATCCCTTACTGTAGCAGCATTAAAAGACAATTGATTTGACTGCTGCGAAAAGCACAGGAGGAATGCAAACAATCAACAAAGAGTTGACAACCTGGAAATTCTGGTCCCCTTACTAACTGCTGTGTGTATATAAAATCTTCTTCCTATAAGTTATACATAGGTTTTTTTTGCTTAAAAACATCTTGAACATCAATTATCCATGCAAGTTGGGGAAAAAAATCATAATTGATGCTCTCTTACTCAAGGCAAGTTTTGAGAGAAAATTAGTGCCCTGGATGGCAAAATGTTCAAACTGACTATAACTCTGTTATTGATATGAGCTTTTAAATGGCATATGACACATCCAGATTGGTTCAGTAAGAAAACAGGTTTAGGGTTGGATGGAAGCTGAGATTTTTCTCTTGTTTTTATGGCTAAGGATAGCCAGATGGATAAGGATTTTATTATAGGTATTGGCAACTTAATGCTGCTGAAAGCCTGACACATGATGCATTGACTCAAAGTTGGAACATTAGATTTTCATCAACATTAAATTCAAGCAATTTTTCTGAAACTGCAGCCTGGATGTGCCACCATAGTTTGTATATTACCTACCTCAAATGAAGAAACCCCATAAACACCAGGAATTATTCTCTCTGAAGCGAAAAAAGGTGAGCAAAGAGCATTCTCCACAAGAGAAGAGCCAGAACTCTTGAAAACTTGTGCATGCAAACACATATGCTAAGCTCTCATTATCTGCACACCTTGGTCACAGGCACATCACAGAGCACAGTGTCCTCTTCACATCATCCAGCCTGGAAAACTGGGGTTTACTGTTGGCCTTCTGCCTTCCAGTCCAGTCTCCAGATCAGGAAGAAGCACTCCAGTAACCTCTGAACCCTGCACTGTAGATGAACCTCTAAAACATCTGTGATTTGTTGAAAATACATGTATCATATTCATCAGTTAAATCCCCAATTTCCTAATTCAGGTATGAAAACAGTGTTAGCTTGGAATACCTACACCAAAGTGATAGGGCTGGACATGAGTCCTCCAAAGGACTCCCTCATGGGTGAGATTTATCTCTGTTTCTTCATTTGTAGCATAGGCAAAGGGAGTAATTTACATTCCTGAAAGATTTGTCTCAGCAATTTCCCTTTTGAGACAGTACAGTAAGGGAAAGAGGTAACTAATCTATTTAGGGTCTTCAAATAGTACACCAGAAACTTTATAAGCATGGGCAGGTACCTGCCTGGGAAAGTGGGCCATCTAATTTTACATATGCCAAGATGAACACGAGGAAAAAAATACTATAGGCAGAGTAGGGTTAACAAAGAAAGAATTCCGGCCAGTAAGAGAACAGAGTAACTCGATCAGTGCACGTCTGTGCAGCATGACATGTAGTTGTTAACACAAAGGATAAAAAACTTTGCCATTAATATCACTCAATCTGCAGTGATTAAACATGTCCCTAGGGTTTCTCCTCTCATCAGAACAAGAATTCTTCCTAAATTTGGCCACTATCTCTTAGCCACTCTCACATGCGACCTTCCCCGATAACACAGATTTCAATTGCAATAGTGAACACTGACTATTATCTGAGTCCTACAGAAAGGCTACCCGAGCTGAGCCAACTGCAGCAATCAGTTCAGAAAAATGACTAAAAAGCTGCTGTGCTCGAGCTATAGCAGACAAGGTCAATGTTTTTCTGACTAATAAGTGATTTGGGTCAGGAGGCAATAGAAATGAGGTAGATTTTGGACGCTGCTTCCACGTAAACTGGGATCTGCTCAGCTTGCGGTGCCTCCCAGCACTCAGCAGCCCAGCTGGAAGCCATAAGCAGCTATCAGCTTGGGCTCATGACATCACTGTGGCACCGAGCACATTTTTTCACATACTAAGACAGCAAAGATACAGGCTGATAGCAGAAGGAGTTTATTAAACAGCCAAACTGCCAGCTGCTGGTGCTTCATTTCTGCAGGTTAAGCTGTTTGTTTTGTTGGAGTGATCACATTTTTCAGCTGCAAAGAGTTTATAAAAAAAAAAGTCATTGACATTACCACTGGTTACACTTGCACATCAGAACACCTAAACATTAGTTTTTGAAACACACACAATTCCTTCCAACTCCTCTTTGGTTTTCTAAAGGGACTGAGGTTTTTGGTTGTAAATTTTACTCACCAGTATCAATCCCCTTGTGAAATGTGCAGAAATTGCAGAGAGCAATTTGATAAAGGAAGGCACACATTTAACTTCAGCAAGACCAGCCCCTGGGAATTACACCGTTTTGTACCACAGCATAGGCAGTCTTGTGAAAGAGAAATGAATCCAGTCACACTCTGCCCTGTAGCCTCATGGAAGCTATACTGAACCACAGGCTGAGGGGCCAGCTTATTACACCTTTGGGAAAGAGAAATTACTATAGCTGAGGAATTTTGCAGTGTGCTAAGAGGTTTCACAATCCCAGAGCAGACAGAGATGGTGAAAGAGCCTAAACCTGTCAATTTAAAGGAGTAAATCACTGCTCTGGTCACGTGTCTCTGGCAGCCACCACCTGCTGGGCTGCAGTTGGGCTGCCTTTCTCCGTGCTAAGGGAGAACAGCACTGCCAAAGCAAGAGAGGAGGATTTATCCAAGAAGAGACAAACATGCACACTTGTACAATGAGCCACACTGGTAGTGCAGGTTTTAGACCTAAGGGAGAAAGGCCAAGACTAAGCCTAGAGGTCTGCTGCAGCCCTGCAGACACCAACACAACTCACGGGAGAAAACCATATCCTACCTGACAAAAAGGCTGTGGTTGGGCTCCTCAAAAGAGCTGGTGTAGAAGAATCCCATCTTTTGACTTCAGAGCCTGAGAGTTCAAGTCTTGCTTGTGACCTTGAGTGAGAAATGCATAGAGACTTAGTCTGAAAGCTCTACTTCAGTGTAGACAAGGTAGAAGCCAGCTGCTCAGCAAAACAAGACTTCTGCCAGGTTCTTTAGGCCATTTCTGAAGATGGCACAGTATCAGACCTATGTTAACAAAATGTTTTTAATGCAAAGTTTTAATGTTTCAAAGTTCAGCTGTGTAGCTGGTCACATCTACAGGTAATTTTAAATTGAATTTTTACTGCAACAGAAAGCATTGGGTGCCAGCAGGACTGAAAGACAGAAGGCAGCTCTATTCTTCTGCTGGTTATAAGGCAAGTTTTTAATAGCTTCCAGTCCACTTGGGCAAAGTACGCTAGCTGCAAAGTAAATCATGAAAGATTTACTACACTTAATGTATAACTAAAATGATACACTGCAAAAGGTGTAAACAGCACTATAGCAGTCACAAGTCTTGAACTGGAGGAACATGTGACCAAAACAACTAAGGAAGAGACACGATGAAGCACAAGTTTAAAAAACAAATGAGAGACTGATATTGTTAATAAAATTTTTTTCTAAATCAACAATATGACCAAGTCTCAGTTCTAGTGGGACTCCGATGTGCCAAACACAGCACAGCTCAAGTGGTTATTACTACTTTGGTGTTCCCTACCGATTTTTTTTTAATAGGATGGCTGCTGTGAAATGTCAGTCTCATGTGAGTAAAACAAGCTTTGAAAGAGGAAGACAGCATTTTCTTATTCTCTTATGCACAAGACGGGAGTTTAAAAGATGTGCACTCTTGTCTTCTACCCAATCATGATCCTAAGGGTCTGAATTAAGATATCTGAACTCCTGGGTGTACTCTTAGCTATTAAGGCATGATTTGACCTTGATTTCCAAGCAGCCATTGCTCAAAGCCTTTGCATTCTTCTTTGAATTGTTTCACTTCTTTATGGATTTTTCCAGCTGACCCTTTTGATCCTATTTGAAGAAGCTGTGTGGGGGCAGCTCATTGCATGAAGGAATATTAGGCCTGAAGAACAACAGCTGTAGCTCCAGCAGAAGTTAGAAAAACTTTAATATGGCATTGTTTTCCTTTTAATTCCTGTGGAACTGCCTTCTGAGTGCAAAATATGCTTAGCAGTTCATCTTAATTCTCTGATGACTTTGCCTTTCCCTAGCCAGCAGGACAACGATTTTGCAGCTGCTGCTACTGCACCTAATTTATCACAGCAGCTTCCTTCGCCGGTGCTTGGAGCACTGACAATTGTGCTCATAATTCACACAGAACAGGGACTCCACTCCTGAAGGAAACAAGAGCTACACAATGCCCTTCTGCAGTGTTCACAGCCGTGGGAGATACTCAGCTGGTTCCTTCTCCCATTGATACCTGCTGCCAGCCCCACGTCCCTGACTGCTTTGTAACAGTCAGGGAGCAGAGGCAAAAAACTGGAAACAGAATGAATACATTCTGCAATTTCCCAGGAGTTACACCTCCTCTTAGAGTGGTATTAAAGTCAGAAATAATGACAGCTAGCTTCACAGGGGGCTTCACTGGTGAGGAAGGGAGCAATTGGGATTTATTTCAATAGGTTACCTTAGACAGCCTCCAGTAGAATAACAATCAGGTCCAATAGAACATACCATGAACGGTAATAGGGTTTGCAAAGCTGAGCTATTTGATGCCAATCTAGAGCTAGGCAAGCAATCTGAAACCAGCTTTTACACTAACTGCAGCTGGGGAAAAGGAGAATTGGATTGGCACCGGTCCCACAAAACACGCGTTTCGGTATTACAGCCAGCTGTAGCTCTGTTACTTCACCAGTCCTTCAGAGTGCAGTTTTCATGTGACAGCTAAGAGGAAGTAATGGGTAGGCGATGCTGGAAGGGGGAGTCATGCTTCTCCCTCTCATCCTTAACACCTGGCTATGGATTCTCAAGGCATCGCAGTAGCAGCTCTCATCTGACCCCTACTGCAAGACGGTCGGTAAGGGTATATTTCCACAAGTAAACACAAGGGATCAGCAGCAGACAGCCTTAACTTATGTGAAACTCAGTGCTCAAAATTCCCATTTGATCATTGCTTTAGGCAGACTACGCTGAAAGGGACAGACCTGTTGTCCTCTTCCCTGCTACAGCCACTTCCCTTGCACTTGCTCAGAGACTCAACCTCATCCTCATCATGAGCATAAAGATCAAAATACTGTGTTTATTCGTTGGATGGGGTTCTGAGCAACCTGATCTAGTTGAAGATCTCTCTGTTCATTGCAGGGCAGGGGTGAACTAGAAGACCTTTAACTAGACCTGAACTAGAAGACCTTGGTCCCTTCCAACCCAAACGATTCAAGGATTCTATAAATATTATTCCTTCCTATAGTAGGTGCCCAGTCTTCTCTTTCTCCTGCAGTCAAACCTGACATTTCTTCCCCTTGACGCACCAGCAAAACTCAGGCTCCAATTTGGTTTGGCATTTGCTCTCCTTCAGAAACTGGTGATGCCTCTCAGACACTCACTTTTACAACCAGAGCCACTCCTTAATCTCAAGCAGCAGAAAGAAATCATTTAATGGTCTTTGAGAAACAGTTTGCACACTTGTCTAATTATGCAGAAGGCACCTTACCCCCAAGGGGTTCACCATCTCCAGCTACCTACAGCTGGCCAAAATCAGCTGGCTCCCCAACAGCAACAGCCAGGATTGCCATGGCCATTTATCGCCTTAGAGAATGACAGTCACACCTTGTCTGGTCATGGTTGCTTTTCATCTTCGGATTCCCACCACACGGATTAAAACAAGCAGCACCAAGGCTGAGTCAGGAACTCATAACAGACACTGGTACAGAGTCAAATGGCATTTATGATCCAACATTTTACTTTTTTGCTCATTCTTCTATTTCCTCCTGCCCCTATCCATTCACATAGTTTAAAGCCATAACACTCATTACAGTATTTCAGCCCATATGCATACTTCCAAGCAAAACTGCATTATATCACTATTTTCTATATTAAAATGGCCAGATATAAACATGCTGCATTACCACAGCACAACATTCATTACAAATACCTGCACACCAACGAGTACAAACTAGCGCATAAGCTGTTTCTGTGAAGGAGTAAGTTAACATCTTGTACATTCCACATGCTTGTCTGTAACACCTTCCCACTGCCTCAAACAAGAAACTCCCTCAGAGATTCTGATCTTTCACTTCTGCCTATATTTTTCTGAAAACTAGCACTTCTTTTGGGTGGTTACTGACTCCTGCTATTTCTTCCAAAGTGTTGCTCAGCTGCTTGTCATGAGTTACTTTTTCCCACATAATTCATGCATCTCAAGCAAAAAATAAAGATGCATAACAGCAAAGAAGCAGGTGTTCAGAAAACCAAAATACATTTATTTGGCAGAATCCATGCGGCAGATACTTTCAGCTAAAATAGCCTTATAGGCACAATTTTAATTGTATGCAGTATATAAGAATGAGCACACATTTTCTCTCCTTTTCTTTCACAAAAGAGATATGTCTGAATGTCAGACGTTATGTCTCTGACTCTTTACAGCCATTGCCAGGAAGGGAAAAGGGAGGTGTACATATGCCCTCATCTGAGCTTGGCCAGTAGGACTGTTCCATGATGATGGCATTATTTTAGGACTCGGAAGATCAGGTACTAACCTTTGACACAGCATCCCTGCATACCTTTGGCCAATCACCTCATCCTTTTGTAATGAATGGTGATAATTACCAGAATGCTGAGAAAACAAACAGGAGCTGATTTTATGATGAGCCACAGACACAGGGTGAAATTTTCCGACCTACCACCAGCCAAAGCTTAGTCAAGAATTAGGAATGGTTAATCAGTGTGGTTTACTCAGCATGGTACTGAGATTAAGATGTGTTACAGAGTGATTAGAAACAGGTTTAGTGAATCCAGAGATGATCTCAGTATCGCTGCATAGTGCTGCGCTACACTGACAAGCTGTGCTATCAGGATCCTCTATGCTACATCATCACAGAGTGGTAAAACTACATTCACCTTGAGCAAGTCCACCACACTGTAAAGTTCAATCATATTTCAACCTCAACTACAATGCAACCCAGCTCAGCATCACAGCTATAAGAAGGGTAGTAACATGCACTTTGTCAGTTGACCATCATCAAACTATTGCAAGTGTTACATGGCAAAGGGCAGTCTGATGGTGCAGACCACTAACAAGTTCATCTTTGTGCTTTCAGCACAGTCCCCAATTTTTAAGGAAAGACTGACACTTAGCAACACTCAACAACTAGCAGCAAGATGACTTGGGTTCACTGAGACAGCAATTTCCAGGGACCCCTGCTGGAAGCGCTTTGCCTCCTGGGATGGGACCATTCAGCTGTTAGCTCTCCAACCAGACAAAGATCTGAAATCTTCTCAGCACTAATCACTAAGTCCATGCCAGATTTTTTCAGGGCTGGCAGAGCAGTTGCTGGCCACAAAAATAGACATGCAGAAAAAGCTTTGTATATTTACAAGAAAAGAGAGAATATTAATTTGAAGTGAAGCAAGGGAGGGTGGAGAAGAGTCAGCTTCCCTGTAAAGTTTAGTATGATCCCAGAGATGAACTAGTTAGATTAGGTCCTTCACAGCAACATAGTCTAAATATCACAAGGCTCAGGACAGGAAGCCTTGTGAAGACAAGAAGAGCATTCTCTAATTACGAGCTTGCCTGCATATCAAGAGCATCGGCACTCGCACTTAGGAAGCCACCAGAGCTTATTTAATTCAAGCATATAATAACGCACAGCTACTTCTCCAACCACTCCCATCAGCCAACAAATTACCTGTGAGACTTGGAATTTATTTAGCAACGTGACAAATGGGCTTTGCATCTTTTGCTTTTGGTGTTTATCCACTACTGAGCAACAGGACAGGCTACTGCATTCTTGTGGGAAGAAAATGGCACATGGAAAACCAGAGGCAGCTGTCTCCCTTTGGGATGAGGCTGTGGCTAGGTTTAAAATAAATGGTTTAAATACCAGAGGCCTGACAAACTCACCTGGAACATTGGTGGCTAAGTTATGTCCCCAGCTGTGCTGAAATGGCACAGGTCAGTCTGTCACTGGTTTTGGCAATAGCAGCAGGCCGGCATCCAGAGGACCCTGCTCAACAAGCCTTTGGATTCAGTCACCCTTTCTACATTAGGAATATCAAACCCTGACAGGAGACTGCCAGAACTGTAATTGTGGTAAACAGCAGGGAAAGGAAAAAAAGTTAACTTTCTCTCAGTGCTAACTCCATTTTTGTTTTATTCCCCCACCAGGCAGCCCACTCCCAATATTCCAGACCAACAAGGCCACAATGCAGGACTAGGCTGGCAATGGAGAAGGCTCTCTTAACCCATGCAGCAAATTGGCTGCAATGATGTGGGCATCCCAGGAACCTCTGCTTCCCAAATCAAAAGTTAAGGCATAATTTCTTTATTGGAAACAAGCCTTTTAAGAATTAAAGTGCTTGCACTATGACTGCAGTGACCTTGTACGAGTCAGTCCCTTAAAAAAGGCAAGAGGAGCTGATGGGATGGTTTGGAAATGTGATTTTTAATTTCAGATTGCTTATGAAGCAGCTGTGTTTGAAGGTCAAACACATGTTGTAGGGAATCACAAAATAAGTTCAACAAAATAAGTTCAGTTTAAACCCCCTATATTTTTCATAGCTAAAGTGAACAACTTTAGGAGATTTGTCCATCTTGAGGCTAACAGGGTAGATCTTAAAAAGAAAAAAAAAAAGTGATGCAATACTGTAAAAAATAAAAAATGAAAACATTTATACGACATACAGAAAAGAGGAGAAAATTACACAGGCTCATTTTACCTAGGGACAAAGAGATAAGGTAGCAAAATAAAGTTAAAATAGTAACATTAGGGACATATTTGAAACAATTTTGTTATATGCAGGGTTGGAATTCAACTCAACAGAAGGCAAAACATCTTTGTGAGCCAAAATACCCAAGCCCTTGACTCTATGCTATTCTTATCAGAACATAAACCCCCTACATGGGAAGATCTCAAGCAGACCTAAGTATCACTTCATATTTCCACATTCACGAACGTTTCTCTGCCCCTAGGATTGGAAGCTTTACTCCTTGGTGAGAAACTCATTTCTCAGGGCAGTCTGCTCTCTCTCAAACACCATTTTGTCAGATCACAGTGGAATCTCTCTTGTAGCTTCAAATGGAAAAAATCCAGTTTATGAGATTACATTTATTTTTAAGTGCTTGACTGTCACTATAAGCCCTTCAGTCATGTGTTGACCTTCAGGATTTCGAGACAAAGTTCTACTCGTACTGCTTAAACTGTTTTAGCTTTGGAATTGTGCCAGACAGACAACTAACTGCAACTATCATAGGAGTAATTTTCCAGCATGCAGATTACTAGCATGTGTCCACTAAAGATAATTTTATATGGGATCAGAAGCCTTATAGGTCACAGTATCATGGTTTGTCACTTGGCCCAATGTCCTTTATATCCAAAATCCTGTTTCATATGCTTAGTCCTGATCTCTTCAAACATATAAGTACAGAAAGCCAAAGAATACGGTGCATGGATGATCAGCAGAAAGCTTTGCTATATAACTTTTTCATTTACAGATAAAAGGAGAGAGAAAGACTGGCAGAATTTTGCTACAAGACTTAGTTACTTTGTAATATAGTTCATGTTTACTGCTGTAGCCTTGAAATCCTTGTTACATATGAGGAGAATCCCTTCATACGCAGGAAAACAGTACAATCAGTTGTTCACTATTAATATTTGTATTATTTCAAGTCAGATCTTTTGAACAAATCATGGAATCTGACTGCAGAGTTTGAGAATTTTTCAAATCTAGGTATTATTTTCTCCTTTGCAGCTGTCTGTCCTAAAAGCTCTGTGGCAGCCCTCTCACCACATAAGTATTTATTAATGCAGGTCTCCATCCTTTCCCAGTGCTTGGCCATTTTATACCTGTCAGCCTCCATACCTGCCTCTTCCTAACCCGACACCATCCCAAACATACAGATTCTGAGACACTGGCTAAGTGCCCTTAAGAAAGAAATTCAACCAGTTGATATGATCAACAGCATAACTACATTTTTTAAGTAGTGGAATCAGAACAGAGGAGTTTCACAGTCTCACAGAGCCTGGGTGGAAAACCCATTGCTGCCCCACACAAACCACCAAGACAGTCCAATGGTTCACAAGCATCAAAGACATCAGGAGCTGGAGCAATCTCGGTCCTTCTCTGTTCCTAGCTGAGGGGTCCCATTTCTTCCCTTGCCCCTTTGAGACAAATTCAACTTGTTAACCCAACAGCAGCTTTTTTTTTTTTTTGTTGCAAATATGTTTCAGCTGGCTACAAGGGACTCATTGCACAACAGAGCAAGGCAAAGATTAAAACTAGCAGATGCAGCTAGTATGACAGGAGAAAAGACTGGACAGAGTAACTGGGTTTTCTCCTCACCATCAAGCCCCTTGATGCCAAAGTTCCTGGGCTTTTCGTCTTACTTCCAAACCTTGTTAGCCTGACCAACAAGCAAACCTCAAACATTTCAGTCTACAGGTAAGAAGTGCTTACACTCTACAAATCAGACTGTAATTCAGACCTGTTCAAAGATGTTCAGCATAATTAGAGTTGATCAGCTCATCTCTGTTTTTATTTCTAAATAAGGATTTTCCAATAAGCTGAGAATACTAAATAGAAAGTCAGGTCTTGGAGAGTTTGAGAGAAATTGATGACCTCTTTATTTTAAACTAAACTTCATAATCTAGCAGACATGAGGTGTCACTCATTCCCATTTGGTTGAGCACTTTTAAAAAATGGATATATTATCTAATAGTGACACATTTTTCAGGTAGCTCAAATGCATATGAAAAGAGCTAAGTGCCAGCCACACAAGGGTGTGGAAACTCCGCAGGACCTATTCCAACAGTCAGTGTCTTCATTTTCCATTATTTTCTGCCGTTATTTTTCACACTATAAGGGCTCTTGTTACATATAAGTGGAGTAAAGCTTCCAAAGATGCTAAAAGTGTTAAATCAGGTTCCAAATTTTGTGGAGTCTTCCTGTCAGACATTTTGCAAGTTACATACTCCGCTAATGGGTCATTGAATGCTCATGTGCTTTTAGACCTCAGCTACAACAATAACAGCCATTTCAGAAGTTTTAAAAAGGAAGATACCAAATATCACTTAAGTTGATTTCAGAAAGTTTATTGCACCAAATGCCGCAAAGAAATAGACCAAAATGATAGCATACATGAACAACTATAAGAAAAAAAACCATGTAGTTTGACATTGGTATTCAGTCATTCCTAAAAAAGCCTATGTTCTCCAAACATGCAATAGCAACACACATTTTTTTCTACTATGAAAAACCTGCTATGTATGTCAAATTAGCTCATTTGACCTCCAAAAAAAAAAACCAATGGAAAATGTCTATACTATATTCAGTAGTTCAGACTTGATTTTTGGATCCTTTTAATTGAAGTTAGACTTGGGGGTAAGTGATCATTTTGCATAAACCTTAT
The DNA here is from genome assembly GCF_003984885.1 of Neopelma chrysocephalum. NCBI lineage: Eukaryota > Metazoa > Chordata > Aves > Passeriformes > Pipridae > Neopelma > Neopelma chrysocephalum. The sequence goes on from NW_020897700.1 coordinate 17,721,371, forward strand.
ATACAAGAATTTGGTGCATCTGAAAAGAGTTTTTGACTTCAAGAGTAAAGATGCATATAGTAGTAGGGAGTGGGGAAGATCAATCTAGAATTCTGGAGGATGCTACTAGAAAAGTGAATTACAGAATCAGTGTTTATTAGTTTTTTGGGGGCAGAAGAAAATTGTATACATTAGTTCAGCGAGTACCTACTGAAATTAAAATGTTTAATTCTTGGTATCGTTTGGGGTTAAAGAATTCATTTAGATTAAATACTACAATTTAGCAGTTCACTTCTCCCCTCTGCTTAGTCTTGCCTGAAAAAAAGCATACATTCTTTAAATTTCACTATGTAAACTGCAATTATGTGGGATTTTGGAAAGACTGTGCACTCCCACTTAACCAAGAAAGTATGTATTTAAGTTTACAAAAAACCTATATAATACTGATAAAAACAACTTTGGAATATTTGAAAATTAAGCTACATTATCAATTTTCAACACATCTGTACATTCATATCACTTTTCATCCTATTAAAATAAAACCAGAAACATGCCCTAAAAATGTCTAAAAACCACATCTGTAAATACTTACTGCCCTGTCATGCCACACCAATTTACATAAACATCAAGATGCTACCGAAAACAAGTTAAAAGACTTTGAGTCAAAAAAAAAAAAAGCCCTAGAAAGTGGAATCCTGTCAACTGAGGTAGTACGTTTGGTGGAGGGGGAAATATATAATTAGCTTTCATTAGTGTAAAGCCTCTTAAAGGTAATAAAGAGCTTTCATTTTGAATTTTCTTTCCTCCAAAACTAAAACTGTAGGAATAAGATAGTTCAACATGTAATTTCTGAAGAGCAGCAAAATGTTAGAGAAAGCAGCAAGAACTATAAAGTTTTAGCCTGGGCTGAAGAAAATCCAAGTGTTTTTGACCATCGGCTCACATGCCACCATAAGGTTAACTGATGTCTTGCCAAAGGGCAAATTTTTTAATTTTTTTTTTTTAAATAGTTGATGTAGTAAAATCAGGTATTACTGACTGTGGTATTAATATTGAAATCACTGAATGTCTGCTGACCTCTGACTTCTTTAGTACACTCTGTGATAACAGAAGCAGATCTTTATGTTAGCTTCTATTTCTTTGAAGAATTGTCAGTGTCTGGTCAGATAAAAACCCAACTTATACTTTAAAGAACTGGAATTGACTTTTAATGATCTCAGCTACTATTCAAGAGTGATATGAAATAGAGAAAATACATGAGGATTCCTATATACACTCAGGGAAGCAGTTTCATAGTCTTACACATGCACATGTTCTCCATCAAAAGGGTAGTTTAGGAATATGTGACTTGCTCTATGGTTCTTACTTGGTCTTAACCTTGTGAAATAGAAAGCAGTATCTGCTAAAAGCTATATGCAGAGGTAAGTTTACTTTCCAGCAGATATCCAGAGACAAGAAAAGTTTCCTTAACTACAAGCAGGAGAAAACCTGAACCACAGAAATATTTTAGCCTTTTTAGGCAGAATACTAGGGAGAAGTATGAAAATGCAATAAAAGTAACATTTGGAATGTCAGGTCAGAAAACCAGCATAGAAGGAACAGCTTTAGAAGTGTTACCAGAATATTAAGTATCCCTCCACGTGGAAACAACCTCTTTTCACAGTAGGTCAGTCTACCTATTTCCCTCAAAAAGCAACACAAGGTTAATCAAGACCCCCATCACATTTAAACAATTCACAATATGCACATTTCATTATTTCAAATCATTGAAAGTTTACTGTAGAAAAGTCCAAACATCAAGGTAGTAGGAAATAAAAACACTTGCAGTAAAAGTGTGTCCCTTCAGTGGTAAAAATCTGTAATCATCAACAAGGAGAACTCACAACTGGTGACCAAGAGTTTCTTATAAGAATTCACTATTTTCAAGCAATTGTGTTGCCAGCAATCTGCTTGCAAGATGACAATTTCAGACACTGCATTCACAGTGGCTCACAACAGAACAGTCCAACATTGAGTTTTTTGTTTAAGAATGTTTTGATCCTTTGTTCTCTCCTCAGTCTGGTCCGTAGTTTCATATCCAGCTTAACAGTGCTTGATGCAAAAAAAGTATTTTTTTACATTCATTTTAATCAACCACATGAAAACAGTGAAATACAAAATTTTATTTTGCTTTCTAGAAACACCAGAGGCCAGTATCAACTAGTGGAGAAGTAGTTTCTGGTGTCAGAGTAGTTAACTTAAGGAAAGGCACCTGGATGATAGTTCAAGATTTCTGCAGAATCAAAAAGAGTAATTGCAAACATTCATAGTAATATCAAATATTGGGGTTTGCCCCCTACATTTCATTTTACTTCAATGTTCCTCTTTTATTCTTACTGAGCGTGACAACTTGTAGCTGGAAAAAAGTAATACTTTTGACTAAAGGTTTGGTGGGAGATTTTTGTTGTCTTTTATTTCCCCAATAGGATTGTCTTCAGTTTGTGCCAATGGCTTGTTTTATGTGTGCACAGACACGTGCTGACAGCACTGGCATCATTCAGAAGGTTTTCAGATTCATACTCCTTGGAGATGGTAATACTTGATGACACCAAGATACAGGTTTAGTTCCCAGGACTACAGTCATACAGCAACTCAAGAGTTATTAAAGTTGCATCAGCAACAAATGTAAACTTGTAGCAGAAGTTCCATAAGGCTTTCCCACAAAATCCCTATCTTGGAAGTTCATTCCATTTCATCTCTAGCCATGGGCCCATTTGAATGCCTCCTCATTAAAACAGAAGCAGCCACAGCTCTCAACCTCTTGTCCTTAAAGGGAAAAGTAACATCAACTTCACGCACACCTCCATTTCCACGTAACATTTGGCTGCTGAATCCAGGTTCCTTGTTCCGAGCCCATCACTTCTACTATATAAAATCACGTGTATGCTCCGCAAGAAAGTCATGTCCCACCTAATACACTTGTGTATAGGAATGCTATATACAGAGTTTACAGCTCCTCCTCCTCCCCAGCAAAGAAACATACACCACACCACACTCACAAGCATAGTATTACAAAGTCCATTTTAACCCACTTGTTCTTTTGACTGGTACTTCATGGTTTTGAGCAGCGTTTTGGATGGCAGCTCCTGGTCTGCCATATAGTGTTAACTTTTGTCCTCTGAATAAAAATAAAATACAAGGATGCAGTCTCTTTCTTAAGTCAGAAGTGAGATTGTAAGAAAAACCTGAATGCCTTTGACATTATGTAAACTGAAGTCCTCCGATAAAACATCCGGTTGAGATCAGAATCGGAAGATGGTAGTATGTACAGTCATCACCTGCTTTCCTCAGTGCTCCCCTTTACCAGTGTTTGGCACCTCTGTTCTTCATTCAACATTCCCATTTTCCTTATTTTACTTTAAGGGAATGACTATCCTGAGAGTTTAATTTATAAGAGTATTTGAGCAACATATGGGGAATGAGTACTTGCTATAGCAGCCAACAGAGGCAAGTCATTGGATTCAATCCTAGAAATTAAAAAAAAAGAGACAGATTTTAAAATATACAGTCACCTTCACAAGAGAAACAAAAGAAGATATTTTTCATTCACTTTAAAGAAACTGGAAGTGTCTTGCTAACTAAGTTCATTGTTTAATTATTATTTATTGCCATTACTCATAACATACCAGTAAAGGTAGGTAATAATGTTTAAAATCAAGAAGTATGCTACCATTTAAGTCAAAAGACAGTATTACATTCTGTGCTATACAATCTTTTGTAGTTTAAATAAAAAAACCTTTTATTTGTTGGCTAAGCTATGAGCCTTATCTTGTAGTCTTCCCAGTCAGTAGGTACCAATAAGCCCAGTTTAAGAAAGTACTAAGTATCAGCTTATGGAAGACTATGCATTTCAGGTTTTGAATATAACTCAGTTCACTATATAGTAGCACTTTCTTACCAAAAATGACTAAACACTGGAATTGTTAATTATTACACAATAACAGTTCAAGGAATGTCTCTCAAACGCATTGGTCAGTTTCCAACCATTTCTAAATGTGAAGCTGTTCAGAGGCCAGGATGTACATGTATATTTATATATATTTAACACATATACACACTGAGAAGAATGCTTATTTCAGGTTTTCACTATTTACAGCTACATTTCTGAATATGATATCTTGAACAGTCTGGAAAAAGATGAATTAGATTTAATTTACAGTGCTAAAAAGCATCTTGAGAATGTATATTCGCTTCTTCCCCCTTTTCTGCTGTCAGCAGGCACATCACTCAAGGTTATATGCCAATCAAGTACTATTATTAGGAGACAGGTGCCCAACAGGACACCTGTTCGTTTTTCTACATCTGCTTTTTGAGATCCTCTCTTCCCTCAAGATACAAATATACTACCTAACCTTCCAAAAATTCCAAAGTATTTGTTGGGATGAAGTTTTCATTAAGGAGATCACGACAGAAGGGAGTGTATATGAATGCATGCTTAACTTCCTAATGACCAAAATCCAAACTTTCTTTATTCTGAAGATTTAAGAGTAACAACTAATTAGTTCTTGCTGTATAAATATCTCCTCCCGATTTCCAGATAGCTCAGCAGAACCCATTTGCACACCTTATTAGGCATATGAGAAAGTGTTAAATATGAAGCAAGTCCTTGTGAGAGCAAGATGTCAAAATTCAGATGAAAAGGAAAAATAACTGCCCCAGCTTTTGCCAGTGGTTAAGACTGATACCTGCAATACTCACCCCAATACAATTCCTAGTTCTTTTACATGCACTCTTGTATGTCCTCGCAGATATTCTGAAAGCATTTTGCTTTTGAGGTACATCTCTTGTAGTCTATCCTCAAGGTGCATTATGCACTGTTAACAAAGATCAAAAGCCTCAGAATGGCTTTAGCAATTGCATGCAAACATTACAGATATGTAAGCATATCACTTTACCTTGTATCTTTGCCAGAAGATAAACTAAATCTATACTCCAACATCCAGAAGAGGTAATTGGTTTTGTTACAACTGTGCTACAAACATTAAAACAGTTACAGTATCCCACAAAGAAGAAACCCCTGATAGAACTGGGACATTCCAGCTCTCCTGGCCAGCCAGTTTACTGCACTAACTGCACATCCATTTTCCACTAAAGTAAGCCATTGTGCTTCTGTTGACTTCAGCAGTTTTAACTGAGTTCAAAACCACTCTGAACATCTTACTAAGAATCAAACCAGAATTCTTAGATCAAGATGTCTTTGTTATAAGTCAATACCATTTTTCTGAAAGACTTGGTTTAGACAACAGTTCCTAAAATTATCATTCTAGCTCCAAGGCTCTAGTGCCATTCAGGAAACTAACACTCAGGAAGGAGAAGATATCAATACCTTATTCATCAAAAAATTATAACTCTTTTGCTGACAGCTTTACTGTAGCAGATAAGATACAAATCCATTTTAGGCATTTGTTTTTATTATTTCTAGGTACTTCTAGTTTAAAATTGCTTAAACATTTGATGCTGATTGCCAAAAGGTAACAGTTCAAGTTGAAACATCAATCTAACCACACCCCTTTTCTTTCAGCAGTGGAATGCTAGAAATGCATATTATTTTTAAATACAGTCATGTGATGCATGGTAATTTCTCATACATCAACTACAAGAGAGCAGATGAACTTCAGCTTCAAAGAGAAAGAGGGGTTATTTTGGTAAGGCAAGGTCAGTAGTTAGCATGTCTTCACAAGGCAAGTAGGTAGGATGTCTTATCAGGTATTTTGTTCTAGGACAAAAGGCACATTCACTTTGATATATTCCTTCTTTTCATAAGGATGACCACTTCAAAAAAGTTAAATTAGTTCAGCTCTGCAAACTCCAGGAGATGAAAGCAGGAAGTGTATGCAGCAGCTCACATTATCAAATGTATAATCATCCAGCAGGCATACACAGCAATTAGAAACAGTAGCAGCAAACAGCTTCAGGTCATTGTCCCATGTGCTTCGAATTGAATGAAAGTCTAAGTATTAGAAATCAGGTCTGGTAAAACCTGTTTTATTAATTAACAAAATAATGATGAAAAAAATAGACTCAGGCTTGTAGGTAGCCTACCATGCATTTTTCTGATTGTCTGGAGCAAGATAAGGATTTTTAATGATTTTTTAATAGTTAATACCAAGTCTTAATCATGGAAGATGAAGAGGCATTTTAAAAAATGTGCTACATGGTAGTAGAGTAAAATAATTTACATCAGCGGAGGAAAGGCAAAAGCTTTTTGGCAGTAGTTTGATCTATTTGCTTCAAGCAAATTTTCACTCAAGTCATTATAGTCGTACCACTTCTGATTCTGGCCAAAAGGGAAGCATTCTTATCTTTTCCATTACAGGTAACCCTAATGCAAAAAGCCTATAAGCACTGCCTCAGTGGTTCAGGGGAGCATGCAGCTGATTCACAAAGCAGCAGTTCAATATATTTTAATTCCAGTATTTGTATAAAGGATTACTGATTTTTTTTTTCAAGTTGTGAGGCAGCAAGTAAGAAAGAATGACACATTATTTTAAAAGAGGGATTGTTTACATAATATTATCTGCTCCTCATTAATATCAGCAAAGAATCAAAAGACATTTCTCCCCACAAGCTTGGTACATGAACCCCTTTTGTTGAAAACTTCCACAAGTCTTTTGTTTTTAATGTTAGCTTCCTCTGCAGTTTTTCTCATTGACTAAATGGAAAAAAAAAAGTCAAGTTACTTCTAAAAATAGAAGAGTAGCTTAAAATGAGTTTAAAGGTGTAGGTAAAACTTTTGGCATATTGCTGAAATGCAGCAGTTGCAATCATCACTTCCCTCTCATCAGGGCACACTGCAAAGCTCTCTGCAGCACTGTCACCAGTCTGAAGTGCCAGAAGGAAGATATCACCACTTGCCTTTCATCTGGTCTCAAGTTGTACCAAAAAAACCCAAAAATACTTATTCATCTGAACATCTAAAGAAACATGCACTCCTAAAGGAAACTTCAAACATACTGCATTATGCTCATCTCTGACTGATATTAGTACATCAGTACATATGGTTTCTGTTCAAATTTAAATCAATAGAAACACTACAATTAAAAAGTCACACTTCTCCCCCTAGAGTTTAACTGCCATACACCAGTGTTCTGTTCTAGCAGAGTTGCACAATCCACCAACAGAAGGATCAAAGTGTCTCTAACATGGATTATAGAAAATTTATCAACTACTAGCACTGTCACTTCACTGTTCCTTTTTGGAAGAAAAAGCAAATAAAAACCTGAAAATCATTCCATCTCCAGACCCCTCCAGAACCATACGAACCATACAGAAATTGCATACACAAATCCCAAGGCAATCTTGTAAAGAACACTTCAGTTGCAGAATCAACTATTCAGTTTAAAAATGCCAGAATTTAAGGTGTGACTGTGATAGTGTTAGGTTATAATTTCAACCAAAGTTGCATATTTTTCGACACCCAGAAGAATCCAGAGACAACACTGAAAAACATACCCACACATTTTGACTAGCATTTGACTTCAAGAACTCAGTGTAATCAATACTACTAATTTTATCCAAAACAGTGCCAAGTAATACTACTTACAGCTGTTAGTATTTAGCTCTATTTTTCTCTTCCATCTGCTGGCACAGTCATTACACAGGATTCCTACAAAGTTTCTCAAGGCTATCTGCTGAAGGACAGATCAATTCTGCTAACTACAAAAGTGGTGAGCACTGAAAAAAAACGACTCCATCTCCCCTCACCTACAATCGTGCATTAAAAACTGTATTACAATTACTGCTGTCAGACTTGTGAGTAATTTTGTTGTAATAGCAGAGCCAGCATTACTGATTTGCTCTGATGAACTCCACAACAAATGAGGACAGAAAAGGATGCTGTGGGACAGGGAGTATGCAATACGATGAAGTAACATCCTCTGCTGCGACCCACCCGTTCTCCCAGGTGTCTCATCCCATTAATCCTATGGAGACATCAGCAAGTCTACCCAAGACAGCACTTGCTGACAGGGGTAGCTAAAATATGCATAAAATAGAAGGGTCAGATAAACACACAGAGGCACAATTATTTGGAGAGCAGAGAGAAGAGGCATCCACAGCATGGGGTTGAATAGAAAGCACAAGAATAGAAAGTTGTACACCAGAACCAGGCTTAGGTAAAAAGACACTTCAACAACTTAAAAGAAGCGTGGAAGTCATACAAACAAAAAAATAAGAACCAAACTTAAGAGTCCTAAACATAAACACATGAGGACCATGCTAAAATTGCCTAAAAAATTTGAGTTTTGGCACATGTATTTTCAAGTAGTTAACTTTAATTTGTTCTAAACCAGTATCTGTTATTCAACTGTAGCATGGATTCTTTTCAATATGTTGTAACAACTCTGCATTATTTCAGGCATCAGTTCATTGATATAGCAACACGGTATGCAAAACTCTGCATCTGCTATCTGAGCTAAACCATTTTCATTAGCTTCAGTCTGCAGCAAGGAAATACTTACGAAGTCAGCTGGGACGTTGAGTTTGTAAAGCTGTAAAATAGACTGCAATAAACTGGATACTTGACTTGAAACCAAAACATCCTTGCCTAACTTCATACTGTCCATCATCTTTCTCTGGCTTGTAGCTACTTGTACGTTCCATTTATCTGTGTCTGCAATAATGCAGACAGCTTCTGCTATGGGCTCATCTAGCACTGGATGCTGCAACAGAAACAAAACACAGTTATGTGACACTTCCATATACATTTCCACAGCTCAGCTTGAGGTTCTATTTTCATTTACACTGAGGTAGGGAGTAAGAAAGTGATTCAGTGTCCAATAGGGAACAAAAGGCATCTCAAAAAATAAGGAATATCAACTTCAGTGACAAGATTTATATTCAGCAACTTTGGATCAGGTCTTAACTGCCAATTTGATTGAGGCATTTAGTTTTAATTAATGCTTCAAAATCACTACTTCATTTTATTTTTCTTCACATATTCCACCTACCCTGAAAACATAAATTTCTGTCAAAATGAAGAAAGTAATAATTACACTAATCCAGTGATGGTGAAAGTATGTTCAATGTTTCAGAGATATGTGAGGGATTTTACTGTGCAGAATCAAGAGCAGGTTATCGCAGAATAGTTAGGGTTGGAAGGAACCTCTGGAGATCACCTAGGTCAACTCCCCGACCAAGGCAGGGTCACCTAGAGCAGGTGACACAGGAACACGTCTGGGTGGGTTTTGATTGCCTCCAGAGAGGGAGAATCCAGAACATCCCTGGGCAGCCTGTTCCAGTGCTCTGCCACCTTCAACGTAAAGAAGTTCGTTCTCATGTTGAGGTGGACCTTCTTGCATTTTAGTTTATGGTCATTACTCTTTGTTCTGTCACTGGGCACCACTGAAAAGAGTCTGGCACCACTCTCAACCCACCTTTGAGGTATTGATATGCATTAAGGAGATTCCATCTTCTCTTCTCTAGACTAAACAGGCCCAGCCTACTGCAGTTTCTCCTCATAAGAGAGATGTTCCAGACCCCTAATCATCTCTGAGGGCCTTCACTGGACCCTCTTCTGTAGCTCCTTGTCTTTTTTGAACTGTGAAGACCAGAACTGAACCCAATACCTGAGATGGGACCTCACTAAGACCGAGTAGAGGGGCAGGATCACCTCCCTTGACCTGCTGGCCACACTCTTTGATGCATACCAGGATACCATTGGCCCTCCTGGCCGCAAGGGCATACTGCTGGCTCATAGTCAACTTGTCATCCACCAGTGAAGAGACACAGCATCATATGAGACCAATCTGATGTTGTTTCAAGAAGTTAGTTACATACACACACATCATCATCATCATCATCATCATGGCTAGGCTTCGCAAACAAAGACTTGGGAAAGGCTCTATCCACATTTGTTACAAGCACGCTGGTGGCTAATAAGGCCAATACGAGATAGACATGTCTGATTGCAAAAGGCAACACACACATCACTGTTTTGGCTATTACATGCAGTCATGCCAGCAGGATGATTCTTAATTGCTATAGAGAAGCTGCAGACAATTACTAGATAAGCATTTTAAATTGCATATTGAGGTCAGACAGTTATTTCAGTGAAAGGTTAGTCATAAATTTTATAGTTTAGGAGTACTTACAGTACAGTAAGAACATGGCAAAGTTCTTATCCACAGACAATTACTTTCTATAGTCAGTAATTTCTACTACAGCCTAGTATCATACAGGCCTCAACGAGACTATCTCCCTTGCAACACGTGCCACTAAAGTGGCAGAATATGATGTTTCAACTTGCATATCGTTTTTCTGAAATACAGATAATTCTGTCTGCTCTTGTGACTGAAAAGAGAAGCAGCTTGAGTTTTTTTCTTGTCACTTCAAGTTGCAAACAATCTTCCTTGTGTTTATCTTTGAAGAGAAGCCTTAAGAGAGTATAAAGGAAAGCACACAATTCTTGTGTGAACGGGCTTTGCATATAATGAATTACGGGCTTACATCTTTCAAGAAGAAAGACGTGGCAGGTATGGTTGTTCAGAACAGGTAAGTAAAAAAGAAACCTATTGAAATAATCTGCTTCTGTAGATCTCAGTAATATCACAACTCCTGCTATGGCTCAGAACAGTACTTTAACTCACGTGCATCGCATGAAGTAGATCTGCTAGTAGACACTGCTTGAGTTTTTCATCATTATTTATTCCATGCAGCACTAGATCAGGTATATATGTATGACAGTAACCACCCAGAAGCGATCTTCCAAAGTTTTTCACACATTGACTGCTGATGGTATTTGACCTGAAATACAGAAATGCAAAGCAGGTAAGATTCTTGCTCCACAAACTGCATTCAGGTTTTACAGGAACACGAAGTTAGATTTATCAAACTGCTTCTACTGCAAATATTAATCAACAACTGTACTCAAAGTACATGTAAATGTTCACACCAGTAAACATTTACTGGTGCTCTTTGAAACAAGAATTTTAAAAGCTTAAATTTAACAATGTACTGATTCCTTCAAATTCAAAAATAAGCAAATTTACATGTATTAGAGCTTGTGGTATGTATGAGCTCCCTGTTCTGCACCTAAAAAATTTGCTAAATTTGAATTTTATCCAATTCTCATGCCTAAGGTAGGTCTAGAAACCTACCTTAAGCATCAAGTTCCACGTGCACCTATAACACTCAAAAGTTTTCAAATAGGATGCCCATATTTATTCCAAATCTGTCTTTGACTTGTCAATTATGTCAAATCTAAACAATTATTTGTTTAAGCAAAGTTTTCCTTGTCCTCAGATGTTCTCTCTACATGTCTACGTTAAACGTTACAGGCAGTTTTTACATAAAAAGTCTGACCACTTTTTGTTAGACGTTTGAACTATACCTTTGTTACAAAACTCCTCTAAACCTGCTGTCTCTGTTTTCTTTTTGCCCAATCTGTTGACAAGATTTCTGACCACATCAGTGTCTGTTACTGATTTGTTTGCAAGGAACTTAGTCAAGACTCCAGAAGATTTCAGACTTGAAACTCCGAAAAACTCTACAGTAACAAGAGCTTTTAACTTGATTTAGTTCTAAATTAAATCAGACTACTTTACCTTGGTAAAGGAAGTTCCACTTCTGCAAATTCTTCAAGTCGTTTGCTGACATTATCACAACGCACTTCATCAGGGATACAACAGTCACCTTCTTCATCACTGGCTCCAAGAGCACTGTCTGAACTCTCATTCCTTGGAATGTCCCCTTCAACTCTGAAGGAGGTTTTCCTTCCAGCATCCCCATAGGGGACATCTTTAGCACCTACTTTAGGGGAATCCTGTTTGACAGCAGAATCTGCTTCTACGCAGTCAGAGGAATAGTTCTCTAAGTTGCCAGAGCGTAAAGTTCTATTTTCTTTTATGTTTGGCAATTTTACAGTTTCTATGTTATCCGTGGGCAAAAGTAGTTCACTTGATACGGCATTCTTTAAATTCATTTCAGTTCCTTTACTTTCCATAGGTTGGTTAAGTATACTCTCCTTCTCCTCACACGGTGGGATTTGGGCATAACAAACATTATGTTTACTGAAGGGTATAAAGGCAGCCTCACAACTGTCTTCTTGATTCTGAGAGGCATCCACAGCTAGACTTGTGGAACTTGAGGCACAATGTATCACCTCTGTATTTTTTCTGAACGCCTTCAGATTTTCTTCCATTTCTCTTCTACAAGTTTCTAAGTCTGACTCTGGTGATGCAGAACTTCCAATCTGAAAGGTGACTTTTTCTAAGTGGGAACTCCTGTGGCCAGACCTTTCAGGACAAGGTAAGGCAGATGACCTACTAGAAAACTGCTTTTCTGCTTTTCTCTCATTCTGGTTCTTGTTCTTTACATCCATTAAATCCTCTAATTTAGATAACTCCTCAGAGTGATAGGATACTATGCCTGTGTCAGTGACAGTTCTTTTCCTACCATCAGCTGCTCCTTTACAGAAACTGCTAGTTAGACAGTCCACAGGTGCTTCGGAGTTCTGACTGGTCTTTCCTATTGCTTCCTTCTTTTCTTTTGAAGAGACCGGGACAGCATGAGCGCTTTCTGCGTCATGCACCCACTCTACAACACTGTTGTTCTTACTTCCATCATTCTTTGGAGGTAGGATTGGAGGCACAAGAGCAGGTTCATTTTTAACAGTGACAACTACATAATCAGACTCCTCTACCTCTCCCTTTTCTAGTGCAGTTGTTATCTTACTTCCATTTAGCACTTGTTCTCCTTCTCCAGCCTTCTCGCTCCACATCAGCTGATTTTCCTGCAGCTCAGAGCACCGAATGAAGTAAGTGAGAACATAGAGCAAGCGCTGCACCAACTCCTTGCGTTTTCCAACAATAACAGTTCGAGTCAATCTAACTGGAGAGCCTATGGCACCATAGAGATCACCTACACAGGAAAGCAAAAATTTGATTTTAACATAACCTTCACTGGTCACATTCAATACATTTGAAGCAGCATTAACTATAGACACTAATCAGACAATTAATTTCTTTCACAGTAAATTCATAAAAGTTTAAAAGAATAAGGAAAGACAAAGAAGTCCCCTATTGGTTCTTACACCTGGCTTTTGTCTGGAAGTGTTTTGGTGTTTTTTGTGAGGAATTAGCTGCTATTACTCATTTTCTTTCTGTTCAAAGCCACTAAGTTTTTTATTCACACAATGCTTACAAGGTATTATCACTTGGAAACTGACACAAGAGGGAGTGAAGAGGAAAGTAGATCCAGAAAAACTCCAAAGTGAGCTATACTATTTTCTATTTTTCTACTTATTTTCTTTCACATCAAAGTGACTTTTTTTCTGTTAAACACAGGCATTTTTACAGAGAAAATCTAAATTACATTTTTCAGGACTAAGATATCATAAAAAAGATTAAATATTAGCTTAATAAATAAGGTTCAGGAAAAAAAGGCCTTATTGAGCAAGGCTCGTGGTATGGACTTGGAGTCAACCTCACTAACGTGAGCATTTATCTGTGGCAGGGGGCAGTGGAGAACTAGAAAATTTTACTACCTAAAGTACAACTATAATATGAAAGGTAGGCACTACAACATAATCTGAGTCCCCCCAAGAACTACTTATTTACTAGATAGTTTATCCTGAAGAACTGCTTTTTTAACAGAACTAAGGTCATACATACCCTACTTTCAACATATTTGTTTGGGAGAGTAGTAGCTATCTTCCAGTTGCTTATAATCATCTATCAGCTACAGGGTTTCTACTCCAAAATTCTGGGAAAGTAAACATAGCTAGCCAGTAAGGGAACGTTCACATGCTCTCTCAAAGATGGACTAAATCAAGAAGTGTTTGTTACCAGGTTGAGTTAACCCTGTTGTCTTCACCTGACACCCATTAGAAAATACCAACTAAATTGTCTTTGCTCAACCAAACTGTGACTGATCTCAGCAGCACATGAGAGACAGCCAGTAAAAGCTCCATTTTCTTCAGCCACCTTAATTATTGAAAGCAGACTTCTCTGCCTTGAGACATTATCAGCTACCTGCTAATCTACTGGATTGCTTTAGGTGCTAAATCCTTGCTCTGAGCAGCTCAAACTCTGTTCTGGATGGTTTGCCTACAGGATTTTGTATGAGACCTCAAGAAGCAACATTATATTAAAGTTATAATCAGAGCTTCAGAAAAGTTTCTACCAAGGGCAAGGGGGCCTCCGGCTTCAATATGAGGACACTAACACAGCAAAAAACCTCCAAACATATTTATGCCCAGCGTCCTCCTCACTATACAGAACATGAATAAGGCTTCTGACTCCATTCCTACAAAACAAGGATCAATGAGACAGTAATTCCATGGCTCTCGCTGTCTCCCCTGCCAAGATCTGCCATTTCTCATGATTCCAGTGACGCATTGGAGAGGCTGCTGTGTAGTGGCATCAGTGGTGCTAACTTTCCTCAACTAGGAACAACATTGCAACAAATCTCATAGCCTAACACGCCAGCAAATTCATTTCTCAGTAACCAAAAGAGGGCTTCAAACTACTCAATTAACCTCGAAGCCTGGTAGGCCACAAGAACAAGCAATTTGGAAAGGAATTGGGAAGATATTGCTTTATTTTTGAGTTGAGCACAGTTGCTATGGAAATTGGATTCAGACTTCATGTTCATTTGCACAATTGGTTTTTATATAAAACCATTACTAATAAGACAGCATAAAAAGTCAAAATTGTGATCTTCAAAACATACTAATACTTGTTGTTAACACTACTTTATTGAAGCTGATGCTTAAGAGACAGTATGTCTTCCTGACAATGGGTATTACAGTTTTATCAGTATGTAATTGATACATAATATGTAATGACAATAGAGGTCTGAAGGCGGAAAGACATGTGGAAAATCCCTTCCTTAATAAAACGTCATTTCCATTTTAAATACTAAGACACATGATTTTTTGGTTTTCCTCCCTCTTCCTAAAGAAGGAGACCAGTAGAGGGCAACATCTTACTTTCATGATCAGTTTTTTCAACCACTTAATAATGGCTTTTTGGGATTTATAAAAATGAAACAAAACCAGAAAGCATTTTGAGTTCAGGCACCAAGAACTTGTCAGGACAGAAAAAGCCCAGATTCTTGATCAGTGGTCAACGACCAGTGGTCGTTCCTGGGAGCAACCATAAGCTCGGCAGCAGCTCTTACACTTCCAGTCCAGCTGATTTTTATAACTCCAGGCCTGGCTCCATCCTCAACACCATGAACACACACTTCTAATTTCTCCTTCCATCTAAACTCTGCACGATGTTTAAAAGACATCCTAAGCCAGGAAACAATTCTGCTACAACTATATGGCCAAGGCAGCAATTATTAGTTTCATAACAGTTGCTGAGAATAACGAGTATAATTGAAAAAATTAGCAAGAAACACAACCAGTAGCACAGTGTAAAAGTCACATTATTGCTGTAGTGTGCACATGTGTTATCCTACATAGCAATACATTGTATCAGTTAAAGTGAAGGCGGACCTGATGTCACTCACATCTGCTGCCAAGAAGGAGGACTTTTCCAGGATTTACCACTGGTAGAATTATTCTCTCAGCTTTCACTCACCTACTCATCTGACATCAGTTGTTTAGTCCCCTGTATCAAGATAACTTATAAGCTACAAATTATTTGTCAGAGAACAGCCTGAGGAACAGGGCATAATAAAAAAATCTTGGACCAAGCCCACTCATGTAACTGTGAATGGAGGTATTGCCACTTGCCAGACTTCTGATTTGTTGTCTTGTTGTCCATCCTACTCTGTGAGAGATAAAACGAGGTAGAACCAGGGCAGTTGCAACTATAAAGAGCCTCCAAGACCAGATAACTCCCCTCAATTCAGTCTATTCCCTCTCGTTCTTTCCCAAACTGCTCAGACTGTTCACAGCAGTTGCACCGTCTTAATACCAAATTACTTAACCAGACAGTGTAACAGAGGATGACAACAAGGAATAAAGAATAAAAAGCAGGCTATGCAAACAGGCCTCCAAACACTCAGGCAAAATGTGACCTGGATCACAAGTGGCTCCTATCTAAAAGGAGTGGATGCAGGAAGGTGATAGTTATAGAGAAGTCTGAAGCTTTCCATTTCCTACTGACCAAGCTGTGCCCAGAGAGGGTTATATGGGTGGGATTTTGCCAGCATGTTCACAGACTGTGATGTGCGCTTCTCAGAGAAGGCCTTGATGGGAGGATGGTCAACTGGCATTACTGTTGGGACCCAAGCCAGATGATATGTCAGCACTGCGGTCAACAAAGCAGCAAAGAACCTAGGAAAAAAAGAATATGTCCAAAGTAACACCAACAAAAGAATATCCTATTAAGTGCTTTAACATAACCACATGCACTGTGAAGAACACAAGTTTTTTTTAAGAAAAAAGCATTGGGAGAAGCTTACTGGTTTTTGTTGATCTGTTCTATCAGAAATGTAAATTCTTTAAGAAAACGCTGGCATAGCTGGTTCTTTTCCAGGGTACTGGACATCATATTAAGCCACACAGGCTCTGCAATCCTTGGAACAGAATACAGGTTCCAGATGGTAACTCTGCTCAAAGAAAATTCCCAAAAAGTAAGTGTTAACATGCACATTTCAATCTTGCAAATAATTACAAGTAGCCCCTTTCCTCTTCTATTGTCCCCTGATTTTTATTTATTTTTGCAAGATTGAGGAGACTAAACAAACTGGAAGAGTTTTTACAATTCCAGTAATTACTAGTGTCCAGAACACTAGTCTGTCTAATTCAGAGTATCAATAATCTAGTGTCTTCACATGAATTACATATTTGGCTTCCCTTTCTTGCATTCCCGTGTGTATTTGATTCAGAAAAAACATCCAGAAATAATTTTGAGGGGAAAAAGAACCCATTCTATTCATTGCAGGGATTTGATTCTATATCCCAGATATTACAGAAACTCCATCCCACTAAAGCCTTCTCTCTCTCTCTTGAGCCAACTTTCTGAGCCTCTGACCATTCCTTCCTTTATTAGGTACAGAAAAGAGAGCATTTGATCGCATCTTTCTTGACAGTTACATTGTTCAGCATCTACGGCTAGGAACAGACAACTCCTCTGCCTGAATACAACATCAATCCACTCGACTACACAGGTATCAGCAGAAGTCAACTCTTAACAAGATCTTATAGAATTTAACTGACAGTTCCAGGAACACATGATTACAACAGAACTACTTTTACTCTTTAGGAAAATGGCTGAGCTGGTTTTGCTAAAGTTTTCTGAAAACATTTACCCAATATCCAATGCAGAAAAGTCATTCACGTTAACTTCAAGACTGTCTAAAATACAAAACCTTGCATTTAGTTGCTTATAACTGGAAGTGACAAAAAAAATCTTTTGAGGGGCATGAAAAGAGCTTTCCTTGTAATTCAGAATTCCATCAACTCACCTGAATTCTCCCAGGGCATCCATGACACGGCTGATATAAACCTGCACTCTCTGGCTGGATTCTGCTATTTTTCTACATGAGATCATGGCCTTGATTAAGAGTTAAAGACACAAAAGAGCTTCTTAAAGGATTCACATTCTTCATCTTTTTAAGCTTCATTAACATGTTAAAACAACTAAGTTCTAGCCCCAGTCCTATACAGCCACTCAAGACAGCAACAGTTGCCAACCTCCCTCCACCTCGTGAGGGACCAATCCCTAATACTGGGCAAGGGGAGAGAAGTGGACATTTCTGAGAGACCAAGAGGAAGACAGCAACAAATATTTTGTGCCTCTCTTTTAGAAACTGCATGAAAGGATAGAATATCATAATTTCCACAGTCTCCAGGGAGTCAAAAACCTCATAGCGATACATGGCGAGAAAGAAAGAAAAGCCACCCATAGCATAAAACTCTCCATTCTAATTCTGTCTAAAAAAGAAACCACACCCCTTTCAGTAAATGTTGAATTCCTACACTGGGCTCAGGCTCAAGACTGCATGTGTAAGGAGGGAGGCAAGCTTGAAACCACGCACCTTCTCCCACTCTTCATCTATCAGATTCTAGAATACTTCATTCTGATTGACACTTATTTTTCCACATTACGCCAAATTAGTATTCTGTACCTTTTCTATTGCATATTTCAGCTTGTTCATGTGAGATTCAAAAAGAGGAAAGTGAGAAAAAAAGAAATCCTGGAAGTTTCTCTGTGCTTCTTCTTTTTCAGGCAGAGAAAAGATTATGCTGATTGCAATTTTTTTCCTCCGAACCATTGCAGGATTAGAGCTGCAGTTTTCATCAGCCATACTAAACATTTCTTCAGTGGACCTGTAAGACAGATTTGTTAGGACAGTTACTTACATACTGAGAGATAATTTATCTTCTATCCCTGCCTCTCTATATAGTACAAGGTCTCCTTTGACTGACTACATAAGACTTTGCTGTCACAGTCTCTGAACAGAGGATACTCAACATTTCGATGCACAAGACCTATTCTTGTTCAAATAGGAGGAAGAAAATCCCCAGAGAGGCCTGGTGTGAACAGTTTTCCTCTGAAACAGAGCGACTACAAATTCCCTCCTAAATAAAGATAAAGAAAAGGGAACAGAGATACATCACACAAAATCATTACCAAAAAGGGTTAAAGGCAGCTTCAGAGCTCTGAACTGCATCCACCACTCAAGCTCCTGTCTAGGTGCTCAGCAGCATGCCCATGATGCTCTCGAATCTGTACTGTTCCTCATGAGGGAAGTTGGGAAACATGCTACCTATACTGTTCCGGCATCTTAAGATGGATGTTTGCACTTAACAATGCAAAATAAAACTTTCTATTTTAACTGAAGACAGAGCGTCACCACTCAGTAATTACTGTGGAAACACAAATCTAATGCCTACCAATACATATGTGCCCAGCTCAAAGTTGGGTAGGCTTCAGCTTAAATTGTTTTCTGATTAAAATCTTTTAAAAAAAAAGAAAAAACCAGACAAATCGAACAACAACAACAAAAACCAAACAAAAACCCAAACAAAACAAACAAACTAACAAGAAACCAGTGGCTATTTTACAACCATTATTATTTCCCCAAATTCTGTTTATTTCCTTGACAGTTCTGCCACATTCCCTTCAACAACCATGTCTCTCTTCAATACACATGGGTCACTACTAGGATCAATACCGCTCAATATTTTGATTATCAGCCTGGCCAGTGGATCAAAACACCTTCAGTGAGTTCGCAGATGATGTCAGATAGAGGAAAAATGGTCAATAAACTGGAGGGTGCTGTCCAGAGAGGCTGTGGAATCTCCATTCTTGGAGATTTTCAAGATTCAAATAGACAAGATCCACTGCCACCTGATATACATTCCAAGCGCAGGCAACTGATTTTGATGATATCCACAAGTCTCAGCCCACCATAAGTTTTACTGTGATTATACAAAATCCTGTTCTCCCATAAATACTTGCATTGCAGTGCTAGATATTGATACTGTTGGGTTTACAAAATTATTATTTTTTCTTGCCTGAAGTATCCTGATCAATTTCACTGAAAAAACATCTTTTATATATATATATCATCTATATACACAAATAGGTAAAACAGTATGGACAGAATATCTTTTGGTAGGAACTTGAACTGAATAACGGCTTTTAATCTACTGAGAAATTATAAGGGTGGACAGGGTAAGAAAGACAAGAAAGCCACAAAGACATTCAGAGCAACAGCTCATGTGGAAATAGCTTGATTTTGGAGTTTCTTCATAAGTTAAGACTGCAATACCAGTGAGTGGTAATTAAAAGCTTGAAGGCTTTTCATATCAGAATTATCTTGAAATGGAGTCTGTGGTATTTATAGATCACTATGAAGCAATTAACAAAAGGAAAGACTCAGAGCTAAGCATTCATTCTACGTCCATTCTAAAAATAAGTGGCTTACAGTTTAATTTGTTTGACAAACTTAAATACATAAAAGTTTCTCATCACAGAGGTATGAGTCCATGAATACAGGAAAAAACACACAATAAAACCCCAGCAAAAAACAGCTTGTGGGAAAACAGAGTTCAAGACAAAAACATAACCTCATTTGAACTTCAGGAACTTGCATGCAGAGACAGAAATTCCCAAGGAAGTCGGGAAAGGATGGACAGTCAGCATCTATGAAACATCACAAGCTTTTGTACTGCTTCCCAGGAACAGAAATTGAAGAATTTAAGTCTGTGAGAAAGGCCTTTTCAACAAAGCTACTTAATCTAGTTTGCTTGCCAACTGACTATGAGGAGTTCCAGGAGGCATCTCATTTTCTTTGAGCTATTTGCCTAAAACATCAGTGACAGTGATTGTAGAATCTTGGCTGTGCAAAATGGAAGTGCAACCAGAAGCCTACTGTTTCTTTAGCAAGTAATCAGACAACAAGTATCTGAAGAGGCTTTTTGGCTTAGAAAAAAATCACTATCTAGAGCTACTCCTCAATTGGGAAAATAATGTCCTGTTTCCAATGAATTTCCCCAGCACAAGTTCTCCAGTGTGGAAGAAAAAAAACCTACTCCCTACACTGAACAAGCAGCCCAAAGAGGCTACTTTCCTCTAAACAATTTTTAACTTTCAGACATTTTGAGGAAGTTTAGATTTGTGAAACTTTGGCTACTCCTTAAACTGGGCTCAAATTGTCCTATTTACCCTAAATGTTTTAATTTTTTTATATGGACTGCTCTCAGCCTTATTTCTTTAGGCAACTAGACTAAAAAGTACTTCAATTTACTGAAAGTAAAATGTTTACTAGCTTGTTCTCAAATGCAAGTGTGATTTAGCACGCATGACTGCTATATTAGCATCATGGTACGATTCTTCATGTTAAAAATGATTCACTAAGAATATCCAGGAAAAAGCTGCAAGTGTTGACACTAGGGAAAAAAGTCTTTTCAAAAAGGGTTTTATTTTAATTTTCAGTGACTTATGTAATTGGCAGATTTTAAGCTTCCCTTTAATGACAACAGTGAAAAGGGAGAGAGGCTGAAGAGCAGGAATTTCTTGTAGCTCTCCACTAATTCCATGCTGTCTCTGGATATAGGTGGATGAGCAGAGTGAGAAGATAGTCAAGAACCATTTGATATTTTGCAACTGACAAGGGAAGAATTTGCTTATTAGCTATGCAAAGTCTGCTGCATTCCATGCTTTGTTATGCCACTGGGCTACAAGAGCTAGTAAAATTCCAAAACAGAAGCCTAGCCTTTTGATCACAGCTTTTTTTTTCTTCCTGTTTTGGCAGAAGTCACATCAGGAACATCCCGTACCAGCCAAGAGAGTTGTCACAGGCTATTACTCCAAAATTTCAGTAACTGCTCACTAGTCAGACTTCATTACAGTATAATGTAATTATGGCAGCAGCGCCGTTACAGTCCCTTTCATCTCAACAGGATGCTCTGCTCATTCAGAAACAGTTTAGTATGTTTTTCAGACTATGGCTTCAGACACAGACTATATACTAATAAAAATAAGTATATTTCAAATTGGACTTTGAAGTTCATATTCACCCAAAACTTAATCTTTCTTTAAATTGGCAGTCTTACATAACGTGCAGAGGAGATAGACTAAGTTGAAAGCATTTAATAACAGGATTCATCCTTTTAAAGAAAAGAGGCTTAAGCTCTATTTATCTTAAATTACTGCCAAACAGCTTTTGTAAAAAGAAAGGTGTGGCACTCACCACCTTGGAATAATTCCATTCTCTAAACTGGTTGTTTGACTTCGGAGCCAGCGACGTTGGTAGCTGCTAGAAGATGATGATGAAGAGCTTGGAGATGGAAAAGGAGTAACCAGAAGACTGCTCAGAGATGCTATGAAGAAAGCAGGAAACCCCACAGATAATGAATTACAAAGAGTGCTGGTTAAATATTTTTCTTCATACTCTAACTGGGAACAATTTCTCACAAATATTACTCTTGCTTGCTGATCTTTTTCACACAACTCACTTGCAACAGGAGGGACAATTATTTTAAATAAATCTTGCTGCCTGAGAACATTCTTTTGTTATAAAGTCAAAGAGAGATCTTCCCTACTAGAACATACTAAAATTTATCTTATTGTCATTAAAAGCATTCTGTCCCAAGAGGTGTTGCCCTTTTATTACAATGGACAGAACTTCTGGTCTTCTGACACCCTTTTCTTATTCAGTGCAAAAAAAAGCTTCTCTTCACTTGCTCTAGTCAAGGCTCCAACCAGTTCTTCCTCCAAATTATAAATTGGTTAAGGACCCAGAACATGGTGGCTGTAAACAAAGAATAGAATTACAAATATTCTTGCATTAAGGCTTGGGGCAAATGCAGAAGGAAAACCACCTAGCAGATCAAAACCATTGTGGTTTACAGGTCATAAGGTGCCTATCTTTCAGGTGAATCACTGCACTGAAGAATTGTAACATAATTACAAAAGCAGGCAAACAAGAGACAGCAGATACCTGACCGAGCAATGCCGCTGTCTCTGTCCTCATTTTGTCCTCTGCTAGGCATATCGACAGGTGTGCTGTGTGCTAAAACAAACAGATAGATCAATAGAAAATATTACATAACTCATCATACTGTTTGTCAGCATTTAAAAAAATGTTTAAGTTTAAAGGTCATACAGGAAAAGAATTACATCCTCTACTCTTACTGCAAATCAGCAGTATGGTGTGAACAGAGGTGGCAGCAAACAGTATACCTATACTGAGTATCATATTACTAGAGGAAGGTTATTTGCCCCAATGCAGATGTAAAAACATCTCTAAGGAGCCTAAGAATACAAATACATTATTTGCATTATTAGAAATCAGATATGCTTTGAAAGTGAGGGTTTGTGGTAAGCTCACCTGTCACTCTTGATAAATTTTTTTGAGTGTGCAAAATTGTCATTTAACACAGGTTAACTTCATACTGAAATAGTCAAATACAAGGTCCATTAAAAGCTTCTGTTTCACTCCCCAAGCAGAGATTTACTGTCCTCAAAGCCTCACAGTAAGAAACATTCAGCCTATGTCATATTACATTGAAGTGTTAGTAGTGCAGAGTCACTCAAATCGTAGAGCATGCAAGATCTGCAAAGGCTGTGAAGAAACTGCATTGGTATTTCAGTTCGTATTTTTGCAGTTAAGAGAAGTAATTAGGCCTAAGATCTACCCACCTGCATGGGTCATCATTATGCCTGTAAAAGTAGACTTTATGTAGCTTAAAGTTTTGAGAACTAAAGAAATTGATATTGTTAAAGAAGAAAACCTTAGGACCTCCTAGATTTAGCTCAAAAATTAATTTTGAATGTATGCCATCAAATTAAAAAAAAAGGTAGCAAGAGGTAAGAGAAGAAAAAGTTGTACACCAGCAAGACACCTGCACGCTAGCAAGAAACCAGCAATAAGCCAGGAAACATAAGTTCTCTAAGAAAGATAAGGGCTAATTTATTATTAAAAACACTGCATAAAAATATCTTTAAAATTAAACATAGTACTCAGAAAATAAATATGGACCAAACCAAATCAATTTAGTCATTTTTTTTTAAGAAAGATTTTTAAGTATATGCCAGATACTTCTGTTGTCGCTATTTTAGCCCTCTGTTTCTAGAGAGTAATTATGTATGTCCTGCAAGGATACAGAAGGAACTGGATTTGTGTGTGCAAATGGATGGGTCACACTGTGGCTGGCATTCCACACAAACCTGCAAAGAAAGAAGCACTGCGGATGAGCCGGAGGGGACCTCCTTCAGACACACCCTGCAGCAGTTTGCTGCTACACAGCTGTAACACACCTAGGAAACAAAAGCAATGTAGAAAAAAAACACAAAAAAAAGGCAAAAAAAAAGTTTTAAAAAAAAAAAAGTACAAAAAAAGTAAAAAACACAAGGAGGTGATGTACTGGGGAAAAAAAAACTTAACTTAATGAACAGATGGCCTTATGTTGTCAGAAAGACATAGAACCTGGAAATATTTACCTAAATTACTTCCACTGCGACAGGTTCCCAAACCATTCTGATTAGAGCTCAGTTTTCCCAGGCTGGGATCTTGGTTGATGTATTCAAAGCTATCTTGCAAGCTAAAACAGGGGGAAAAGCCAGTGTTCTGTAAGAATGCGATCAATAGGCATTGATATTAGCTTAAGAATAAGGTTCATTTTATAAATAAAGAAGGCTGAACACAAACTTTACAATCAAATTCAAGGACAAGTACATTTCTGAAACTGGAATGAAACAGGCATTTATTCCTTATATATGCTCCCTCTTTAAATTATTAGAAGTTTCTTTATGTCACATTTAAGATTCAGTTTATTCACATTTGCCCATTTTGGGGACAAGGAAAAACAGAACAGATGAGAAACAGTGGATTTGTTGAAGGAAACAGGAGTGGAGTATAAGGAAACAAAGCACTCTCAACAAACATATCTTCCTCACATTTCTGATAGCAGGAAGATATAGAGGGTTTGATTGTTCAAAGCACCTAACCTCTCAACTGTACTGCATGCCCTGGACAAATTAAGAAGTAGAAATTTGCAGAGATTTTTCTTTATTAAAAGCTTGGGTAGCCTCACTACGATCTATTAACAGAATCCTTCTCCACAGCTGCCACTCCTAATTTTTTTCTAGGACTACAAAAGAAGAAAGACAGACAGGCAACTGCATTGGACAGGGAAGGAAAAAAAAAAAGAAATCTTCTTACTTATTGTTGCTTCCACTGAAGCTTCCTACCCTGGCTGAGAAGACTTTACTTATCATCAGCTGTGGGGGAGAGCTGAAAGGATAAACAGTCATTTCGTGAATCATCAGTTCTAAGTGCCTGACAAGAGAGTGCATCACAGAAAAGGACACTCACCGTATGTAGTGAATTTTCAAGGTGGAGCCTTTGTAACTCATTGCCACTGAGCCAAACATCATTTCTCCCAGCATATTGACATCAGAGGCTGGTCTGGTGTACTACACAGACAAGATGGGAAAAGCAAAGTCAAAAATAACTTGGCATATTATATCAATTTAATATAGTGCCATAGTGCTACATTTTGAATGGAGAGTAAGATCAGTGTGGTTTTAACACACTGAATGCAAGTATAAGCAAGGACAGCCAGAAGATGTATTCCGTTTTGCTCACTAGATGGGCATTATTACCCTTGTTCCAGGGGGACCTCCAAAGGCAAGAAAGAGGAAAAAAGACCTACTGGATTTCCAAAGAAATAGTTGTGTCCAGCAACATTCCCATATAGCAGAGTGTTTGATGAAACTTGCAGGTGTTAACAGGACTTGGATTCTGTGGTCTGGATCCCCAAACAAACTGCTTCATTATCCAAATCAGTACATTCTCCTTCCCTGCCCTTATAGAAAGCTTCTTGGAAACATTTTTTATTGGAAAATAGTTTGTGATTATACTTAGAAATGCAGTCTTCAGACCAATTGCTTATTTTGTTTCAAAGACTGATCATCAATAGCAAATATGGAGAGAAGTCTGTTAATTCTGAGGGAAATCACTTACCTTCCAGTTAAATATATTTTTTCCCACCTTAATCTATACATGCTGCAAATTACATTTTTCTAGCTGAAATGCTAATGCTTTTAGTGAGAAACAGCCAGAGTACCTAAAAATTAGCTTTCTTAAAAAACAGACTAAAGGTACTCTTAATTTACTCTTTCAACAGCTTCTTCAGAACTGACCTGAAGCATAGGTAGACAAGAACAGAGAATAGTATAGTGGTTCTTATGACATGGACAAAATGTTATTAGATTTTAGATTAGATTTCACAGCTCCTTCAAAAATAAGACCAAGATAGACCAAAAGGTAAAGATGCACCCATGTGTTTTTATTCTCCACCACTTCAAGGACAGGATAGATATTTCAAGGTTCAGATTAACTTGCAACACAACAGAAGTGTAAGTCATTCAGTGTATGCAAGTGAATGCTTTTATAAACTAACTTCTTCAGTAAAGTGGATAAATAAAAGCAACAGAAGTAATGAATATTACCTGATACTTCGGTATCTGTTCTTTGATATTCTGCATACAACTTATTGTGGGACTGTGGGAAGAAATATTGTTGTTCCCATTGCTTGCCTGGCAGTTCTTGGCACAAGTCTTTACAGAAGCCTCATCTGCCATTTTCTATGTCAAAACAGAACAATAGGATAAAAACTCTTAAAGTCAATAAGAACTCCCATCTCTTAACGTACATGAATTTTCTTAAAACCACAGGAAAACAACAGAAATTAAAAAACACAAACTTATTTGCTCTTATATCAGTTTTAAAATATTTTATAAATGCCAGCATCAGAGCAATCGGAGAACTACTATCCCATTTACAATGGCAGATAGGTTTTGTAGTATCACACATAGTCTGAGTAATTAGCCAGTTTCATGGAAAGATCATTCCCGACAGTTATGAATTACTCTTTGTAACATTTACCAAAGTTTATGTAAACAAAAATATCTCAGCTTATGAGTTGCTTACAAACCAATTCTTGTAATCATTTGCACAATTAATCACTCAAATTGCACATAACTTTTGCTTCCCAAATGATTAACCAAATGCATCATTTGGTAGAATTAACAGGTTAAAGGCAAACAATGTATTTGAATATTCAATGTAAATAAGCTTTACTGTATTTCAGGAAAATGCATGAATGCACAGTATACACACATCTTCTTAATTTCAGTTTAAACAGGACTGAGCTTGAGAGTAAGTCTGCCTCAATTTTAAACGAATCAAGTTTTAGGCTTGCTGTTTGATAATATATCAAACAAATGACTAGACACTCAAAATCACTTTAACATCTATGTGTTTGCACTGCATTCTAAGTGCTTTGGCTGTTTTAAAAGGGTACCTAGTTTAGTGTCTAGCTAAAAAAGAGATTATAGCCTGTATCACATGTTACGAGAGAGGCTATAACCTGTTTTATGTCAGTGTTGCATGGAGTTTCTGATCGGATACTTTTTAGTTAACTTTTAGCTTAAAGTATTCAAGTAAGTGGAATAGTTTGAATATTTAAATGAAGCCAGAAATATATTTCTTCTTCCCATGCTGTGTGTTTTAAACCAACTTAGAGATACAAAGTAATGACCTTGATTCTGGGGGGGGAGGAGGGGGGAAGCAAGATTAACAGACCAGTCTGACCCATTTACCCTCTTAAGTAGATGATCAGACATCAGCTGATGATGCTCACCAGTCTTACTGATTCAGCACAATGGCATATTTACAGTGTGACTGAAACAGAGATTGCTGCTTTTTAAGCATCTTGATAAGTAATTTCTACAAGTCATGACTATTCTTATATAGCTTATACAGCTATATATATAGTTCTACAATAAACCACAGTAGTCTAATAAGATGAAGCTGTTAGTTCTAAAAAAAACTTCAAAACAAAAATTTGAAATAATTCAATGTAAAAGAGAAACATGGAGGTAGGAGGAAAAAACCCAAGCAAAACTACAACAAAACAGGAAACACTATTGGTTTAGTTACCTTAAAATCACTTAAGTTTGCTGAAAGCATTACTCCACAATTTGCATGCCTGGAGAGCAGCAAAAAGAACTTGCATCTTGACAGCATTTGCTCTTGCTTCTATGTGTGTCACCAAAACTTACATGGCCATGTATCACCATGTGTCATTCTTCACAATATGGCATGGTTAGCCAGGGGAGTTGTTTTAATTCATATAAAGACAACAACTTGACTAATCCAAAACACCAAAGGAAGAAAAGCACCTTCAGACATGTGGTAGACATTACTGGAACAAGGGGACTGCACAGCCAGGGCTAACAACAAAAAGTAAACCCAGTCAACATTAAAAAGGCTCAAGAAATACTCAGTTTAAAGGAGTATAGATTTCTTTGCCAGAAAGCAAATCAGGTCTAAGTTGTTAAGTTTGAATACTGCATTTATATCATAAATACCAAATACCAGATATGTTCACAGGTTTTTTGGAATCTAACACACTCTTGCTGCAGCTATCGCAGAATAGCAAAAGATAAAGCAAAGATCACAAGATTAACAAGTTTACACTGTCCTATTAGGACAACAGCAAAATTAACATTTCATACCTGAACCACAGTTTCATCAATTTTGCGGACTGCTTTGGAATCAAATAAGACCTGTCTGCCTCTCCTCTCACAGTCTTGGTAAACTATCAGGCGGATTTCATTCAAGTCAAACTCTGAAGAGGACCAGCTATGGATTAGAAACACAAGATGTTAAAATGGTGTGCTTACTTTGCAGGTTTATTTAAGTGAAGAAACACGTATTATGCAAATACAACTTTTACTCAGCATTTACAGGATCTAGGGTGCAATCATATAACTCCAACCAAAAAAGAACTCCAAAGGAGTATCTAAGCCCAGTGTCACTGCTGACCCAAAGGCAGGAACAGCCACACCAATTTTCATCCAATCTTTTTTCAAAATTTTGCAGAAAGAGAACACAATCTGCCTCAGGGCTTAACTACTCCTAAATTTCTTTGTACACAGCCTGGATCATCCTTATTGTAAGGTAGGTGTACTGTTTTGTCCAATATTCTTAGTGGCAATAAAATACAACGGGTTACCATTCTCTCTAGTACAGCATTTCAAAAGCACAAGGTTTACACCCTCCCAAATCCTTCTCTAAACAACAGAAAGCCAACTCCTTTTGACCTATTCCTGACAATACCATTTAAGATTTTCCCTAAGTCTTGCAACTGAAAGACAAGGTTTATGTTGTTCCATTATTTTTCCCCTCTTTCTGAGATATTTCAGGGTTTACTGAGCAGCCATAGATTACTGAGACTTGATCTCCAACTACAATGAAATTCATTTCATATATGAAATCAAGATACCACAGAGATTCAACCTGAAGAAAACAACCATCTCAAGCCAGAATCTGCCCATTCCCCAGAGATACAACATGGCACGCAACTTGGCTCATTGCACTACGGCAAGAGGCTGAGGAGCACAACTGCAGCATGGCTGCAATGACAAGAAACCTTATTTACCAATTCCAAAGGGAGTCAGTCTGCACATCAGAGCATGGAGGTTTGCTTGGTCTCAGCTTCAGTCATAGAAAATGCTTTTCATGTTATGTAGCTTACAAGCTGAAATTAATGGAAAAAACCTACTACTGCATAAAGCAGTGCCACAGAGCACTGATGCTCAGCCATATTGCCTCATTCCTGACCTCGATGAACTGCACTGAGGGGGTAAGAGTACAACTGTTATTAATAGTTTTTGGTTTAACAGACTTCAGTCAAGGCCACACTGATCTTCCACCCAAACGGAAGTTTCATTTAGGAATTTTGCCAAACAGTGCCTACAGAAAAGGAAGGCAGAGAATTGAGAAGAGCATAAAACCCCTATACAGCTGAAACACTAGAATTTCTGAAGCTAT
The DNA here is from genome assembly GCF_003984885.1 of Neopelma chrysocephalum. Taxonomy (NCBI): domain Eukaryota; kingdom Metazoa; phylum Chordata; class Aves; order Passeriformes; family Pipridae; genus Neopelma; species Neopelma chrysocephalum. Next base: position 17,750,639 of record NW_020897700.1, read on the forward strand.
TTCTTTTTATTACTTGCTCTGTTAACATCCATAAGCGAGGTAAACACTTTTAAATACTGCTAGTCAGTAAGGTAACTGTGGATAACTGCTTTAGGAGCACACTCAGACTTTTAAATTTAAAATCATTTTAAGTAAAGACAGCCTAATTTCCTCTTTGTGCTCTTTCTTTGTAGCTAAAAAGAGAAATAAGCATAAATAGGCATCCTTTTCAAACCTGAAAGACCTCATTCTGGATGGTTTTATCCTACTTTTAAATATCTTGAAACAGAATAAGCCAGATACCCATTGCCACTGTAAGGTACTCTGATACAAGTATGCTATACGTACATAATATGCAAGGTTCCAGTACACTTCAAAGCCAGATTATGGAATGCTGCTAAAGGCTGTTTTGCCATCCATGGCGAGGAAACTTCTTGCTGTGTTTGTAACATGTTGCCTCCAAAACTACCAGGAGTGCCAGGCAGATTTCTTTTCAAGTTTTCCCTTTCAAACAGAGTCACAGCATTAAGTTCACCTGCATGAGACCAGACCTGATACCATTGTTGATAGTTGCCCAACAAAGACCCTACACACCTCACATATACAGAGCTGCAACTACACCATCTGTTTTAGAAATCTGTTACTAGATTCTCAGCCCACTGCCTCTGCAATGCTATTACAAAATCCAGTTATGCAGAATGCACGAGAAGTCAGAGCCATGAGTACACTTCATTCTAGCCTGCCACATGAATCTGATGCTCTTCAACTATCTACTTACATGCTTTCTGCAACAGGTGACCTCAGGTAACTACTCTGCTTTCTTAAAAAGGCTACAGGTCTCCTTTTAACTACAAAGAAAAGGTATATCTCTATGGCCTTAGTTAAAATTCTATGCAAGAGCAAAGCCTTATTTATCTCCAGGACTGGCACAGCAGCATCAATACTTCAGACCACAGGACTGCAAGTCTAAAATGAGAAAGACTCATTTCAGACAGGTTGAGCCAATCTGGCCCTGCATCTGCCCACCGATGCAGGGTTGCATGCAGGTTGGGTTGGGCTGCATGAATTCCAGTTTCCTTCCCTCACTATGCACTAAAGCAAACTTCATGTTGTTTGTGCAGTGCCAACTTCTGTATAAGATTTTATGCTGAAGTAGAAGCCAATTCAACAGCCTGCTGAGGTGCCTTTTCCACACAGCATGCTAGAACTAAAGACTGCTGCAATCTGTCATAACTACAAACAGATTCTCTGGTACCAGACAGCAACATGCTAAGTTACATAAAATTTATCATACAGAGTTTTATCTGACTAATAGATCAAATCTAGGGAAGTAACTTCAGATAATGCTTCTTACAGTACTAACCAAATATCAACCTTATGTTTTAATGAAGTCTTTGCTTTCAGGTTGTAAATTACCCAGAACAGAGATGCAGTTCCTGCAGCAGTCCTACCCATTACAGAAGAGTTCCATCCTACTAAAACCTCATTTGGTAACATCAAGCATATCTATAGGCAATTTATACAGACACATAAATCCATGTAGTCTCATTACTTCCATGTAGAACCTAGCACCAGGCCCAAGACTAGTCAGATAACTGGGATGTTTATCCCTGTCACAAAAGCTGATGAGCAGACTGCTTACAGTACTTCCACCCTTTATTGTTTAAGCCAGCTTATATAACATAGAGCCCCCAAAACAGGGACAGCAGGAATATTCAATCATCTTCTAAAAGCACAGTGTTGAAGAATACAGACAGTACGCAGATTCTTTGGTCTGCTCTGTTTTCGCATGTTTAAAAACCAAAACCCAAACCATTACTTTCTTATCTCTGTATCAGCATCCTGCTTATTTAGATATGCAAGGCCTTGCATATTCCTAAAAATTACCTGAATTAATTAATTTGAGCTTGTGCAGATGTTCACGTTTCAGGTTAAATGTGGCTATTCTGACTGAACATGTTTTCTTATTTGACCACAAAAGTTAAAAGCCCCACATAACCTTTCGCCCCTTTTTGTAACTATGTGACCCTTCCTGTTACTCATGTCTGCTCTGGCAATTCTTGGACCCTTCTGTAAACTCAATTCCCTGCAGCAAGAAAAGTCTGTCCGTCTCAGCACCTGAAAGTGGATCAGAAACATAGTTGGAAAAAGGAAGGAAGATGTAGAAAGCAATGGAATCACCACCTCTTAGTGGCAGCATGACCTACACTCACTTTGTTCATGGAACTATATACCTTTGGGAAAGGGCAGAAAGAAAACGTTCCCTATGCATTCCAAATAAGTATTGAGGCTAGTTAGAATGCTAATTGAGTTTTCTTGTTCCCAAGTCAGTTCTCTGCCGCTTATTGAGCTAACTGACACCCTAAGGGGAGCCAGTTCCAAAAGGACTGGAAAGGGGGAAAAGGACAAGACCACCATGCCAGAAATCAAAGGAAGAAGTGGCAATGTAATTACCTCCTTCAACATCATCGGCTTGGCTTATGTAGCTCACCTTCAGACTGTATCTTTCCTGCATGTGGAAGATGCTAGAACTAATAAACATCATTTTCAACTCAAAATAAATAAATAAAATCAAGCTGTCTGTGTTCATACAACAGGAGAACCAAGTCTACTAAAGATACTAAAATACTATGGATTTTTTTTTTTATTTTTTGTAAGAAAGCCACAAGTTTGGAACATCTTACAGATAACCTGAAAAGTTTTCTCCCCAGATTCCATATTAAGCTCAAATATGCTCTACGTCCTCTTAAACTGGCATATAAACTACTTTCCTTTGGATCGTTCAACATTTCTTCAATTATATATACATGTGAGACATGGAGGTAAGGAAATCTCTCTTAGGGGAATGCAGACTTGTTTGTTTCTGGAAAAAAGCCACAAAAATTCTGCCTCATTCTGCCCTGAATCAGTACTTTCAGTTAATATAGACCTCCAAAGCCTGATCTTTACACAGAAAGCTTTTGCTTCACCTTCATAATAATCAGCATTCACACAATAACTGAAAAGTGACCTATTAATTTATATCCAAAAACTACTTCAGCTGACCTTAAACTGTTTTTGAAAGTGACTAAGCACTCACTACTTCAGTGTAACATCTATAGGCTAAAGAAACAAACAGGCTGTAACATCTCCATATACCTATATACATAGTTATATTTTTCTGCTTCTTAGACGAGCAATCCTGAATATGTAGAATACTAATTGTAACACCCTTGGGTGCCAAGATTTAGAAAAAGCTACCCTGAACCATATTCCCAACACAGTTACATAGCTGTAAAGACTCAGACATTAGAGACATGCTGGCACACATCTGAAAAAGACACCACAAAAGTTAAAGAAACTATTCACACTTCAGATTACTTTGATGTAATGCTTGGTCTAGAGGTAATTTACAAGTAAAACAGAGGGTTCCCCTCTCCATTCTTCCCCCACTTCACAGCACTCCCTCCTGTCTGCTCTGCACACTACTACTACTTGACCACTAACACAGGAGGTGGCAAGAAAAAGAGGGGAAACTAATTAGAAAACTAGAAAGAGAAGGTAAGATTATTCAACCTTAATTGAAAAGATCACCCTCCATGCCTCAGTTTGCATATACATAAATCTCACATATCAGAGACAAGAATGTAGATTCAGTTTCAAATAGGAAAGACTTTCTGGAGTTTCAGTCAGCATCATCATCAAGAATAAGTTTCTAATAGAACTTTCCCAATTATTTACAAAATAGCCTTTCAGGAACATGATTATAAATTTAGTATTAACTAAAAATGTCTATTCTTTGTCAAGAAAAAATTACATGCATACCTGTTTTGCAGCAGTCTAGTCACTTTGCTCGCACAGCTGACACACTGGTCTCTCAAAGACTTTCTAATTCTTTCATCCAGTTTGGTACAGGAGAGATTACTTCCAAGTAGTACGTCGTTGTTGTTTCTTGCCCTTTCTATTTGTCCCCCAGTGCCATTTGTAGCTTTTGGTGTACCCCCACACATTTTCTTAGCTACAAATACTCTTGTAAAGCTCCCTAAAAGAAACTAAATACCTGCTGAGGAGGTACAGCCTCAAGCAGATTTCTTTACTATTGATCAACCATTAACAATGGTAATTTACCATCAGCTTTCTTCCCTATACAGGAACACAGTCTGCTGAATTTCCTACTAGGGGAAAAAAAGGCAAAGCAATCTTCATTTAGTCTATAAGCCATTAATACAGAAAGACAGCTGTAGCTAATGTACTCCTGCAATTATTCCAGACAGAGTAGACATGACTTTTAGGTCTCAGAAGCCATCCTAGACTTGCTCTTGCTGCTGTCAGTTTTTCCTACCGAGCCTGGCACAAGGCTGTAGCAGATACAACAGCTAATATTGACTTTAGCTATGTTTGTTTCCTGGTATGTGATTTAGGTAGCTGGCAATTATGTAGTCACAAGACTGAACCATATGGCCTCTTAAAAAAAAAAAAAAGCATAGTTGCTTTTGCAGTGACTCGCCCTTAGTTGCAAGGTTGTTCTAACACTGGCTACAACACCCTGTTAATGGCTCTCATGTGAGCAAGTGTCATCTGACAACCCCTAGCAACCTCATATAGCTTAGGAGCAAGTAAGAATCTGTCATCATTGCCATATGGCTATCAGTTAAGAAAAAACAACTACCAACACCAAGAAACACCCTAAATATTCTGCGCCATAATGCTTTTACTTCTAAGGACAAACAGGATTTACACTTGGCCAAGAACTTGAAACTATCACCTTGAGAAGCCTTTTTTAAAAAAAAGTAGAAAGGAAAACAATGAGAAAAGGTTTGTTGCAGACACCAAGTTGGTGGATAAGAATTTATAGTCACGTGCCTATTAAAATAATTTAATGGCAGTGCTGATGACAAAAATATATAATAAAATATTTCTAACCAAGTAAATTAAAGTTTTTGAACAGAACAGAGGAATTGCATGTTCTGTCAGGCTCAGGTAATTCTACTGCAGAACAAAGTCCTCTTCCCCACCCCTGGTTTTAAAAAAAAGTTATCCATATATGTCTGCTCATAATTCATGTCTTACATAGCTTTCCCCCCATCAGTAAGATGACAGCTCTACTGCAATTTCCCTTCCAGGTTAAATAGGGAAAATATCTTTGCTATTAGTCAACCAGAAATACAGCACAGAGTTAGAAAACACAGTAAGATTTCAAAACTTAGTGCTACGTGCTACCTTCTAAATAGCACAGCACCCTTGCTAAAATGATTTTGTAATCTCAGTTAACCCCAACCTCTAAACACTGGACAGATGTAAAGCAAAAAACTAGAGCAAGGTTAGATTGAACAACTCACTCTGTTGCTGAGGGAAGCCTACAGCAATTAAAAAAAAGCTCAGTTTCAATTCCCAGAGTAGTGACAAGTACTAGATCATCACTCCTCCTCCAAAGTGCAGGGAAACAAGTGAAAAGCTTTGGCCTGTTCTCAAGCGATTCAAATGATCTAGGAGAGGGCAACTCCTAGTCCTCACCTCACTGAGGAGGACTACTTTAAACATCAGTGTTCCTAGTCATCTTTGAAGTGTGAATGAAATAAGCAGCTGAGGGCCAGGTTCTTACACTTCCACTAAGATCAGCAGTTAAAAGCCTTCACTTCTGTCCTATCTTTTCCCCAAACAAAGCAACATTCACCACAGTATCAAATTCACATCAAACATTAGAACTAGGAATTCCTGTCAGCTCACCACAAAGACACGCTTCACAACACTACCTCACCTGTAGGTGCAGTCCTCTGTAGGATACTATAAATCTCAAAGTACCTGGGGAATTAACTTCGAAAATCCACAGAACAGTTTCTCAACAACAAAATAATATTCAAATCCACACATTGAAAACACTCAGAGTCCACGAAGTAGATAATACAGAAAATGGAAGAAAAGCATCCTGCTCTCAAGATATAACCCTCTGGAAAGCAGAGTTTAATCACTCTTTTTCTAGGCTATATGACAACACGTCATCTGCTCTGTTTGTAGGTCATTTCCCGTCCTTCATCCCCATTGAGAGGCAACTGCCCAAATGATTTCAACTCAAGGTAACACTTTAGCAAAAAAATTGGGGGTGGGGGAAAGAGGAAATATATGTGATATAGTTGTCTAATTAAAAATAATTTTCTGTACAAGTTACAGCTCTCCCCTAACCTTAAGCACTGTTTTCACATCTAAGAGAATACTTGCAGAGACCCCTGTAAGGATTTATTTTCCCAAGAGCTTTTAGAAGCCGGCTAGAGAAGCTTAGGAAAACAAAGTTTGAATCATACCTGCTGTTTTGGTGAGCATTTGTTTTTGCAAAACATACACTTAGCAAAATTGATACACAAAAAACGCCTAGACTCAGACATTCAGGATTAGTGCGAAACACATGTTTAAAGTCGAAGTGGAATCTATTTTGGATTGCTTAATGATGATTTCCCCTCATTTAGTCCATCAAATAGCTTATGTGGAAGGAAGATATAGGTTCCCTTCCTCTCTCCAAATTTGAATCATTTACCTTGCATTGTTTCTCCTCTTTTTAAAACCTCAGATATGGAAGAGTTGTGCTGATGCCACACCACATTCTTTTTCCACAATGACTTAAAGAAGTCCTAATATGGTAAAGCACTATTAACCTCAGATGAACTACCTTGTTCAAGCATGATACATAGTTACTAGGTCCACACGAGTTAGGCGGGATACATTGCAGATTAGTCACGCAACAAGTGAAGGAACATATTATTTGCAGCACTGCTCTCTCTCGGGTAGATTTTCCTGTAGAAAGATCTCAGGTAGAGAAAAATAAAATTCTCGGTATTAGATCACTATACAGAAAGGTTACTTGTTTTAGGATAATTCCATATATTACCGTATGAAATGTAAAACAACATTGGATATATTTGTTCACTGATAAGTTATAATTCCACAGACTCTCCTGCTTAAGAAAGGAGAATACCGTGGATTTTTGTGAGGTTGCAAGCATTTTTCATCATCTTAGTTGCCAGAAAGCAATATCATCATATGTATGCACAAAAAAATGACAAGACACACACACTGCTGATAGAAGCTAACAAACAGATCTACACAAGTTAGTCACCATAAATTTGCACACATCAGCCTTCCACAAACATAAAGAACAGCCCATTAAACCAGTGTTTCACAACTCAGTCAACTTCCATAAGTTGGGATTGCACAAAAAATGGCATGTATTTAATTGTGTTTTACCATTAAGAAAAGTGTGGTTTTGTTAAACTAGGTCTTTAAACAAGGTATGCAATAAGGTTAGTGCCTTAGATCCACCACTTAGTTCTTTCCTCAGTACAGAAAGCCATGCCTAGTCTTAATTAACTTTCCCCCTTCCATCCCACTTTCTGCCCTCACTCCCATAGCTACTGACAGCTGATCCAAAGTAAGTCAAATGTTTTGCAGATGTTGTTTCATAGTGATGATCTTTATCATTTTCTGATAAATTGAAAATTTACTTATAATTTAACACTCTTCAGGATTTGACTTTGTTTCTTTCCCTGTTTATTTTTTCAAGGCACCTGCAGTAACCAACTTCCAGCTTTCACTGGAGCCAAACAGGTTGAGCCAAACAGCAGCAGCCATCTGGGAGCAAGCGGTGCTGGACACAGCATCTGCGCTGGGCGCCGGGGCGCAGGCAGCCCGGCCAGCTGGGCCACCCCACCTCCTCCAGCACAGGTCTCAGCTAATGCATCATTCCCATGTCACTTGTTCCAGTGGCGCCATGTGACTGGGCCAGCGTCCAGGAACACAGCTACTAAATACAGACACTGCCAAGGCACGTCTGAGAACTGCCTCTGCCAGAAAATGAGATTAATAGAAATCTCTTATCCTACCGGCTTTACTGCCTCTGCCTTCCCCACCTTCTCTTGAACAGAGGGAAGAACTACACACTGTACATCTGACAGAGAATTCTGAGCAGAAATGCAAGGCAGAATCTGGTATTTATAACACTATCAGCTCTTGTTGCATTTCAATGCTGTATAAAAGTACTGACAGATCTCAGACCTCAGTGTCTCCTACATAAATGAGCAGGTCAAGACAGACTACCACAGCTTAGGGGCGGTATCCTGAGGCATGGGTTTGCTTGCCTGCTCTTTCCTGTTCCTTCTCTCTCTTCTATAAAGCCTTATTTTATTTTTTAAGAAAAGAAGTCTGTACACAGCTTTCAAGCCTCTGTTCAAAGAAGTAATTTTAGAAAATTTTTAAAAAATTACTAAGAAATAATGTTATTAGACAAAAGTAAATACATATTAATACCAACAGATACAGAGATATGAAGAATGTCTGATGTTTAACATCCCCCCTTTCCCGCTTTTTTCTAGTTAACTGAAAAATACTCCTTTTGCTAAAACACACCTTCATTCAAAGTAGCTAAAAACACATGCATATTAACAGCAACCATTTCTTTACAAATTTCCTCCACTTCTACGATGAAAAGGCTACTTTCACAAGAGGGCTTTGTGAACTCCAGAGGACATGGCACACACTCTCAAATTTTACAGCCAAATAAGTTTAGGGTAATCCCTCCAAGGGTGCAGAAAGCATTGCAAATGCCCTCCTCGTCTTTGTTCTGAACACACACTCTCACTGCACAAGAGAACGCTCTTCAGGAAGGTAGAGACAAGTGCTATCCAGGGACTCCACATTTTTCTTCTGAGGGAAATTGCTTCAGAAGGGGTCAATATCAACCAACTCAAAAGCACAAACTCAGCAGTATCATTTCGCTTTAAAAAAAATTACTAAAATTTACCTGGTTCTAGCTGCACCCTCCCAAATTCCTAACATATGAAAAAGTATCAGATGTGGCTCTCTAACAGTCCACCAGAGAGCTGAGGCCACCCAGTTTTTTTTACCAGCTAACATAATATTGGTGAGACTTCTGTAAATGGTTGTTAAAATGTTGTAAGTGCAAGATGTTTTTTGATTCTTTTGAAACAGAGACTGCAACTGAAAAGTTAGTCTGCAATAATCAAGAAGGGAAGGAAGAAAAACCTAAGTTGAGTATTTATGAGAATGTACTGATTTACCCAACTAGCAAGAATATGGGAAAAGAAGTCATGCTTGATCACCCAAAAGTTGCTACAGCATGAACAGCAAAGTCCATTGCCTCTGTCTAGATGAATGCCAGGAAATCCTGACTTAGATTGAATGAAGTGATAACACAGACGGATATAACGTCAGCTCCGGCATTTTTCACTGGTTATAGCCAAAAATATGTTTTGCTGCTCTTGTTGTTGTTACGATAACTTGTCTATTCCATCCAAAACACTTCCCTTAACCCTCACTTGTAGACAGCATGGAAAGTAGCTTGTTAGTAACTAGCACTGAATCTTGTAGTCTTGGACACATTTACTTTCAAGTTTCACTGGAAAGGGAAGGAGGAACCATATCTTGGGACCATGTACAGAAGATCAGGGTAATTAAATCACTCACACCATATACCTTCTCAATGAAAAAGACTACACACAAAACCAACCAAATAAACCACAGTCCTGTAGCTGACTGGTATGGGCAAAACTAACCTTGCTGCAAGCCACTATACCAGAGACTCATGTTCTGTTTACCACCAATTGCGTAGGACTTTGAATGTATAAATAGTCATTAAGTTATGAAACAGTTTCCCCTCCTTAAACTGCTCAACCACTAACTACTCACATAGAACCCCAAACATTTTCTCAAAAACACTGGTATTATAGGAGACTTAAAAGTTTATCCAGTCAGGTTTGTACATAATTACAGTTGACCACACCCAGTAACATGCTAAGATTTGGCTGCCAAGTATCTGTCCAAAAATCCTGAAATATCTGGACAAAAAAATAAAAATCACGCACAATGATCCAGCTGCAACCTTGTCCCGCAATAGGAAACTGCTTTGCACATTGATAGAAACAAATTTCAGTCAGCAAGCTTATGTAGCAATTATTTATTTAGACAAATTACAAGCTTATCTCCTCATAAGAAGGTAAGAATTGGTCAAGCTCCTTTGGTGTTCCCCAGAAAAACACTGTACAAGAAAATAGTTTATAACAGACCTGACTTACTCCTGAGATGAAGTCTACCAGAGTAGACTTACTAGGAGCCTTCCTAGCAGATTCAGGATAATTTCATTTAAATACAAACAAAATTCACTTTCTTTTGAGTCAAAACAGGGCCCAAGGATACAACTCTAATTAAGACTATAGTCAACTTTTAGTACTTCAGTAATGCAAACAAACAGCCAAATTCAAATCAAGTTTCAATCAAAATTCTAGTTCACGTGCCAACACCACATTTCAATACAAATAGAGAATTATTTCTTTAAGCATTAAACAAAGTTTAATTCAGAGGTTCAAGGCATCTTTGACATTCCACTCAGATGTGTTTTGCTTAAAAACAAAGGAATTGGGCAGATATATTATCAATGTGCATGTGGGTTCATTGAGCTGACTGATTGTTTCAAAAAAACCATGTCCACTATAAAGTACAATGTTCTGATTGCATTTTCCTCTTCTTTGCATACCTATTCCTGCATTCATTATCCAGTTCAGCTACACATAAGCATTTTACAGTTACCAAGTGTCACCATAAAGTGACAAACAGAAAAAGCTATTTTCAAACCAACATAATTTATCTAGTTCCACTCAAAAGCACTCCCAAACATATCCCTGTCTGTAAGACTCTGCATATAGGAACTTCATAACACAAGATGCTTAGCACCTGAATTGTTTTTGAACTCAACTGTACTCTGATCTAGTCCACAGTGGGTGACTGACATATATCCCCATGTCTCCCAAATACTGAATTCACCAGGTTTTACTCACCCACACCAAAACTGGGAATGATATCTGAAATCGTTTTAGCACTTAGTAAGCATGATGTACGTCCACAGCCAAATCTCATAAATAACTTTGTAATAAGAGAGGGTTACTTTTTCCAACTCTTTAACTTGGTGTAACTCTTACAGCAGTTGGAAGGCAGAGGTTGCACTCCTGAAGCTGTTTCAACTGGCTAACATATGAGAACAACCTTTCTCCAGGCTAAAAGCCAAGACCAAGCAGGAACTCAGATGCATGTCACTATGGTTGTCTGCTAAGTGAACTGATTACCAATTCCCTGCTCTTTATTCCAGCCTTCTCAACCCAGTTGAGGATTAGAACATATTAGCCCTCCATAAGCAATCCTGCATTGTGTGACAGCTTAACACAGACTGGTGTAAGAAGAGCTGGGTTCTATCACTGACTATTACACAGAGATGACTGAAAAGAGCTTCAACGCTTTCTATTCCATCAGTGCTGCTGTGGAAGTGACAAATGTCCAGCCAATAATTGATTTCAGCAGAGCATGGGAGAACGCAGTAATGTCTTGTACCACTGCAGCCATTCACCAAGACCAGAGTCTTAACACACATGGACTAACTGCTGCTGTACAGCTGAGCAGACTGGTCTCTGCACCAAACTCGCTTCTTCCTTGTGCCTACACCAGAGGTCACCAACCTTCCTTTGCAGCAGCCTCACAGGTCTCTGCCCAGCTTGTTTAAACCAGTCCTGTTAAACAAGCTAGGATTTCAGAAACAAAAAGGCCCATGACCTTTCCTATAGTAGGATTTGCCTTAAAAAGCACAACCTGTTTTAAAGGGCAACTTAGAGAGTAGAGCATTAAATGTGAGGATTTTAAAAAGTCATTTTGGGGGAATGTGAAAGGAAGGGCAAGGGAATATGACAGACACAAGTAACTGATCAGCATTAGTTGGACAGGCTCAGGTGCCCACACAGAAAAACAGAAGACACAACAAAAATCTGTCTGAATATAAACTAATTTATGCAAGTTGCAGATTTAAAAAAAAATTCCATAACTATCTCTTCCAGCCCACAGAGGGCTTTAACATTACAACACTAAAATTCTGTAAAGTGACCCACATTCAGCAAAATAATAATAATTAAAGAATAACTCGTTCAGAACTATGTATTCAACAGTTTGTAGATTCTCCCTCTTTGGGGTTTCCTTCCAAAACTTGATCTAATATACTCTGCTCAGATTTTCTGTACTCCTGGAGCTGTGCATTAACAAACCCAACCCCAAGAGCTGAGCAATTTCAGGTGTTGGATAATATCCAGATTCAGAATTCAGTGCAAATACTCTGCACAGAAACCCAGAGCACTGAGTTTATTCAAGCAACTGTTTTCTTTCATAGAAGTCAGTAAACTCAATGAAAACAAAAGCTAAGAGATGTTAATGTAAGAAACTTCCTGCACATTATAAAAAATAAGTACTAATGTGTTCAGATTTCTAATTTGAAAGTGCTAATACCAAATTCAGACTGCTAGAACTTCTATTAGAAATGTAAATAAATATTGTCAGATTGTTTACTGAATACAGCTGATTTCATTAGCATGTGTGAAACTCCACTGAGCACCTCGGAGGAGAAAAGCTAAACTGTATTAAACTGAGGTGAGGACATCCTGCAGAGAAAGCTCCATACTGATTCAGTAATTACATCACACAGAGCTCAAGTTTCACTTCAGCAGTCTATGGAAGGAAAATCATGAGTCAGTTTTAACAGCAGCAAGTGTGATGTAAAGCCCTCATGCCCATTTATCTAAGAATCTAACCAATATCCAAGAAGTGTGCTGACTGACCAAAAATATTTCAGCTGTTGGTCATGGAAACGCATCCACACTTGTCCTATTTGGTGTGGGAAAGGCAAAGGCTCTGTTACCAAAATTCCTAGGCTAGTCCACTCAGTGCCTCAAAAGAACACTTCACCTTGTAACCTGGAAGGGAGCTTGTCCTATGACGTCAGTCTTGCATATTAAAATATGACATTGTTATGGTATTCGAGTGACAAACCCATACAAACAGGGCAAATGGAGTGACTTGAGAAAGGCACTGTTAAGGTGAGGAGAAAGCAGAATGGAGAAAAACCTGAGCCTGAAGATTAAAAAGCAGCATAGGCAGAGCACGCATAGAGGAGCTGATTCATGACAGGCAAAGGTGAACCACCCTGTCCATGTCTGTTAGTCAGATCAGCAGTAATCTGACACTATCACAAGAAGCACACGAAGAAGAGCAGACAGACATATTTGCTGTCTTCGCACAACAAGCATCCAATTCAAAGTCCTCCTTTTCTTGCTTATTCTCTCTAGCAAGCCTGTTAACCACCACCCTACAGAACTGCATTCCTCTTCTTTTGCCTAACAAGTGTACCCATGGAAACCTTCACATAGCAAATACTGATAAATAGGACGGCATAAGAACATTCCTCTTACACCACTTCATCTAAAGCAGCATGCAAGACGACAGTGTGCTCTTAATCAAGAGTGCACCCGGTAGAAATAACTGTTGAGAAATATAAAACACAACACATGGCTCAAAAACTGAATCTACTCTTCAGAAGCTATCCCTGAACATCACTAAGGTGCAAAGTACATTACAGATGATGATCATCATCATCATGGCTAGGCTTCACGAACGAAGATTTAGGAAGGCTCTATCCACGTTTGTTACAAGCACGCTGGTGGCTGAGGAGGCCAATACGAGATAGACGTGTCCGATTGCAAAAGGCACAGCAGAAGGACTCCTTAGGTGGTATATTCTGCAAGACATGATTCTTTCTGCGTTGTCTTTTCTCCTCAAGGGTGATCCTGCGTGCTTTCTCAAAGGAACAGCAGTGTTATAGATGGTGTGTCTCCAGGCCTCCCGAATGGAGGCCAGAGTAGACCAGTTATGATGATCAATATGGCCGAGGCTGAGATGTTGTTTCAGGGAGTCCTTGTATCTTTTCTTTGGGGCTCCTCTCTTGTGGCAGCCGGTGGTAAGTTCACCATAAAGCAAGAATTACAGATGAAAGTACATGATTATTAGCACCAGAATGAATACTTAAGAGAACAGGTACATCACCAATGTTTGTAGCACATGTAGTCATTATTAATCCAAAGAATTTTCTTTGCAAAAGAAGTCCTTAGCAGCTTCAATACTACTGAAATGTCAGAACAAGAAATTACTTTTACGAGAACAATTAGTCCATCTTCTGTCCACTCTGACACCAGCTATTTTGTCACATCTCTCTCTGGGCTTTCAGTCTGCTGTTACTCGCTGTTCAGACCAAAGCAACAGCTAAAGGCCACTACCATGAACTAAAAACACCTACATCTCACAATGTCAAAGTGGAATGACACGATGACTAATGATTAAACATTTTTGCCAAACCTCTTCCATCTCCCTTTCCCCTAATATTCAATAAAGCTATTTTGCAACTTTAACTTAGTTCACATAAGAAAAGTTACAAAGTTTATGTAATTTTCATGAAGCCAGCCTCTATTGGCAACAAAGCTCTGCATCAGTTTTTGAAGTGTTTCTCTACAAATTCAGCTTTTATGAATGATAGTCTACATTTTTTCAGCCCCAAGCAGCTTTATTTTCTTATTCACATCAAGCCATTTATGTCAACTGATAAGTATTCCTCTACAGCATTAGCATCACTGTGTTAGATTGTAGTGTATTCTGCTTTAAGCTCTGCTACCGGCAAGGAAAGGAAGCTCCAAAGCTTTTTCGGGAACGCTACTGTTCCCCAAATCACTTTCCACTGAGCGTAGTATGTGGCAGAGTACTCACTCACCCAGTTTTGGGTATGTCAACAGCAAAAGTGCCCTAAGAATAAGGAATCTAGAGTCTACTATCCAATTACACATCAATTTAAGAATCAATGCATGGAACTCTGTGCATAAGTTACTTGTAAATCAGAAATAACCTACAGGCAAACCCCAAGTGATTAGTAAGGCAATAATGGATCTTTTCATGGAATTAAATTAAATAACTAAGGTATACCCATCCCCCTTGGAATATCAGTAGCTTATGCATTTCTACCTATTTTGCAGTCTTCTGCAGCAAAAAAAAAAAGGAAAAAGAAGAAGCTGTCTTGCAACTTTAAGAGAGAATGAGTTAGTCTCAGAGCAAATCTAGAGGAAACTAAGAGGTTGTTTTGTGATAGAAATGTGCAGGGGAAGGAAAATCCAAACAACTGAAGAAGGCCTTAGTTCCTGCAAAGCTGAAAACCAGAGGACTTGGGGGTTTGTTTGTTTTCCTTCAAAACAGCCCCAGGCTGGAAGTGTAGTTTCCATGCCAAAGGACCATACTTTCAACCACTTCCGCTCTAAGCTGTTTTCTTGAGTGAGACTAATAAATCTCTTTCTGCAAAACTTACACCTTAGCTCTCATTACTGAGGAGAGACTAATGACAGCACAGAGGTATTAATACTGCAATTAAGGCTCACCTTCAGCTGCCAGTGAAGCGGTATATGGCTTAGACTTGCTCTTTTACCTTTCCTGCCCCCATGCTCAGATCTGGCCCTGGGCTGATTCCCATTCCTACAGCAAATAAAACAGTAATTTCATTTCAAATGCTTTTTGAAGGGTTTACAGCCAGATGTTTAATGATATTTCCAAGTATGAAGATGTACATGTGTGGTCAGCAGCGTTATTGCTGTGTGGCTATCTACAAAGCTTCAAGAGGCTCAAGAAAAACCCAATTAGGCCACAAGAGGTTACAAAGGAGTGTTTCATTTGAACAAAGAAGTAACAAACTGACACGCAAGCAGACTCCAAGCTCACTACTGCTTTTTTTCCTTTTTCAGAAGGTGGAACATTGCCAGGCTGGTAATAAATGCCATGAAATAATGCTTAGCAAGTAGGATCTCACCAAGCATTTCAGCGCTATGACCAAAGGAATTACTAGTACCAGCTGCCGAACAAATGATCTCATATACCAAAGCTAACAAACTGTTACCAGATAGATATCCTGCAGCTACAACACAACATCCACTCCAATATAGACACAAGAAGGAGCAGCTGATACTTAAAGCTGAAGAAACAGACCGTATGCAAGTTTCAGACACAGCTGAAATAATACAACTTTTTTTTCTAAATGCACATAAAATGGTCCTTCACTAAATATACCAATATTAAAGAAATTTCAGAGGTTACAATGCAGAAGTTATACATTCAGCATGAAAGTAGTCTTCCAAAGACTACAAGGCAATTATTTTCATTTTAAAAAAAAAACAAAACCAGAAACTATTAAAGACTGAAGTTGAGGTGAAACCTTGGCCCTCAGCTTAAGGATAACATCAGACTTCATGTTGAATACAGAAAAGCACTGACATGAAATCTCTTCTATAATCAGGTAAACACAATCATAGAAAAATAGCTATAAATTTAAGTAAAATCAAACTATCTGCAACCCATATGAATTTCCTTAAAGCCATTCCCCAACACCTTACTCAAATACATGCTTAGCACTTGAGACATTCTAGTCTTGAGATACTATGTGCTTATACTCTATATTACCCCTAAAACTTAATGGACTGTTCAGTGTGTAAGGAATTGGTTGGATGGTTGCATCCAGCGGGTAGTGGTCAACAGCTCAGAGTCCCAATGGACATCTATGACAAGTGGTGCCCCTCAGGAGACAAAGAAAATGGGGTCAGGTGCACCCTCAGCAAATTTGCAGATGATACCAAGCTGAGTGCTGCGGTCAACACACCTGAAGGCTGGGATGCCATCCATAGTGACCTGGACAAGCTCAAGAGGTGGGCACATGGGAATCTCATGAGGTTTAATAAGACCAAGTGCAAGGTGCTGCACCTGGATCAGAACAACCCTCAGTATCAACAGAGCCTGGGGGATGAACAGATCAAGAGCAGCCTTGACGAGAAGGACTTGGGGGTGCTGGTGGAGGAGAGGCTGGACATGAGCTGGCAGGTCAAGGGAGGGGACTCTGTTCTTCTACTCCGCTCTGGTGAGACCCCACCAGGAGTGCTACATCCAGCTCTGGGGTCACCAGCACAGGAAGGACATAGACCTGTTGGAGCGAGCCCAGAGGAGGGACACCGAGACGATCAAAAGGATGTAGCAGTTCTCCTATGAGGAAAGGCTGAGAGAATTGGGATTGTTCAGCCTGGAAAAGAGAAGGCTTTGGGGTGACCTAATTGTGGCCTTCCAGTACATGAAGGGAGCCTACAGGAAAGATGAAGAGAGACTATTTACAAGGTCATGAAGTGACAGAACAAGGGGGAATGGATTCAAACTGAAAGAAAGTAGGTTTAAATTAGAAGTTCGGAAGAAATTCTTTACTGTGAGAGTGGTTAGGCACTGCAACAGGTTGCCCAGAGAAGCTGTGGAAGCCCCATCCTTGGAAGTGTTCAAGGCCAGGTTGGATGGGGTTCTGGGCAACCTGATCTAGTGGAAGGTGTCCCCATCCAAGGCAGAGGGGTTGGAACTAGATGATACTAAAGGTCCCTACCAACCCAAACCATTCTATGATTCTGCTGAGCACATGACCCTAATGGCACTCCAAAAAAGTGTACAAACTACTTTAAACCAAATTTGGAAGGGAAGTAACATTTGATATGGAAATAAGAAATATTAGGGGAATTTAGCCACATAAATACACATTTCTTGTAAAAAAAGTAATTAGGATTTCCTCAGAGCCTCAAAAGCTAAAATGAAATATATTGAACTACAGCCACTCAAATGTCTCTGTTGAAAGGGAGTGTGCGTGCATATATACATACATCTTTATGTATGCATTAGACATACAAACATATATTTTTAGTTAGGGAAGCAAAAACCAGTAGTAACAAAAACCACAAGCTCAAGTGTCTATACAAAACTGCTTAGAACAAATGTAATATGTCACTAATACACATCTGTTCTACAGCTGATTTATAATTACTCTTTTTAAAAAAAGTAAAATATTCTATAATTTTAATTACTACTCTTCTACCACTTCATAGTTCCCTTATTTTGAAGGGAGGCCTGGGCCAGTAGAAAGTCTCACTGTCCTAAGAGCTCTGTATTAACATTTACATCTCATGTTCACATTCTTCTCACTCAGCAAGTAAGGGTTGCGCTTACATGAAGATACAGTGCAGCCCAACCAAATTAGATCCACAGAGTGAATTAATTGGTGCTAAGGACCTGACGCCCACACTATACGTGTTCTGGAGTTTAACTTTTGATCAGCTGTATTCTGGTCCCAGGGACTGAATGCCCATTAGTGGTAGGAGCACACTTTCTAATCTCATTCATTCCAACTGAAATCCAGTTTATGCACTGAATCCACCTGGCTATGCAAGCCAAAGTGCAGTCAGCGGAGACAATTGAGAAGTTTTCTTTAAAAGAGCACTCCTGGTCCAAATTAATATGCTAATGGTCATGCACCCAAGAAACCATTTCCTGTAGCTCCATATTGAGCTATAGGCACCATGTCTCCTGCTCTTTGAGGCTGTGCCAGCTCATCCTGGTAAGCGGCATGGACCTTGAAGCTTGCCGTTTCCTTCAGAGCCAAAGAACGCAAGCAGCACAGATGTCTGGTGAAGATTTAGCTCCTGTTATAGGAGAGGGGGCAAAAGAACTTGCAGTACTTGTTACAGGCAAACCTCAAGCCTAACTGATGGACCTCCGCAACAGAACTTCTCCTGGTGTTCCTAAGAAAACTAGAAAACACGAAGCTTCCTAACAACATAGTTGAAAAAAGTTGTCAAACTACATTAATTTGAGGAGGTATTATCTCCTAAAAAGATTTTTGGTGATTCTGCTGTTGTTCAGGGTGTGTGAATACACTTAGGCTTTCAAGGATTTCATAACAACTGAAAGTCCAAGGATACAGATTGTGGTCTTACAGGGCTGCTTAAGAGAGCTAAACACAGCAAGGCACACTGAATGTGGAGGGACCTCACTAATCAAAACACGAAGTGGGAATAAAACTAACTAAAACCTTAAAAGTAAAATCCTTAAAAATACAGGCCTACCATTAGAACAAAAAATGATTCTGCCACTTTGCCTCTAACAGTAAGCAGCAGTATATGCTTAATACAGAAGCTACCAAAGGATTATCTTGTGCTTTACTTAGGTCCAATCATGTCTCTCCATTCAAACAGAGATTACTGCTCAACAGAAAGTCTATTAAAAGGGTTGTAGCAGAGCTTCTAAGAACCAGTAAGTATGCTCCTGCAGGTCATCAGCAGATCACTAGAAAGAAAGAAAAAGCATTATAGCATATTTAGAAGTCATAAATAGGAAACTCAATGTAATATTAACAAGCACAAAAAACATCCACATGTAAAAAAAATAGACAGCAAGGGAATGAGGGAAAAATCAGGGATAAAAAGAGTGAAGGGTACCTCCAGTAGTATTTTAAATATAACAGTTTTTCTTTGAAGTGTCAAATCATTTCAATGTTATTTAAACTGAAAACCGAGTGCGGAATATCTTACCTAAGAAATAGAAAGACATAGAAAAAAATGTAATCCCTAATTTCACAAAATACTCCAGATGGAACAATCTTACTCATTCTAATGGGGAACACACTGTGCAAGCAATCTGCCCTCATGGAGATCCTTGATAGTCCAATACTGTAGAACTAACAGCCCTGGTCTCTGATACACAGTACTTGGCATGATTTCAAGTACAAGGCAAAATAACAGTTCATCTGGAATTGTCCCTCAGTTTAAATGTGGAAAATTGTTGTCTTTCAAATTAAAGGTGATATTTAACTCATAAGGTGAATAACTACTATAAGAAGTAACTAGCAAGTACAGTGTATAGACTTTACAGCTTCCCAAAATTTACCAGCCCTGCTCTCTGGTATGAATGCAGCTCCAATACTATGACCAATGACACACAAAGGAATCACCTTATAACTCAAACATACTGATGTTATTTTGATCATATACAATTTTTCACCATGATCTTGCAACTTTGGCCATGCACATGGCCATGACCCACACAGACCATCTTTGAACACATAATGACTCCACAATTGTCATCTTTCATAACTGGCACTAGGGCACTTTGTGGATCAGAGTATTGTCTCTCTTAGCATTCTTAATAGTTTCAGCAGTGAAAGCCCAGATTCCAACTCAATCCTGTATACCATCTGATCACAAGACCAGTCAACTCATGCCGCACAGAAAAACAGGCACAGAGGTTACAGACACGCATGTGATTGTCACTGCGCTCACCGGGCGCTCGGTCTTGTGAGCAGCACAGATGTGACAGGAACAAAGCTCCAAAGCATCAGCCTGAGCAAAATGCTGTCCCCGAGGTTCAGAAAACAGTAATAATTCAATATTATATAAAGATCACACATTTAAACCCTGAAGCAGCAATTGCTACTGAATCTCACCTTTAAGCATTTGCAGTATCAAAAACAGAGGGCAGTGAAATGCTTAGCGGGTCACCAGGCTGCGCACGTGTATTTAGGTCACGACAATCAACCCATGTTTTAATTTTCCAGGGCTGATGAGACCCGACCACAAGTTATCGCAGCAATCACACACAATCGCCGGACAGAGGCCCGGCGCCTCTCCCCCGCCGCTGCCCGAGGGGCGAGCGCCCCGCGGCTCCCGGGTGTGCCACTACCAACTCGCCCAGAAAATGGCTGAGAGATCCAACGTGAGGGAAGGGTGGTGCCCGGTGGTGCCCCCTCCCCGCCGGCCGCTCCCCCCGGGCACTGAGCGGCGGGGCACTCCGGGGAGATGCGGCACACCTGCCACCCACGTAGCCCCTCGCCCCACCGGTCTCTCCGCCACCTCCCCTGCTGCCCACCCGAGGCAGCCCCCGCCCCGCCGCTCACCTGAAGGCGGGCCCCTCCCCCGGGGCCCGGCCGTGGGGGGCCGCCGCGCCACCGCCCCTTTTGTTGAAGAGTTTCTGGAGCAGGGTGGGGGCCATGCCACCGCCCCACGCGGCGGCGCTCCCGCCGCGCCCCTCGCAGCGGCTCAGCGCGCGGCTAGCGGCGGCGGCCGCGGCAGCATCCCCGGAGCTGCCGCGGAGCCGCCCAGCATTGCGCGGAGGCGAGGAGAGGGGAGGCGAGGGGAGCGCCGGCCCGCTCAGCCGCGCCGCTCTCGGCAGCCGCCCGTCACCTGACCGAGGGGCCGAGCGTGCCCGCCCGGCGGCGCTGACAGCCGGCTGTGCGCCCTCCCGGACGGGGCTCTGCCGGGCCGGGTTGGGCCGGGCTCGGTTGGGCTGGGCTCGGCAGCGCTCCCCGCGCCGCCACCAGCCGGCAGACGAGGACGGACCCGCCGTGGCGCCGCGCCCCTCGGACGCTCCCCATTGGCTGCGCGGTATCCCCGCCCCGCCCCCAGCACGTGGTAGGGCGCGGAAGCGGCCCTTAAAGGAACACGGGCCCGCTCCGGCCGCGCGGCGTGGGGAGGGCGGGCGCGGGGTGTGCCCGACTTACGGCTGTTTTACACACCCACAGTGGGAAGCATGCCCATGTACATAGAGCCGTGGGTCCACAGAACGGCTTGGGTTAAAAGGGATCTTAAAGATCATCTAGTCCCAACCCCACCGCCATGGACAGGGACACCTCCCACTAGAGCAGGTTGCTCAAGGCCTTATCCAACCTGGCTTTGAACGTTGCCAGGGTTGGGGCATCCACAGCCTCCCTGAACTGTTCCAGTGTCTCACCAC
Organism: Neopelma chrysocephalum; assembly: GCF_003984885.1. Taxonomy (NCBI): domain Eukaryota; kingdom Metazoa; phylum Chordata; class Aves; order Passeriformes; family Pipridae; genus Neopelma; species Neopelma chrysocephalum. Next base: position 17,772,083 of record NW_020897700.1, read on the forward strand.
CCTCACAATAAAAAATTTCTTCCTAAAGTGTAACCTAAATTTCCCCTCTTTCGATTTGTACCCATTACCCCTTGTCCTGTCACTACAGTTCCTGAAAAAGAGTACCTTTCCAACTTCCCTGTAGGCCCTTTTCAAACACTGGAAGGTTGCTATGAGGTCTCCAAACATCCTTCTCCAGGCTGAACAGCCCCAACTTTCTCAGTCTGTCTTGGTAGAGGAGGTGCTCCAGTCCTCTCATCAACCTTGTGGCCCTCCTCTGGACTTGCTCCAAGTCCCATGTCCTTCTCATGCTGGGGACACCACAGCTGGTGTTGAGCTGCTCTCACAAGAGCAGAGTAGAGGAACAGAATCACCTCCTTTGACCTGCTGGCCACACTGCTTTTCATGCAGCCCAGGACATGGTTGGGTTTCTGGGCTGTGAGCTGACACTGCTGACTCGTGTTGAGTTTTTCATCCACATCCGCACATTGATAGTGTATATTTTACAATACGCTTCTCTCTATATAGATCTGTGTTTGCATATGTACACATGGACATATATGTCCCTTGTATATGTACACATATGTAAATCAAGTAGTTGTGGTTTACAGCAATATGTTTGTGCACTGAAGCAAGGGTGAACAAAGCACTGCCTGCATCAGAGGGGGCTGTTCGGCTGTTTGGGCTGACAGCTGAATGCGGTGCCTCAGTGGCCTCCCATCCTCCTCATGCTAGACAAGCTCACAACCCAAAAAATATCCATTCGCTTTTGGGAAGCTCACATCCCTCATTTTGCTCCGTGCACCAATCTGTCGCCAGTCTAGGAAAGTCTTCATCTGATTTTTTTCTAGTCCTTATATCTGTAAGGGAGAGATCCCTGGCATATAATTGTAGAAGTACTGGAATTCCCTCAGAGAACCCGAAGTTTAGTCTTTGACTAGGCAAGTGAGAGCATTAGAAGAAGGGCATCTGCTGTGATGGTGCTCATTTTCACTCATTTCTGTGAAATGAGTGGTCTATTTCATTCACAAATAATTAGATAACAGTATTTGGGTGTCATTTGGAACTTTATGTTTGTTTGTTTGATTAATTTGGGGGAAAGGGTTGTTTATGTAGTTTTGCCAAGCAGCAGCATGACTCCATGATGCACCCACTGAGAGAAAATGACTTCAAATGCACAATGTGGTGCAACAAAAACCAACCAACCAAGCAAAAAAAACCCCAATCAACCAAACAAACCAAACACCCAACAACCAAACCAAATGAAAAAACCAAGAAAATCACCACAGAAAAAAAAACAACAACCTGCAAGAAAAGCAGAATCACAATAGCTTCCTGCTCTTTTCAGACAACTGGGAGATGAGACATGGAGAATGGTTTAAATACCATAGTTTTAATGGATCTTTACAATAGACTGAAAACTCAACATCCAGAAGTGGCAGAAGGGGTAGTGGAGTCAGCCTTTCAGTGGCTGGAGAAGCTGATTTCTCTTTAAAATAAAAATCAAGACATTACATCTACTGGCCTGAGAATATGATCCCCTGTGCCCTCGATAACACCAGATTGAATCATGTAATGCTCAACTGATTCTATCTGGAGGTTCATTCTCAGAAGGGCTCTTAACCACTTCATCTGTGAGACTGAATACCCAATGTAAATATTTCAGCTTGGATGTTATTACTGCCTTTGACTCTTCACTTCCACCATTATCACCAAATGCCTCCAGTCATCAGGGTCAACCCACTCAACTAAAGCCAAAGGACAGAAAAGTAAGGGTATGGCAATGAGACCACAAGGAAAGGGAAGTGAATAGCAGAGTGTGGCTGGACAAGATGAAAGACATCATGGCTGACATAGTAATCAATGTAAATGAGAATCTAGACATCCAGCTCCAGAAATAATCACTGGACTGCATTTCTCAAACGACAGTCCTGAGAATCTTAAAAGTTGCAAACACTGTGGCTACCACTCCATGGTCCATCTGCATTAGCAAGGAGTGCTTACCAACAGGGACAGAACCCTAGACTAAACCAGTTGTCTTAGAGAGCCCAATGTCCACACTGCAAACATTTTACAGGGTTTTATTTTGGACTGGTTGCAATCTAGTCCTGTGAGCACAATGAATGTCAGTGATTGGAACACACTGAACGTGTTTCTGAAAACATTTGGTTTAGTTTCATCTGAAAATGATGCACTTTGTATGCCCACATGCTACTCCAAAATGTGAAACATGACAAAGTCAGTGAGGACAACTGGGATACTGACTTAAAAAATGGCAGCGTAAATGCTCTGTACACATTGGCTGATGCTCAGTGCAAAATTAGTTCTCGATGTTTTCTCTTAATGTGTGTAACAGTCACTATAGTCTGAAATTGACAATATAACATTAAGATACTAGTCTTCTGAAGGTTATTTCTGAAAAAAAAAATGAAAAAGTGGGGAAAACACAGCAAAATCAGCAAAGGACTACAAAATAACTTTCACAGTCAGTATGCACTGTCCCACCCCAAACAGAGTTTGGCTATAAAGAACACCTGGCAAAGCAAATGCAGTGATTTTGCACTAACCCAAGAATGCAAAATATACACAGATATAAAGAAAAAAGCCATACCACCTGCCAAGCAAAGACCATTTACAGCAATATGGTATGTCTCCAGGCCTCACTCTTCTAGGAAATACAGGAAATAAAAATGGCATACAAAAATCAAAAACTTATTGGTAATTTTCTGCCTGAGGGTCAGACTCTTTGTGTGCAGAAAAAGACAATTTAATTGTTCAAACTTCAGTCAGAAAATGAGCCAGATTGTCAATGCAGAAACAGATGAGGCTTTGTTAGGAAATTGCCAGTACATAAAAAGGATCATTCAAATCCTGGAATAGCTAAATGCTTGGAAAAGCATTTCTGTGTTTCATAGGGCATAAATCTCTCTGAAGATTCTCTCCTGAGAATGTAGGAACTACGTTTTACAGCCAGGATAGGCAGGGTTAAAAGCCAAGTCTCTTAAGTCACATTTTGCTTCCCTGTCACTTAGACCTGGATAAAATGATGAGTTCCTTTACAGCTACTTCCCTTCCACCCTGTTCAGTCCTGAATGCCCAAGTCCAAAATGCTTCTAAACCTTTGTTGTCAGAACTAGGCTTTGGAGGTACCAGAAGAAGAAGTCAGAGGCCAATGCAGGTAAACTCCAAAGATTTAACAAAAAGTTTGTTAATCCAAGGTGTTTGTTAATGATTTACTGCTTAGTGTGATGGTGCATGCTGTTTAAATTATGTGAACACAGATGAATCTTGCTACACTTTGTAATGCATCAGCAACAGTTTGGATTCTGTAAAATAAATAAAATCCAGTTTCTAATGTCAATTCAAATGTGCCAAGTAAAATGTGGTATCAAGAAACGTCTAGAGTTATTCTCTCTCCATATTAGTGGAGTACAGTAAGTCTACATTACTCTCCACAGAGAATTTTAAAACCTATTGTAAAATGTATCCCACCTCACAAGCAGAAACAGAAACTGACAGAAAAGGAAAGCTTGGGATTGCAGCCCCCTACAAACCAGCGTTACTCATCCTTCATTGAAGCGTTACATAATTTGCACTGTTGCTGCAGCAACTTTCCTCAGCCCCTGAACAGTACCACAAAGGTGCTGCTGTAACACAGATAAGCAGTTTAACTGCCTTTTTACATAGAATATACAGTCAGTTGAAAACAAAAGACAGTTTGAAGGGAATATATTAATGTAATTGTTTCAAAGTTACTGGGAATTATTGATGTATATAATTAAACATTTAATTTTCAATAGTCTTTGATGTTAAAAAAAAAGAGAAAGGCCAGATAAAGAATGTCTTCTTTTAATCAACACAATATAAATATCAAGTAATATGGCGAGAATTGGATTGTGTGAAGGTAACAGGTATTTACAGTCCTCTGAAATCAGTGCTGTACTTATGCATCCTGTCAAATTTCCTAAAGCAAAAGTACTTCTTCCTCCAGAGGAGCTTGAAGATGTACACACCTGTGAATGTTCAAATACTTGTTTAGAACCTGGTTTGGTTCCTTTTCTCAACAAAGTCATTAGCATTGGTAGATTGTTTTTCTAAGTCTCCTGCCTAGGACTCCACCCAAAGTCTAGCTGGAAAACCTTAAGTCCCAGATTTTCAGTGGTGAAATCTGCCATGGGCCTTACTATTTGCTGGTTGCACTCTTGTCTTTAAATCCATGCAGACGTAGTTCACCTTGGACTCCATCCTACCCACATTAGATGCAGACCAAAAATGCTTTCTACATAATAAAGAATGCAGTCATCATAATTGATATTTCAATACCTTTTGGTGGTAACTATGATAAACAGCACTATACATTTACATGAAATTGCAGTAGTATCAGGACATACATTTGTATCAAAACTGAGGGCAGGAATTTAGCAACAAAACCAACATCCTGCATGAGCACGTGGCAGCAATGACCAGCTGTTAGCTAACACTTAGGGCCTCTTCTTGCAAGGCATGGCTTCTACTGTTATCAGAAATCACAGGCACTCTCTACTATCCCTCCTCACATCCTGAGGTCCTAGTGCTACTCTAAAGGATATTTGCCTCTAAAACATGTTCTAAGCAGAGCTAAAATACATAGCCAAAAAGTCTGCTTATTCTTGCTTTGTTTTTAACCATTTCTTCAGGGATCAGCATATCTGAAAGTTAGTGACTTTCCTTTTGATTTCTGTCATATTATGTCAGCCTTGTATGGATAATTTTCTTTTTAAAACATTGTGGTAGAGGAACATATGGTTCTTTCATTGTTCAATATTGTGTTTAATTCAGCTTACAGGAATCAGCACAGAGTCAATAACTGCTCAGTATGGGTTTAATCTGGGACCTCTTTATTCAGTTTTATGCAGAAAAAACTTGGTGAAGATGGGGAACAATAAACCTGATGATGAGAAAACAGATTTATTTTTCCTGTCTTGTGTGTCTCTCATGAAGGTGACATGCTTGATGTGCCAGGTCACATGGGAATAGCACATGATGCACTCTGTGTGTCACACGGCACCCTGTGTGTCACACAGCAACAGAGTGGCTGCTCTATTTCACAGAAAGCAGTGAAAGCATCCTTACCAAGAATGTAACCAAGAAATTGCACGTTGGGAGCTTCTCGATAGCTGTTCTGAAAAGCTGATGATGTATGTGTTTCAGTAGCTTGTCAGATGGATCCCATCAGTACTCCACTGCACCATATTCTGGAGCTGCAATTCAGTCCACTGAAAACCCCATAAACATATGATTTCTCCTGTACAAACCAAAATGGCTTGTAATATCCTTAGACAAAGCGGTGCTGAACTGAGCCAAAGCACCCACTTTCTGGTGGAATTAACATCTTTAAGCCTCTATTTTCTTCTTAGTGTCAAATACAGATTTAAAGGTGGAAAAAAAAGTGCAAGAAAATTAACAAAAAGAAAAAATTATAGCCTGAATGTGTACATATTTGCCCATCTAATACAATACAATCTGCAACAACTATAAACAACTATAAATATTTTGCAGTTTATTCTTTCATGAATGCTATTTGCCTCGCTAGAATGATTATGAAATAAATTTGCTTACTGTGTATTCCATCAGAGTAACAGTTTTAGAATGATATATGCATTTTTATGCATTTAACAATGATAGCTTTAGCTTCTTTAGTGAGGGAGGAAAGGAGAGGTAAAAACAATGATTTAATAACAGGCTGATCTTTGAGTTTAATTAGGCTGGAATGTCATACTGCAACAAGTAGGAAGTACTTGGTGGAGGGGAGACCTGTATTTGAACCCATTTCCTTCAAGATTTTAGCACTCCCAGCACGTTTATCTGTTGATAATACTCATATTACTTTTACTGGGTAGCCAAAGATGTATGTGCAGAAAAATAAATATCTGAATTGAAAAATTACAGACAACTCAGTTATAGTGTGTATTTTCAATGTACTGTTTTACAGGTCTTTACTATATAAACTATTGGACGTGTCAAAGGATAAGAGATATTTTGGTGATAGGAAATATTCCTAAATTATAAGATCACAAAGCATTAGAGGATCAGAGCAGTGATTTTAGTGCTTGAAAACACTTTTTAGAGGACTATATACAGTAAGTCTGACTTTGAAATAGATTATTTGTATACCAATTCAGTGTATAACAATATATAAATTTGAACATGAAATCACAGTAAATTCTTGACAGAAGTCACACTATGCTTGTTTGTTACAATCTGTCAATGACTATAAATTAATATGAAACTAATTGTGCTACTGCAGTGTTTGGGAGATATTTATTCAGCTCACATATTTTCCAGAATCTCCTACTGACACAGAGAAAACAGTTTGATTTCTCTCTTGTTCAGCTCACATCTCCAAATTAGCACAGAGATGGCCTCTTTCTTTGTACCTCTAAAGTACCTTGCACATAGGGACTTCTGAGTGACTAGTGTAAGAATCACTCATCTAGAATCTAGACTATTCCAACGTGGCCAGTAAAAAAAACTGCAGGGACTGCGTAAGTCTGCTCCTGGAAGAATGAATCACAGCTTCTTCCTGAGAGGAAGCTGCCAACAGCTCTTGCGGGGGACACACACCAACACCACACACTTTACTCTGATGTCTGCTAAAGAAATCTCTTCTAGACTGTACTCATTTGGCTAGCAACTGACTCACTGAGATCATAGAATATTTTGGTTGGAATGGGCTTTTAAAGGTCTTCTAATCCAGCCCCCCTGCAATAAGCAAGGACATCTTCAACTAGATCAGGTAGTGCAGACCCCAGTCCAACCTGGCCTGGGATGTTTCCAGGGATGAGGCATCTGCCACCTCTCTGGGCAATCTGTTCCAGTGTTTCACCATCCTCATTGTAACAACCTTCTTCATTTTATCTAACCTAAATTGACCTCCATCAGTTTAAAACCATTACCTCTTGTCCTATCAAAACAGGCCCTGCTAAAAAGTTTGTCCCTGTCTTTCTTATAGGCCCCTTTCAAGTGCTGAAAGGCATCAGTAAGTTCTCCCCCAAAGCCTTCTCTTCTCCAGGCTGAACAACCCCAGCTCTCTCAGCTATTCCTCATAGAAGAGGTCATGTAATCATCCCTACATCCATCTAATCATCTTAGTGTCTCTCCTCTGGGCTTGCTCCAACAAGTTGATGTCCTTCCTGTGCAGGGGACCCCAGAGCTGGATGCAGTACTCCTGGTAAGATCTCATGATGGCAGAATCTCTCAACCTGCTGGCCATGCTGCTTTTAACATAGTCCAGTATATGGTTGGCCTTCTTGGCTGCAAGCGCACATTGCTGGTGTGAGATCCCTTTTCCTACAGCATTGCTCCTATGCTAAGCGTAATGATAAAAATATCTCAGCCAGTGACTGTGGCCAAATGCCTAGTGAATTACAGATGACTGAGAGTTTTGGTGGCCTTTGACATTGCGGAGCGTGCGAAATCCCTGACACAGCTGCATGACCTGGCTCAGAGAGAGAAATGCCTTAGTGTGGTTTCACTGATTTCTCACTAAATGTTCCCAGATGGTAGCAGACGACTTTTCCTTCTGTTAAGGGTTCCCAGATGCAACATGCAACAAGCAACTGGTGCTGATCACCTCTCCTGTCCAACATCTGTAGAGAGGCTGTGGGAATGATCACGATGCAGTATATGGACTGAAGTTATTAATATCAATGCTACTTTATCTATTCTTTCAATCTGGAAATAACACCTGCCCTCTGACACATCTAATATTGAGAACATACTACGAGAGAGAGGAAAACCAGCTTGATGAAGCTCAAGTCCAAACATACAAAGATGACATGAATTAGAGGAGAGAGCCTTTGGAGGATATAGTGAATCAAAGAATGAATGTAGGAGTTTCTGGGATGGATTGGAGGAGTCCAAGAAATAAAGAGGCTCATTTCGATGATCAGCATTGCCAGAAGGACTATAAGTTTGCAGGAGTCAAGCCCCAGCAGTCTTCTGCCTCTTCTAGCTTTACCTCAATATGTGCCTTTTCTCTATGATGCCAGTGAGCACAGGATGTGGCCATATTGACCATTCACCTGTTTGGGAATCCTACACTTTGAGGAGCCCCAACCAAGTGTGTTGATGGTATTCACACCCCTTGGCCAACACAAGTGCCTGAAAGAGATTGTTTACTTTGGAGCAGCTATCATGATATTTATACTTTGGGAAGAAATATATTTTGTTTTCAGACCTTAGGAAGACTGGAGTTACTCAGTGTTTCTAAACATTTATGTTGCAGTAGTCACTTTTGACAATTTGCCCATTCTTTCCACGGGTCACGGGTTTTCACAGAGCCTGCAAAACGTAAACCCAGGCAAAATCTAAACCTCCTCTCCTCACTCGCCTTTTCAGGCCTTGCGTATGTGTGTGTGTATGACCTCGAGAAAGACACGTTTTTCCCTTGCGGACGCAGCAGCAGCCGTGTCCTGCAGCCCATCTGCAGGACTGTGGCTCTCGGGGGACACGCCGCCGTCCCCGCCCGCTCCCGGCGGTGGGAGGAGCGGGAGCGGCCGCGACCCGCGGGAGGCCGGGAGGGATCGCGGGCGGCCGAGCGGGCGGAGCCACCGCGCCAGCGGGCAGCTGCGGGATGGCGCACCCGTCCCCTGCCGCCCGGCCCAGCAAGGCCAGCAACCCCCGCGCCTTCTTCGATGTGGACATCGGGGGCGAGCGAGGTGGGGAGGGGGCGGGACGGCGCCCGGGCGAGACCGCCGGGGCCGGGCCGGGGTGTGCCGTGCGGGCCGCGCGGGGCCCGGGCCGGGCGGCGGGAGCGGCGGGGATCGTGCCCGGCCCCGAGCGGAATGTTCTCCACGGGGAGAGACCGCCGGGACGGACTGGGAGCTGCTGCCGCGGGCTGCGAGCGCACAGCCCGGCAGCGGGGAGGAGGAGGAGGAGGAGGAGGAGAAGGAGGAGGGCGGCCCCGCCGCGAACAGGCCTCCCGCGGGGCCCTGCGCGCTCCCGCCGCGGCTCCAGAGTCTAGAGAGAGGCAACATGTCAGCACTGGCGCCCTCTCCCCACGGCCAGGGAAGGTGTCGTGAGTGATGCCGGGGTGCCGGTGCACACACAGCGCCATGAGTGACCCCTGCCGCGCGTTCCCATGGCAGCCCTGCCCGTCGGTCCCTGCCCATCCATGGCTCCCGGTGCTGCCCACGTGGGCGGCCGGTCCTGCGCGCCTTTTCCACGTGCTGCCCCTGGGCCAGGGCCGCCCGTTCCACTCCGGGCTCCAAGCCCTGGGACCTGCCGCGGCGTGGCGAGTCGTGCCTGGCTGCTGGGTGGGCAGTGGGGTCTGCGGGACTGAAAGCTCAGGGCAGTCCGGCAGCCCTGGTACTCTTGGCATCGCCAGTGCTGCCAGAGGTCATTCGGAGATCTGGGCAAACGGTCAAAAACATGGAAGCTGAGGAAATACTTGGAAGTGTAGGTTTTCAAAATATGCAAGGGTAAAAGATTGAGGATGACTAAATTTTGTCGGGATATTGCCTCTCATTTATTCATTCTGCTATTCAAGGAACAGAAGAAAGTCTGTAGGATGATTTGCCTTTTATTGACTTTCAGTTGTCTAATTTGTTTTCATTCCTGTATTAATTAGAATTAATGTATTTACATTTAGCTTCCGGTAGAGTGAAGTTATGTTAATTAATTGACTGTGAGGCTGATGAGAAAACAGGAGCATCAACTGATGGCAGCTGCTGGGAGTGAGAAGTAGCTTCTCTGGGAAGCCAGTTTGTGAAGGGATGAGAATTTTGCACAGAATCAATTTATTGACTATTACAGGATCTGTTAGCTACTCAGGTTTCATGTCCTTTGGTTAAAACGTGCCATGTTTTTGGAATTAATGTCTATTACTGTGTCTTAGTAAAATTCAGGTTTAAGAGAATGAGGAGTAGGGTTGGTATGTGTGTTTGGCATAAGCTTTTTGTTCAAATAAATGTCTACACAAATCAGTCTTTCTTATGTTTCATCTACTTTTGATTGAACAAGCTACATATATATGCTAAATTAGACATAAAATAAGTGTGCATATTAAAATACATGATTTGGCTTTGATATATCTGTATGTGATTTTCATGCACATTTTTTTGGCAGAAAATGCATTCAGCATTTTCATTGGTTTTTGGCAGAATCTGTCTCTATTCCCCCTACATTATTCTTGACAGAATGGAATCCATTGTTGGTAATAACCTTGCTAAAAGCCCAGTATAACTACCAGCAGTTGCCATGGAGCAGCCCCACAAGTGATGCTTTTGAGAAAGCACGCAGGATCACCCTTGAGGAGAAAAGACAATGCAGAAAGAATCGAGTCTTGCAGAATATACCACCTAAGGAGTCTTTCTGCTGTGTCTTTTGCAACTGGACATGCCTATCTCGTATTGGCCTTTTTAGCCACCAACGTGCTTGCAAGAAACGTGGGTAGAGCCCTTCCCAAATCTTCGTTTGCGAAGCCTAGCCATGAAATAAAATAATAAAGTTAGAAACATTAATTTCTTTTGACATATAATGCTCAACACATCACCATGCCAAGGACAAGACTTAAAAATATGTCTCATTCTCTCTTTGTCATTTCAGTTGGACGCATTGTCTTTGAATTATTTGCTGACATTGTACCTAAAACTGCTGAAAATTTCCGTGCGTTATGTACAGGAGAAAAAGGAACAGGGCCTACCACTGGAAAACCCCTCCATTATAAAGGATGTCCTTTCCACAGAAGTAAGTTCTATGAAGCCCTCTGTTTTCCTATTGGTAACAAGTTATCTACCAAGAGTATTTGAAATAGTGTTAAATAATATTTCGAGGACTTGTTTAAGAAATAACTTGACTGAAAGTTTTTAACTTTTTGATCCTCCTAATGACTAGATGTTCTTATCCTGCATTGACAATAGTAAATTATAAATTTACCGGTAAGTTAGTAATAGTAAAACTAGTTTACTCTGAGTTGTAAACAGGTTGAAATGAATTTCAGGTAAAGGATGAAATATCAAGTGATATCCATTGAAGGAGTACTTAGTGGACACTTGATAAATAAATAAAAGGTGGGTTTTGGTCTTTTTTAGGTGCTGATGACAAGGATTGCTCTTCATCTCTGAATTGTTTCTCTTCATGCCTTCCTTGCCTTGCTGATACATTTTATAATTATTTTATTTTACAGTTATTAAGCAGTTTATGGTCCAGGGTGGAGATTTCTCAAACCAAAATGGCACAGGTGGAGAAAGTATATATGGTGAAAAATTTGAAGATGAAAACTTTCATTATAAGGTACTCTGTTGAAAATATTAGTTGTATTCAGTTGGTGAAGTTTTATTTTTCTTCAAGGTCAGAATAGTGTTTTTAGTCCAAGTTTAATGTATTTTTAAGCAATGGAAAGAATGCAGGAAAACAGCCCCAAACTAGTTGATCCTTAAGGTCTTTCATGAATGTAGAACAAATACATGTAGGAATACATACAAAAAGAGGTCAGCCTTGTTAAAACGAAGAACTTTAGTTTTGTTTTTCTTCTTAATTGCACCATCAAAAATTAATTTTAAACAACAGTTCTCCTTTAAGTAAGGATATTATTTTAAGAGTGGCAAATTTTGTCACTCTGAAGCATCTACGATATCTTAGCATTAATTGGATTTTATGCTTTTTTCATACACTAATAAAATTCATAAGATTAGGTGTGAGAAATACTTTTCTTAAGAAGTGGGGAATCCGTGGTAGATTGCAGAATTAATCTAAAGGAAAATTTAAAAGAAAGCGTTTTCATTACTATAGTTATTTTCAATGATATGGGAAGTAAAAGTTTATGTATAGCTTTTATTCAACCAAAATGTTGGGAAAATGTCCTGTGAACAAAGCAAGCTTTTGAAAGGTCTGGATTTGAGGACGTCATTTAAAGAGATCACAGAATCACAGAATGGTTTGGGTTGGAAGGGACCTTAAAAATCATCTGGTTCCAACCCCCCTGCCATAGGCAGGGACACCTTTTTTTAGACCAGGTTGCTCAAAGCCCCATCTGACCTTGGACATTTCCATCTTGAACACCAAACATGAACATCCAAACTTGAACATTCAAAGATACTGGGTTTCATGTCAGAAATTCCTGCCTCTCCCATTATTTACCACTGTTTCATAACTAGTAACCATTAGTGTGTCCCAGAAGCAGTTTTGTCAGCCCCGCTGCAGGAAGAGAGGAGGGAGCTGTGCTGCAAGAGTTCTGTACATGATTCTAAATCTTTGTCCACAAAATCAACATGTGGTGACACCAGGGAGACTGCATGTGCATTTGCTTTACACACACAAGTGTTTCTGTCAGCATGTCTGTGTACCTTAAGCCTACAATTTATACAGCATTTGAAGATCTCCAAAGTTAAGTATTACCTGTACACCGTGACTTATATTTTTTGGCTAGCAGCAGGTATTCTGGAGAAAAGTGGCAACCATAATAATTGTTCTGAGGGTTCATCTGTGGTCTTAGCTGTACATAAAGGGCTGTGTGACTGGAAAAAGCCCCCTGTGCTTGAACTATCAGTAATTGCGGCTTGAACCCAGGTAGGAGTACTACTTGGAAAAAACAAAAATAACATGTTCTGCAAGTACCCCTTACAACGGCCAGGACACCTGCTGCTGTAGGAGTAACAATTCTCAGCATTTGCTTTAACTGTTTTCATATCATGTTATGTGTGATAGCATATGAGAGACTTCTCAACAACACTGACTAAAAAACTTAACAGGGGTTAAAGCAAAACCTTGAATGCAATTATGCCTGCCTCCAAACAGTATTTTAGGAAAAGAAAATATGACAATCCTTTAATCAGACATCAAAATCCTTTACCAAGTTCACAGAACCACAGAACCATTTAAGTTGGAAAATACCTTTGAGATCATGGAGTTCAACCCTTGACCGAACACCATCTTGTCAACTAGATGATAGTGTCACAACTAGTTGTTTCTTGAATGCCTCTAGGGATAGTGACTCCATCACTTTCCTGGGCAGTCCATTCCAATGTTTCACAACCCTTTCTGTGAAGAAACTCCTCCTGACCTGAACCTCCCCTGGTGCAGCTTGAGGCCATTACCTCTTGTCCTGCCACTAGTTGCCTGGGAGAAGAGACCAGCCCCCACCTTGCTTTCAGGTGGTTGTAGAGAGTGATAAGGTCACCCCTGAATCTCCTTTTCTCCAGGCTAAACAACCCCAACTCCCTCAGCCACTCCTCAGAGGACTTACAGGCCTTAGATTTCGAGCAATAGTCGGAAATGTGACTCCAGTATTCATCACAAAGATAATTACAGTTGTGAGAGGTGTTTTCTGAAGTCTTGACACTTGCTAAGGTGGTGCCCATAGCACTACTTTGAAAAGTTACTCTTTTGGATTGGTCCTTGTCACAGGATCTCTAGCTCCCTGAAGAAGGAGACTGTGTCATCATTACTTTTTTGGTTGTTCTTTGAGATCTGGAGGTAATTATGAACATGATGCAAATGATCCCCATTTTTGTACTTCTCTGACTGCTCAGCTATAACAAATGTTGTCAAAGTGCCAGAGATGAGTTGAGGAACTCATGAGGATCTTGTACAGAGTCTGGGAGTTTGATTCCTGTTATCTGTTTGCCAACTATGTTAGGATTTTAGTGGGAGTTAAAATGCCTCTACTACGTAGAAATCCACTGGATCTTGCACTTAATCTAGCAGTCCTGCAAAGTGTTCTCTATCCACTGTCTCGGACAACAATGAATTGTTTTGTTGATGCTTCGAGGACACTGGAGCAGTTTATTCTTGTCTTGTTTGTGTGGTTTGTTGTAAATTGCAGTAAACTGCAAGACTTGTCAGTAGTCCCCTTACACATCTCAGATCAATCCCACTAGGCTTTTTTTGGTGTCACTTCTCCAGCTGATGGATCTGCTGTTCTGGAACACCCAACTTACCAAGCATGGTTACCGTGGCATAGTTTTGCAAACCTTGAATCTGTCAGAGAATCTGATTTTGTCCTGACTTTTTTGCTTGCTTAATGAACTTACAAAATGATAGCAGAAACTGTCATGGGAAAGACACTATCTGCAGTGTTTTTCAAAACACTCATGGCAAGAAAATGCATGAGTGACAACAGTTTTGTTTATAAATAGAGACGCTCATCATGGAACTAATATTGAGAGTTGGTCCCAAATGAAGTGGGATTGCGGTAAGTGTGAAGATTGAAGCTACCAGATTCCTGTCTGTAACCTTCCAACTTGGCCCCCGATCTTTACAGACAAAAGTTAAACCTGAAGGTATAAGGCAATGCCAAAAGTTACTGTTACTTGGCTTTTTGTTTACAAACCATTGCTGTCTAGCATTAGCTGTAATTGTAGGGGGGTGGGAGGGCAGAGGGAAAGGTATGATTTACAGGTCTTGGGCAGTGAATCAGTGACCAGCCTCAAATGGTATTTGCAAAAATCTTCTGTGGGGGAACCCTTCTTTAACTTGTTTGCCAGCAAGTACAATGCAAAATGTCAGACACTTCTTTTGGAGGCTGCATTCCTGCAACACTCTGTTCCTACCAGATGCCTTCTCTTGTTGTGGAATACAGGCTTCTCTCTGTTGTTTGCCATCTGTGACTCTCAGGGTGAGTTTCAAGGTTAGAACAGACAAAGTCAGGATTCCAGTAGATTTCTGTTGGCCAGGTGCCGATCTAGCTCTCAGCTGTGCAATCTTTTCCCAGAGTTCCTAAACTAAAGTGTGATTAAAAGATTCAGACTCACTGTGCCTTATAAGCAGATGAAGAGTTTAGGCAAGGAGTTCTCCCTACCACCATGGAAGTCCAAACGCTATATGGGAAAACAATTTTCAACAGATTGTTCGAACCAGTTGAGAATACAGGGACAAACCAGGTGCTTAAATAAATACAGCTGTCTCAGACTGTTGTCTCAAATTAGTCAACCTCCCACCGAGCTTTGAGGTGTGCCTCACAGCAATTTCTATTTCCATGTCCTCTGTGCTGTCATACTTTTCTTTCCACTCCCCTCCTCCTCACAGTATCAAATTTCTTAGGAATACCAAAGCACGCACACTTTAGACATGTACCAGTGCCTTGGTATGACATACTGACTTACATTAAACAGAATTCCTTGCACTTAGTAACCAGATCAACCTGGAGAGAATAAAATCTTAATGGCTGTATCATGCCAGTTAAACGAATATTCACAACACATATGAAAAGTACATTTTTTGCAGTGCAAGTGAAAATGAAATAATTTGTGGGATGGAACAAGATAATTCTTATTTCCAAAAAGGAAAAAGTACTTGTGGGAAACAAGATAAACAGTATCATCTCACATTGGGCTGTTTGTGGCCTGGCAGCATGAGCCAAAATAATTAGATAGTTAAAAATCCCAACAGATTAAAAACTGTCTCCAGGAAAGTGAAGGAGATAAAAAAAAAAACAACAAAACACTACCCTGTAAATAACAAAGACCACAGTCCTCTAAACTCCACTGTTCTGCAATATAGTTCGTGTAAGTAGCCCTTATAAAATTAACAGTACTTAGCCATCTTGGCAGTGTAACATTAAAGCTAGTTTAAGTGGTGTTTAGCTTTGTTTTTTGAGGCTGGTAGTCTTGAATAATCCAGTGAGGAATTTCATGTTTCTGAGATGATGTCTAAACCCGGCAGCTGGGCAGGGGGTCCCATGTAGAAGCAGTGGACAGGTGTTACAGCATCAAATCACATGTGGCTGTGCTTGCTAGATTGGTGGGGGGCAAATAAAGACTGAGTATTTGCCCTCTTCAGTCTGATAGGTAAAATTAGTTGTCAACTATACGTAACTGTCTGGGTTACCAACTTGTTGCTATGGCTGTCCTTGCTATATATATGAACAGCTTTACAGAATCTTATGCGTGGTTTTCTAACAGATCTTTCATATATGTTGACTGTGATTTTTTTTTTTGCCAATGCAGCATGATAAACCAGGTCTGCTGAGCATGGCAAATGCAGGACCTGGTACTAATGGCTCTCAGTTCTTTATTACAACGGTGCCTACTTCTCACCTGGATGGGAAACATGTGGTGTTTGGCCAAGTGATCAAAGGAATGGGTGTAGTTAAAATACTCGAAAACGTTGAAGTAAAAGGAGAAAATCCTGCTAAGGTAAACAAAATCCAAAGCACTGAGGGATGATGTTTATTATTCCATTGTATGATGCATATTCATTTCTTTTAAATGCTTGGTGTAATGTCTAAAAGTATTAAATGTTAGACAGCTATTTCTGCTAACAGTGTTAATCTCCATTTTACTGTTCTTCTTAAGAGGCTTTTGTTCTTACACTGTAAATTTCCCCTGCACAAACAATTTATTGTTCAACACAGCTGGGAGGGTGGAAACCTTTGCTAGAAGTGTAGGATGGGTGATGAAATTAAAAGGTGGAATTCACAACCTTACCTTCTTATAAATTTTGTGTCAGAAGTTGTGTTTCTGAAAAAGCAATCAGTATGTAGGTCATGTCAGTTTGTGGGTGTTTGAAAAATTAATACCTCTTTAACTTTAAAAGACTTGGCAAGTGAAGAAAAAACCATCGTCTCTAATGTAGTAGAACTTCCATGTCTTGTGTTTTGCTGCAGCTCAGCTTGTTGCCAGTTCCTCTTCCAGCCTCTCTGTGAAGTGTGGGTATGGTGTTCTTGGAATGCTGCTCCTCTGAGCACAACACTTAGTGTGATAAAAGCCTTTTGATGAGGATAGGCTAATGATGTGTTGGGCTTCTGAGACAAATGCACCCAAACAACAGATGAAAAAGCCTTTTTACTGAATTTCAAAAATTTCAGAGAGCACTCAGAAGTTATGGCTTTTTTTTTTTTTAATTTTCTTAATAAGCAGTACTGCTATTTACACTTTATTTTTTCAGTTGTGTGTCATCGCCGATTGTGGAGAGCTAAAGGAAGGAGATGATTGGGGAATTGTTCCCCAAGATGGATCTGGAGATGCTCATCCAGATTTTCCTGAAGATTCAGATATAGACTTGAAAGATGTAAGTATTTTTCTTCTTAGGTATTTTACAGAAAGCAAGACTTGTAGGTAGTCTGAGTTACATGGTGTCTGTGATGATGTTCATTAAGCTTTTTTTCTTAAGAATGGGTTAAGGTCCTGTTTAAACAGTAACATTCTATTTTAGGAAAGAGAATGCTATGGAGGGCATTGTTATCTCTTTTTTTTAGTGTTAATTGCAACCGATTTTTTTCCCCAGTAACTAAAACCTCAATTACTTACAATTGTCACACTTTTTTTTTCTATTCTTGGTTTCTTTTTACTTTTGTTTGTGCTGTAGTGTCAAATTGCAATTACTAGAACTCCATCCTGCAGATGACTAATTTAATGTTGTACCTAAACACTTTTTCTGTGCAATATTTTAAATAACCGTCTTTAAACAGACTTTGCCTCACTTCCTAGAAATTATAAAGGATCAACCTTTTTAAAAGATTTTTACTGCATCAGAGCTAGTCATTCTCAATTCCCAGTAGTTGTTTGCTTTTCAAATTTTTCAAACAGAAGGAAAGTCTGTGGTTGGAATTTAGGGAGCAGACTGGCGAAAGCAGCTCGTCTGCAGGTTTTTGCTCTATCATGAAAGTGAACTAGACAAACTGTGTAAGTCAAACAGTGATTTGTGAGAGAGGAAAAAAGGGAGCTGCATATGTAGATTGCAACTTGTGGAAATGTTTTTGGATAGCATTTGATGTGCAGAACTGAAATTGGCAGGTGCCTGCGTCCTTTAACTTTAAACTTGTTCATATAAACCAACTACAGAAACCATGGTGACATTGGTCTCACTGTGATTAGTTTTTTTCAAGGTCATTATTTCTAGTAGGGTAGAAGTGTAAACTGATAGTATTACAAATGGCAATATATACATTTGACAGAGCTTAAGACAACTGTGTTACAGGCAGCAGTAATTACAAACTGTTTATTGCCACTGGAAAAGTAACTTCACAGAAGTGTATATGATTCTGGAAATAGAAATGATGGATTTGATAAAGACAAGCAGTTGTTCTTTTTCTCCCTCCATGGATATTTTAAGTGTTTAGGGAGAAGGAAAATTGTGTTGATATGACTCCTAGTTTAAGAGGGTGCAGATTTCATGTGACTGATACCATTTTGAGAAGCAGAAGATAATATTTTCTTAGGAATAGGCAATCTTGGTTGAATACTTTGATTGTTAACATCTTTTCTTTAAATAATGAATATGTGGGTAATAGCATTTAGGGGAAAGAGCTGAACTGCTATGTTGTCTCTGGTATTTTCTCACCGTTCACGGTGTAGAAAACCCACTAGGAATTTAATCCTTGAGACATTTGTGTTTCATAAAGTAGATAATATTATAGAAGTGGTTTGAAGCTAGTATTTGTCTAAAATTGGAGTATTTCTATTCTAAAGTTTTATAATTGTTGAAGGAAGATGGATGTGGAATCCTACTGTTAAGCATTAGTTAATTCAAGACTTCTTTCATAAATACATTCATACTGTATATTTCCCATCTATTTTATTAGGTTGACAAGATTGTGGCCATAGCAGAAGACACAAAGAATATAGGAAATACTTTCTTCAAATCGCAAAATTGGGCAATGGCAGCTAAAAAGTATAGTAAAAGTTTACGGTAAGGCTATCATCACTCAATCAGATAGTTCCTGTAACCCAAATTAATACTGCTATCAAGCAATGATTTGTGCATTTAAAAAGTGCCTGTTGCATTGCTCTTCTCTTTTTTAAATAAAGAGCCTTCTGAATCTGGAAAACATCTGGTTTTGGCTACTTACATAGGTCTTCTACTGATTGCTATGTAAGTGCTATAGGCAGAAGTATTGTTTCAAACTGACTAAATAGTCATTTTTTAACACACTTGCTGTGGTGGTACATAACTGGGAAGAAAAGAACAATAGTATACAGAGTAGTTAATGGATAGCAAAGGAGGGAGATACTTTTTCTCTGATTTCTAAAGAGCAGTAAGTTTAGGAAATCGGTAAGTTCAAAAGACAAATGTGACTCTTATCCATTCATTACTATTTTTATTCTGAGGCTCCATACCATCATCCTGACTCCATGTATAATTCAGACTTGCTTTCAAAATCATGGTCTTTCTGCTTTTATTTCCATACTGCTCCTTTCTTCTTTCCAAGCTTTTTGCTTTCAGTATATGAACATCTCTTAAAAATAAAGTTATACTGACCTTTATCCCTGCCTTCTTAATGATCATTGGTCAACTAGCAGTAACGATAATGAAAGAAAAAAATTCAGGCATATTTAGTGCTTCAGCAGAGTTTTTAAGTGACTGGGTTTCAAATAAATTATGTCTTTCTGAAGCATAAAATGAATCCCTTAATTGCAGATATTAACCCAAGATGCAGTGTCTCCCACTGCCCTCAAAAAGCCCATCATAGACCAACACAAACCCCGAAGCAAATAGGATTTCTATGCAAACCTTTTGGAAATCATATATAAGGAAGGCTGGAATGGATCTTTAAGGATCTTTGTGTTGTATCTGTCTATTTTCTCCCCCCATACTTAGGTAAGCACCAGGTATAATTATGCCATCCCTTACAATTAGTTGTCTTGCTCACTTTTAAGCACACCCAGTAAAGGCTTTTCCAATCTGAGCTTCTTTGGTGCTTATTTTTCCTTGTAGAAAGCATAGTAGCTTTTCTAGACTAAACAAATCTGATCATTCCAGCTCTTCTTTACAGGCCATACTTTTGTGGACACTCTGTTATTGTATCTTAAAATCTAATACTTCATGTAGGAATGGTGTACTTTAGCTGGCACTTTGCCAGAACTGATAGGAATAGAATAGCTCTTACCAGGGTATCTCCAATGGCATATGTACAATTCACCTAGCACACCATGGCTTTCTCTTTTTACCAATAGTAACCATTGTAGCCTCCTGTTCTTTTTCTTGTTTTATTGCTTCTTATCTTTTTTTTTTAATAGTTTGTATGTAAGAATTTAAACCTTTTTTGTAAAAAAAATAATTACTTCCTGTTGTCTCCCTTGATACTCATCTTACTAATTTCTTCGACTTGGAAGCTCTAATTTTGTTACCAGAATGGTTGCAGCCTTTCATGTTTTGGTGTGATTTATAAATATTATATTTGTGTTCTGTTTGTTTTGAATATAATACAGATTTGTGTTCCATCTCTCCTTACCTTTTTACTCTTTTTTCTCTCTTCTGTTTCTCATCTTTTGCATAATGCTCAGCAAGTGGAAAAATCACTGGGACTACTTCTAATTCACTTTTTAAGTATTGCTTATTTCTGTGATCCAAAGTTATATACAAACCATGCAACACTCAAAAGACAGAGCGTGCAAAAATTGAACTTACACAGGCATTGATCTGCAAAGGCTGCATTAATCATGGCGTGCTTAAAATGTGAATGTATGCAAGCACATGATTTTAATTTTTTTAAATAAAAGCCACTGAAGTTCTTTTAAGTAGGCTATTAAAGAGTTGAGACTTTTGTATCCACAACAGACCTTGGCCACTTGAAATAAAAACATTGTATATTAAGAATGAGATACAGTTTGCCTGTCAGTTTGCTTTTGAAACAGAAATGCAGTAACTGCTGTGGCTTAGTCTTGAACTAGTATCAGTTTTGAAGTTCAGAAAAAAGTCGTAAAGGAAAACAGTGGGAAGAAGATGGTGTTACTAATGCTCATAAAACCATATTCCTGTACAAAGTAAAGTTACCTTCAGATTTTAACCATAAATGCCTAAGCTAATTAAAATATTACTGAGGGAACTGGAGATGAAGCTTTCCATGAATGTGGAAGGTGCAGCAGTGGTGTTGATTTTTTGGCTCTGATGAGCAACATGGTTTTTGAGAATAAACTTACTGAAATAAATTCTAATGGTTTCCTGCCGTCTAGAATAGTACATTTATCTAAGAAAATGCTGCTATTACAGTGGAGTGCTGGGAATTACAGGAAAACATTCACCAGTGAGTTGATCTTTTTCATCAGGGTTTTATGTATTTAGTTTAATAAACATTTGTAATAGTGGAATTGAAGCTGCTTTAGAAATAGCAGTTTGGATAGGCCAGTTTGCACATATCTGTGGAAAGACAGACAAGGAAGTTGGAAGTTGCAACACTAATACATGTTCTACGTGAATCTGTTTTTCTGCAGGTATGTAGAAGCTTCTGAAGCAGTGGCAGAGGAGGCAGACAAACCAAAGCTGAAGACTGTTGCTTTGACCTGTGTTTTAAACATTGGCGCTTGTAAACTAAAACTGTCAGATTGGCAGGGAGCCATTGAGAGCTGTTCAGAGGTAAATGTAATATTTAGCATTTTGATTAACATTTGGCCTAAATAGAAAAGGGAGACTGAAACTGCAAAGCTTTTTTAAGGAGTCTTCTGACAAGCTTATGATTTGAAAGTAAACAAAGTAGAAGCTTATTGTGAAGTTATTACTAACTTTCCAGTATGTGGCTTTTTAAAAAGATTTTGAAATTGAAATGAATCATTAAACAAAGGAAAGAGGGCTGTTGCTTACTGTCTTTGTCAGTTTGGTTTGCAGAACAAAGAGTTAAACTGTCTTCAATGTTCTACTTGCTTTTGGATTTGATGGTGTCATATTTTATTCATGGAAGTGACTTTTCTAACTAAATAACTAACCTTTCAGGTAGGCTTAGTGGTGAAAAGAAACCAGTGAATAGGAAAAAAGAAAGAAGGTAATATAAATATGGAAAACCATTAGAATTGAAAAAAAAAGGATATAGTGAGAACTTAGTAAATTTAAGGAAACTTTAAATAATTTAGTAAAACTCTGAAATTTTTAAGGAAACAGAGGAAAGAACCCTCTTATCTGTTAGCAGAGGATCCTGAGCAGCATCTCCTAACGCTTCATGCTGAAAGCAGGAGTCTCAGCTAATCTGTGTGTGAGAGCTCATTAGAGAGCTGGCTTGCTTTCTAGCCTGCTGATGGTGTTACCACATGGAAAAGTTTCATAAACCTATATTCACAATGGACAAATGAGAAATTAGGAAAGAAAAAAGAAGAAAACTGTGTAATGTGATACCTGTCACTGAGAAAATGGTAAAAATTGAAACAACATTTAAGTGTTACAGATAGAAATTAGTAATCATAATACTTGCCATTGTGGGAAGACAATCACACTTCCTTTATTTTTGAGATTAAATAATTGTTGGATATAGACAACTCCATAGCTGTAATAGACTTCTGAAAAGGATTTAGCTTAGGTCTCACAATGTATCAATGTTTTAATCAGAGCACTAGTTTCCTAAAATTAGCTACTAAAGTTCTAGGTAATTGTTAGTGAGAAACTATACACTTTTACTTTTATGATTTCTTAAGGCCCATAGGAATTTAAATTAACAACCTGTAAAACATGCATTTGTTGGTGTAAATAAGGAATTATGAGCAGCTGAGCCTGTTCAAACAAACCTTACCTTGAAATAGTTGTAAGCACAATGGTCGAGGTAAAACCAAAGAATGCTACCTACGTGTATTCAACACAGACCCCTAATTCTTGACACAGGAGAGAGGCTGAAGGCTTTATAGCAGACAGATCAGGGGGAGTGCCTGGAGTAACACTTCCTTTGTATTAACAGCCAATACTGAAGTGATTTAAAAAATAAGGATGTGTTGTCTAATGTTTATAATCCATATTAATGATTTAAAGTGAATAAATTAAATTAATAAAGTGACACATTTTTGTGAAGACATTCCCTCTAATCACTGATAAACTATATTCTTTAAAACACTGTAGAACTAACTGCAGGAAGAATGTGGTTTTCACAGGCAAGGTAACTGCTAGCTAGCCAAATTAACTGAGGTATTTTGAAAAAATAATTGAAGTAATCAAATAATGGAACAATCTCTTTGCGCAGGCACTGTATTTCCTATTTTGATATTGTCATATTAGGGCTGGCATATACACATTATCGAAAACATTCATCTCAAAAAAGGCGTAATGGAACTTGGCAAGGTTCCTGAAGCATGATGAGGTGGATTGCCTGCATGTATCTTTCTAGCCTACAGTGAAAAAACGCTTTGCAGGAAATCTGTGTTTTATTTATGACGCCATTTGAGGGTTTTTTGGTGTGAAGGAAGGAGCTGCAATATAGAGTTGTACGGTGAGACTCAAGGTTAGGATAATTTGAACTGCAGCAACTCCTCAGCCTTGACAGCTAGCTATATATACACACACACAGCTGTTCCATTTTAGCCTCCTGTGTGCTCATCCTTCACAAAAGACCACTTTTGGTGCAGTGGTATTGAAGCCGCTTAGCTAGATATTCAGTGTGCTGCATTACAGCATTCCTTTTTATACAGTTAATGTTTTGACAGTTTACCCTCAAACCAACTGGGAAGATTGTCTGCTGGTGTGAATTTTGCCATTTGTGGAGATGGGAGGCTGTGAAGTATAAGAAATGTTAATGTGACAATTTTATTAAATTTACAGGCTCTTAAAATAGATCCTGCAAATACTAAAGCTCTCTACAGACGGGCCCAAGGATGGCAGGGAATAAAAGATCTCGATCAGGCATTGGTAATGATCACCTTTTTTTTTTTCCCTTAAATCTAAAAATTTCATCAGGCCATTAATTTATATTTCTCTTTTATTTAAGGCTGATCTTAAAAAGGCTCATGAAATAGCCCCTGAAGACAAAGGTAAAATAAAACTGTTTCGTCATAAAATCTGTTAAGAATTTAACCAAGTATCCAGGGTAGTATTTAGTAGGAATTTATACCAGTGTGATGCCTAAAATGCTGGCTTCTTAATCACTGATGTATTGAGCACAAAGCCCACTGAGGTGGAAAACCTGGTTTTATACAGCAAGTGATGCTTCTGTTGCACTGGAACACCTGCTTATGTAGGTCAGCAGCATTCCTCTTGAACCATGTCCCTATCTCCAGGGCTTTTACTAGCTTAGTTTCCTGGTCTAAGTGGGTGAGATTTTTAGCTCATAAATTCTGTGTCAGCACCAATACTGTGCTTGCTATACACTCCTCTACGTGGTGACTTTACCAGATAACACAGGGTCAGGGACAAGGCTTTTTGCTGCTACTATCTGACCTAATCCAAAGTTGAATGCAGTTTTATTAAATGAAATAACGTAAGTTCATTCCAGCAGTGTGACCTGGTCTTAACCTATTACGAGACCTAATGTAAGTGATTACTGTAACTGTCATGATTTTTCTTTTTAATCAGCTATCCAGACGGAAACACTCAAAATCAAGCAGAAGATAAAAGCCCAAAAGGAGAAAGAGAAAGCAGCTTATGCTAAAATGTTTGCTTGATTTTTTTCCTAAACATTTAAATCTATGCACTAACTCATGCAAAAGGATAAACAGAGCTGCTTCTTTCATTTGCTCTCTGCTGCAGTTTTCAGTGTTTACAACACAAAAAGTCTAATAATAAAGACAAACTATTCAAAGATGTTGTGGTTTTCTTTTTTTTTTTCAGCTGTAGTAACTTGTGTTTTGCAACTCAGGTATGGTTCTAATGTGTAAATCAATAGTGGTTGTGTTTTCCCAGCTTAATGGTGCTTCCTAAGAAGTGCTTCACACCAAGACGATTTAGGCATTTTCTTAGTAGAGTTTTTATTAGAGAAGGCCTGATTTCTTGTAAGGAATAAAAATGCTAGACATAGAATGAAGGTGCAAGTATTATTTTTTTTTAAACCACATTACAGGTTGTATTCCCTATTAACATCAGGAAAAAAAAATCTAACTAAATTTGACATAAAATATGTAACACTTAAAAGCAGTGACAATTTTCTAGACGGATGTATTTCCCTGACTGCAAGGTAGGATTACATATAGTAAATCATTCCAGCTAGAGAGAGAAAAAACTTTTTTAAGGGTGGCTACTAAATTCTTCCACTGTGTAAGCCCAATTCTGGATATGGCTTGTTATCACTGAACTTCAGCAGTAAATCCAAGATCCAAAGTTCTTTTATCAGTACTAAGAAGAACTTAAGTCTTCTGCCTGCCATACAACTCCTGTAAAGAAGTCCTGTTTAAATAAGGCTAGGGTTTAATCAGAAGGCACCAATTTTCCATTTAATGCAACAGTCACATGTAAAATCCAGAATGGCACATTAGTCTCAAACTCTTAACATTCAAGTCAGTGCTGTACATAAATTACACTGCAGCATAAAATACTCCAACGTATTTGTTGGCGATCAGAAGTCACTGAATATATGTGTCAGTTTACATCCCGTTATAAGCTGGTCCTCCTCCACCTTCAGGCACTACCCAGTTAATGTTCTGACTTGGGTCTTTAATATCACATGTTTTGCAGTGGACGCAGTTCTGAGCATTTATCTGCAGCCTTGATCCTTCTCCTGTTTCCAGAGGAACATACTCATAGACTCCTGTAAAGACCAAAAGAGCTATCAGTTCACTGAACAGTTTCCCCTCCATGTATGTTCTAGTATTTATCAGCAAGTATAATGAGGGACAGATATTACTAGTGTGATTCAACCGCCTTCTTCCATGTTTAATAGTTATTTCAGCATGAAAGTACTGTTAACATACTTTACAATCTGCACTTGAACCCCCTTCTAGGAGGAGGATTGGGATAGAATGCTTGAAGTAGTAGGCCACGTGGACTCTTCCTGAAGTACTTAGTCTTTGATCTTGCAAAAACAGCTGAGACATTTTTGTTACCTACCTGCTGGACAAAATCTTTGTTCTGGTCCATCAAATATAGCCAGATTCTTGCTCACAGGGACGCTGTCATCTTTGAGAGTTAAATGTGCAGGTTGGTCATGTTCGTGGTTTGTACCACTTAAAGCCACAGATGAGAGGAGATCAAAACTGATTTTTCCATCAGGCTTTGGGTATTCAATAGGCGTGCAATCTTTGGCTGGCTTGAGCTGAGCAAAATCTGGTCCTAAATATATTTTTAATAAATAAATTTCAGTATAGAATTACTGTAATTTTCAGTTCCTCAAGAACAATTTTACTAAGCTATTTTCCCTGTCATCAGAATTAAGTACGTGATAAAAGACAGTATAGTTTTTTGTCTCATGAAAAAGGCTGTTATACTAAGCAGTGTTTTAATGTTTTAATTTACATTATATGGTAGGTAATATGACAAAGTCTGCTTTAATGCCTTATAATCTGTTTCTTTTCTGCACTTCAAGGCCTCACCACTGGACCAGAAGTGCACTAACTTCAACTAAGACCAGGAAAGACTGACATATAATGAAATTACCTGGATGTTTTAATGTCCATGGTTCCATTCCTCTCAGTAACCAGTAAAATATACCCGTGTAAATCATTCCTCCATACACACCAAGTACGGTATGGCAGGATGGTCGGATGTTTCTAACCGCATACAGCTCTTTCCAGACCCAGGACTTTTTCAGGTTCTCCTCATACTCTTGCACATGAAGTCCTAAGGCAGTACATTACTTGTTAGGTACCTACAGTACATCAAGACTATCCTTGAAATAAAAAAATAAATTCTGAATAAAGGCAACTGCTAGCAATCAAGTCAGCAAAATGAGAATTTCAGAATCATATTCTAGGAGTATACTAGACAACATGTTTCAGTCTCATGAAGAGACCTGTTTTGTTGGCAGGTATCTACTGCTCCTTTTAGAAGCCTCTTAAATGAGCCACAAGCAGTACTGAATTACTTCAAACCTCAACAAAATATAATCAGCCAGGTGGCTACATTGGTGCCTCTGTGGAAAAACAGCTACTCGCCCTGAGCACTGACCAGGAGCATTTACCTGTGATCTAAAGCCAGGTTTGCAATTCTAATGTCAGATTCAATATCTTCTTCCTTAGAAGTTCTGCAACCACAAACATTCTCATTTCAGTAACTATGCCTATGGCCCACTGCATGAATTAGTGCTAGAAAACTTTATTTCTCCCTTTGTAATCAACACATTAATGAGATATATTTGACTACAAACTCTTCGATTGTATTCTTTACAAATACTAGACACTGGACACTTGACACATCTACTGCAGTGTAGTTAAAAGTCATGTAATTATCTTGGAAAAAATGTTTCTTTGAATGAAAATTGAGAGCTTCCCCTTCACTATTCTCCATTACTACTGTATAGCAATAAATGTTCTAAATAACCAGTTTTAAGCCTTGTCTATACATGAAAAACATGCTTCAGTCTGTATTTCCCATCTCACATATGGCTCTGAAGAAAGCCCATTATCTCTGCCAAGTGAAGAAAGTATAATATTCCAGTCTTGACAAAAGTGGAAAACAGCATATAAAACCTGTCCATAATCAAACAAGACTGGCACACTACCCATCAAGAATGTTGATGGTTTCAGATGGATTCTAAGCATTTTAACCTGTCTAGCAGAAGTTTTAATTGTTCAGCATACCTTATGTGGTATGGCATGTTTCAGCTGAATGAGATGAGAGCTCATGAGGCTTGAATGCATCAGTACAGAGGAGAGATTTCTAATATAATCATCGTGTGGCACCTGGCTATAGTGTCCATCTCCAGAATGACTGAAATTCTAATTCTCTCTCTGTACAGTCTTTGTTAACACATGTAAGGGGACAACCAAGGTTTAAACTAGTCACTACAAGGTGGTCAGGACCAGGTGATTGCTTCAATGTGCTTGCATTATGTATAAAATGAAATGCACAGTCTCAAACTGAGACGACGATAAGACTAAAAGACAGGAAAAAAAGGACTGAATGAAAAAAGTATCCTAACAACAGTGAAGAGCAAATTTGAAAAATCTCACCTTGTTTTGCTTACATTTAATCTCTTCGTTTTTTTATCTCTCTGCAGTCTTTCAGTAACACTTTCTGAATCATAAAGCACTAATTTTTAACATGTTTGTAGGAACAAAATATATTATTCTTGTTTACTTATACAGGAAGCATAAGCTTTTCAGATGGTACTTCTTGTTCTAGCAGTAGGATAAGTACTTAAGAATAACTGAGCAAAACTGTATTAATTTCTTTCTTTCTTAAATCATTTGACATTATTAATAGTAAACTAACAATAGATATATTTTAAACACACCTATTAGCCACACTGAGTTACTGCTGTTAGCTGTTGGTAGTTCTAATTGAATGCAAGGTAATTACAACTCAAAGTACAGTGATCTTACCTATTGTCTTTGATTGGAGATTTTCATTGATTAATTGACTAAAAATTGCTTCTGAAGCCAACATGCCACTTTTCATTGCAGTATGTGTCCCTTTGATCTTAGGAACATTCATGAGTCCAGGACTGCAACCAATTAATAATCCACCTGGGAAGGTGAGTTTGGGTATTGACTAAAAAACAGAAAGAAAGGTGGTTTGTTTGGTTTTGTTTTTTAAATTGAAAACAACATTCTAGAAATTAAAATGGCATAAGGCTTGAGTGTCCTTTACATTTTCAGACTTGCATGTGCACTATTTAAACATACACCAGAGTTACCCCACTTCATCAAGGAATTTTAGCATAGTATGCATATAGGAATGCAGGCATTGTACCTGCACTGAGTGTGACAGAATGACATTTTCCTTATATCCTCTCTCCAGTTGCTTTATCTGCAACAAGACTCGGGTAATGTCACCCATTGATACTGTTTTTGTCCTTCAAGTGAATTCGTTTTAAAAAAAACCAAAACAAAGAAACCCCATTTGTTTCCCTGATTTCCACATAGTAAGTTGTACACATCTTACCTCACAATGCCTTTTTTCCACAAATCTTGTTCTATGAAACCGCATGTTCTTGTTCTATGCCCTGCCTGTCCTCCTCCCCCATATTTTAGAAGTTGCTCAGCAGCCAACAAATGTATTTTGGTGTAAAATCATCATCTTACTCCCATTCTGTAAGCATAATGTCATTGAGTACAGTCAATTCACAAACCTAAGACAGTCAGATGATTTGCAAATACCATGTCTGTACTATTAATATACTATGTTATACACCTATATTAAGGAATACCTTAACTATCAAGGTAGTTATTGTTACCCTCATCCAATGAGACTAAGATTTTAGGCAGGGACCATCTTCAAAATGTGGACTGATAGCAGTACTTTGAGCAGAAAGCAGTGATCAAAGCCTCAGTCTCAAAACTAAAGGTAAGTTTTGAACACAGCCTTCCTCCAAAGTCTTTAGTACTGAGCAGTGCTTATGAATCTAGCATCCTGCTTTTATTAAAACTGCCTGAAAGAATTAATTTTGTAATGGCCTAAATAACTTGACCCCAAACAAGTAGTTTTATTTCATGAAAAATGTTCAAAAAAATATATCCCTCAGAATTCAAGATAACCCAAAACAAAAATTTTGTTTCCTTCTGCTTGTTCCATTGTTACCTGTTTACTATTCACCCAGGACTGCTTACTTTTGAATAGTCATATAGGAATCTCTAAAAAAACATTGTACTACATAGCATTTCATTGCTGTGATTGTGTTTTGCACAGTTTGTTTAATCACAGACTTAGTGCTCCGGTTCATAGGAAAGGTAATTTAGGCTGAAAATACAATTACAAATTACAACTTACTTTTCTGGGAGCAGAATTTTTAAGTTCAGCTACATAATAGTATTTCAAAGGGATTAAGTATGTAGGATGTCCTCTCTTTTCACAGAAAACAGCCACTCTGTTATATCTATTAGGATAAAATAATGCAGCACTGACATAAGCATAGAAAGATTTCTTGACTGACTCTTTGAACTGCATAAAAGGATTGTGATCAAGTACTTTTCTTCTGCAACCACTATTTCACTTAATATGCACAGTGACCAACATACTGTTAAAGAATAAATGAGATTGAAGATCTGTCACATAATGCAAAAGCTAGCATATATTGCAACTTTGTTAGGAATTCTCATTATTAGTACTATGGCACTTGGTGCCTGTTTCCACAGTCAGTTGAAGAAATACATCGTGCCAGTATGGTACAAGCCATCCCTGCCCCTGAGATACAGACACCAAACAAGGCTGGTTTGGAGGAAGGCGAGGAGACACATGCTCCTTACAGAGTCAGTCCTTCCAGCAGACAGGAAACCTCACATTCTTCCTCCCCTTAGCTCAGCTCAGGGCTTAAAATCTGTTAAGTGAGTCTAATATTTGACATTTGAATAGGTTATCAATATGAAGGCTTTTTCCTCCGATATTCATAACATACATGGCTCAACAACAGCAACATCTTCTGTTTTTTCTGCAAAACTCTTAAACCTTTCCAAAGTTTTCGATAAAATGGAGACAAAACAGAGGGTGCATGGGAATTTCTTAAGTGCTTGATTTTGCAATTTTAATAAACGTAAGAAATAGCAGCTATGTAGGTATAGACTACTAAACTCTGTTCCCTCCTTCCACATATCCCAAAACACATCCAAGAGTGCGCACTAGCGTGCTCTTGCTCGCTCTCTGTTAAAGACTGAAGAACATGGTCATAAGGTTATCTATAACAGGCAAAAAAAAGCTGAGATTGATGGTAATTCTAAACACCTATTTGATGCAATACTGTCACTAAATTAAAAAACTGGAGCTACAGGATGACTTACATAAGAAAATATTCCTGGACTACAGTGATGCAAATGAGTCAGACTGCTACAGTTATTAATCGAAACAACACATGCAAAAGAAGAGCTAATCTTAAAACTCTTCGTAAGTGAATCATCAATAAAGCTTTTTTTTTTACTGAAGGCATGTATTAAGTCTTTTAAAAACATGACTGCATGATTAACTAGACAAATCTATCTACAGGAAATAAAGAAAAAATCCAAAAAACAACAAAACAAAACATGCTTTTATATTAGGAACAACACAAAGTAAGGGACATGTTGGTTTAAGTCCAGCAAAGAAGTCCAAAGATTAGGCAGAGATACACAAGAACTGTAGTCCTACTGACTGTGTAACTTAGTACAAACAATGTCTATAAGTGACTTAAAAAATACTGTGTTCTTTTAGCCATATGTTTTGAGCAGTATAAGAAGGATGCAACTGAAGTCACAATCTGGCTACTTCACCAAAGCCAGAAATTCAGTGATTATCTATGATACAGAAACCAGTGCACAGGGTGGAAAAAGAAGCCCCTCTTGCATAAAAGTGTAGATTAAAACATGTTGGTACTTTGTATTGTATATGTGTTAATAATGGAGGGACAATGGTTTCTGAAATAAACCAGTAACACAGCTGTGTTGCAACAGCTGTGGTGGTACAACATATTTCTACTACAGAGTGCACAAAATCAACCCTCAGATTTACTAAATATGTATCACATGTAATTAAGAAGTTGCTTCGTGAACCCACATGATCACTAGCAGGTATGCACACTGGGGTCAAAGACTAACTCATGACTGTGACAAGAGTTACACTGCTGCTGAAATTCCACTTGTATCGCAAAAACTGCATGAAGCTATATTTATACTAAGAAAAAGAGGTTCAAAAAGGAAAGACAAAGTAGACAGCAGAGTGGAATGGACCCACACACAGGGTGCAGATCATGAACACTCAGTTTTAAGCTGCAGGTTGAAAGAAGCATCTAGAAGATGGATCTGGGAGCACATGACACAGAGCCATGTCCTGTGTTCCAAGATTCCCACATGGAAAGCTAACAAGCTGAAATTTAAAACTGTTAAATATAAACTAGATTATTTTTTTCTGCAATCTGTTCCAGCCATTTTAACTGACCTTAAGTCTTGATGAATACCTATTCAAAATTTTACCTTTTAGACTCCTGAACGGAACACAATGAACAAAGTATTCCACCTCTCAAGAAAGCAGAAATTCAAAATTGTCCATGAAAGATACTCAAGGTATCTGTACTTGAGGAGTTAAAGATTCACCTCACTAACTGCATTACGATTTCAGCACCATCAGTGACCTAAGGGTCAAGCATTGCAAAGAAATTCCCTCTGCTGTGATAAGTAATAGGGACGACATACCTCCCCAAACCCACAAGAACATGAGATGAGTGGTGCTACCCTGTCTTCCCCAAGGTTTCAGGCACAACAGAAGATTGGCTGTACTGTCTTTGCTGCTGAACACACTTGACTGCAATATAAATTCCACTTCACTGACTGCTCATGGCTTGGACTAGCAGACTCTTTGCTGGGTAAAAAATTTTCTGGATGGCCAGGCCCAAAGAGTGGTGGTGAATGGAGTTAAATCCTGCTGGCGGCTGGTCACTAGTGGGGTTCCCCAGTGCTCAGTTCTGGGGCCAGTCCTGTTTAATACCTTTATCAATGACCTGGATGAGGGGATTGAGTGCTCCCCCAGTCAGTTCTCAGATGACACCAAACTGAGTGGGAGCGTTGATCTGCTGGAGGGCAGGAGGGCTCTGCAGAGGGATTGGGACAGGCTGGATTGATGGACTGAGGCCAACTGTATTGAGAACCAACAAGGCCAAGTGCTGGGTCCTGTCCTTGGTTTGAAATAACCCCATGCAGTACCTCAGGCTTGGGGCAGAGTGGCTGGAAAATTGCCCAGCAGAAAAGGACCTGAGGGTGCTGGACAACAATGGCTGACCATGGGCCAGCAGTGTGACCAGGTGGCCAAGAAGTTCAATGTCATCCTGGCCCTTATCAGAAATAGTGTGGTCAGGAGAACCAGAGAAGTTATTCTTCCCCTGTACCTGACACTGGTGAGGCCGCACCTCAAGTACTGTGTCCAGTTCTGGGCCCCTCACTACAAGAAAGACATTGAGATGCTGGAGCGTGTCCAGAGAAGGGCAACAAAGCTGGTGAAGGGTCTGGAGAGTAAGTCCTCTGAGAAGCAGCTGAGGAAGCTGGAATTGTTTAGCCTGGAAAAATGGAGGTTCAGTGGGGACCTTACTGCTCTCTACAACTACCTGAAAGGAGGTTGTAGCCAGGTGGGGGTTGCGCTCTTCTCCCAGGTAACAAGTGACAGGATGAGATGAAATGACCTCAAGTTGTGCCAGGGGAGGTTTCGGGAAAACTTCTTCACAGGCAAGGTTGTCAAGCACTGGCACAGGCTGTCCAGGGAAGCGGTTGAGTTACCATCCCTGGTTGCACATAAAAGGTGTGTAAATGTGGCACTTGGAGACTTGGCTGTACTGGGTTAATGGTTGGACTTGATTATGTAAATAGTCTTTACCAACCTAAATGATTTTATGATTCTGTGTTTCACTTATAAAGTAAATGACTATGTCAGATGATTTTCAGTATGACAGAGCCCAAGTCTAGCGAATCTCAGCAGCCAGTACCCAACAAGATAACAAGGCTTTTCTGTCCAGCAAAACTTTTGGCACAGCATGGAACCCAAATCTACAGCACTAAATACATGGCTATAGAGAACTCAAAGTTAAAAATCTCATGAAAATGTTACCTGGAAACCACCTTCATTTAGTGCTCTGGCACCATAGGCAATCCTTGTTCCACCCTCCAAAGTAGGCTGTACACTAGGATGGTGCTTCCACCTCTGAAATTCCCTAAATGGATTCAAATAGGGATTTTGATAATCTAAACCAACCTTAAAAGAAAAAGGAAAAAGTGCAACATTAATGAAAAAGAAATATAAAACTTAAAGAAGAACAATCGCATATTACCATGTCAAGTCTTTATTTTATATTAAACCAATCTCAGGATCTTCCTATTTAAAGAAAATGCTGCCAGAAATGCATTCTACTAACAATACAGCAGAAGCAGATCTGAAAATTTGCTGCTCTCAGCCCCATCTAGAAATAAAAAACTTAATTGCATTGTAGTCACCTTTCACCTGTCTTTGAAATAAAACAAATTAAATTAAGCATGGTTTAGTAGGTGGGATAAGCAAGAAAACTTGTTTTAAAGTTGTGTTTCATACCTCTGCCCTAAAAAGGATGGAAGGAGAGGTAAACAATTATTTTTTGATCATTATGTCCTTGCGCTCATTTATTTTAAACAGTTCTTCACACTGTTTAGTAGTCAATTATAATTTCCAATTAGGTAAGCCATTATAATAAAGCATAGGGGAGCAATGATGAAAGCAGAAAATTGGAGAAAAAAGACTTTGCCAATTGGCTGGATGCCCAGGATTCTTATCCTATGCATCTGAGAATTTGCCCAGATATACTCTGCATTTCCCATTTTTAATATACTCTTAAAAGGACTTCTGTTGTCGAATTTTTCTCTTTTGAGGTTCCAGTGAGCTTTAGTTGAGACAAATAACAAAATATATAATGATACATTTAATTACATATATATAACGATTCAGCAACAAACAGGACTTTTTTTCAATATTTTTTACAAAATGGTTAGACAAAAACACTGTTTTCACCCCACACACACTCTGGAATCCTTCTGAAAGGATTTTAAGGTCTCTCTTAAGAGACCAAAGTGTCAGCTCAGTCCCATGCTGCTAAAAGTCCATTTTGAGTGCTTGACTCTTAAAACGTCTGTGTGTGAAGCACATGCATGAGATAAATAGTGAATGTTTTTTTTAGGACTGCAGGTGATAAATATTTGCAACCATTGCCCCTTGCATCAGTTGGCTTGCCAGAATGACACCAGCCTGTCTCTAGTGATCTCAGTACTTCTGATAAAGAGGCAATAAGAAGGAAGAAGCTACCTGCTCAATTCAGAAAGACAGTTTAACCACAGAGGGCAAGGCCAACGGGGATAAGAATAATACGAACAAAGTGAAGATCTCAGAAATGGAAGTGATGCTGCTTGTGGAGCTTCTACTTTATATACTTCTCTCATAAAGTGGAGTTGCACCTGAGGCTGACACATGAATTAGGAAATGGAACTGTATGAAGTGCATGTGATTTAGAGATTGTCTAACTTCCAAAAATTTTGTGAGCACAACTTTGATCAGTCATTTGGTTTTGGCTTTACAAAAATTTGCTTGATTTGCAAAAAAAAATTTATTCATAAGTTTTCTAGTTGATCTTAATAAAAGACACTAGATTAAAGACAAATTAATATGACAAATAAACCTTCCCTAATATAAGTGCATTTAAGATTGAGAAAGTACTAAATTTGCTCTGTTGCTATTCTTGTGTTTTCATTTTTACATTAAAACAGAGAAAAGAAACTTCATAAAAATGAAGATCAAACAACAAGCAAGCATGAAACTTACCACAAATCCAAGAGCAACTAAAGGTTCACCCTCATTTAAGTGATAAAGAAAGGATCCTCCATATGTATGTCTGTCTAAAGGCCAGCCTACAGTATGTTCTATTCTTCCTGGTTTCCATTTCTTTTCATCAATAGTCCATAACTGAAATGAAGATGACCAAAAAATTACTTTAGATTGCAAAGTAATGGCCTTTTAATAATATAATAAAAGACAAACACATAATTACATATAGAATAAAATTATTTACTGCTATGACCAATAATATCAATAAATGCATACAGCAAAATACCAAGTAATAAATATACCTTTTTAGATTACCATTTAAGATTTTCCCAATACGTCTCTTGCTTGAACTGTTGCATATTAGAAAATGTGACATACTTCAGTACTACACCTAAAATTTTCCTTCAACCATAAGATGCCTTTTACTACTGACTTTGACAGATCCTTCTGCTACAGAAAGCAATGCTTACATTGACTTTTTTTTCTTTAAGAATGTTGTATTTTTGTATGATTGTACGAATTATCTTGCAAGTTTTTCAAGGTCATGCTTAACAATATGCCTGAGTTGATCTAAATATTTTCTGTCAAAAAAATTGTCCTCTTTCTGCTCTCTCCTACACATCTCCAGTGCTCCACTGACCCATGGTGAACTCACAGAAGCATTTTCATGTTTCCACTCACGAGTCAGTTTTCTGCTCATTTCACAAAATGCCTCTTCACCATGGAGTTCTGTGCCAGGCACAGTCTAATGGCAGAAGGGCAGCTGAGCACTGTAAGATCAGCTCAAGCATGGAGGATGCACCTACATTAATGCTGCAGTTTAGATTAAGGAGCACATTTTTGAGCGGGACTTCTGATTCCTCCCATTTACTGCACTTTTGTTCACACTGTAGAGCAGCCATGGAAGGCATGAACTGGATTTCTTTCACATGGAACTAAACTGTAAGACAGGGTCCCAAAAGCCCATCTAGAGTATTCCAGTCATGAAAGGGCACTCAGTCCATGGGACAAGATCACAGCTAGTCCAAAGTAAAAATAAACCTGAGATGTGCATAGTACAGATGTCAGCTCATTAACTATTTCACTTTACAGATCCATTCCTATTGGACTGCCCCATTTGCTAAAGCAGACAGTCTCATATGGAAGAAAGAGAACTCCACAGGAAAACCCTGCTTTAAGGACAACTTCAGTATTAAAAACTGTAACTAAGATTATGTCATACATTTATAGAGTGGTTATTCTCTACAGAAGCATAAACTAATTATTTAACAAACATTTTGTAGCTGTAAGCACATACTTAAAGTCATAAAGAATATGTCATAGTCAAACTCTGAACATATTCATAATACAGCTGTTTTTCATGAGCGTATAGAATATTTTCAAAAGGAAACCTCATCCCCATCCTAATTTTATAAGCCCAGGAAAAGGACTTTTTTTTGAAAGAAAAGCTCATCTAGAAGGTGTTTCAGAGACCACAACTCATCATCTGGAACAGCTCTCCTCTCTCATTAATGTACAGAAAGCCCATAGAAAGCTTTTCCTCCCCTCCTCATGTATTAAATGCTCCTAAAATTAGGCAGCAGAAATCCTTCTCTCATTTAGTAAAAGTACTGAAAACAGATTTTACAAATGAACATAATTTGAAACCAAATTAAGATGTTAACAAAGTGGATTCACAGGCACCTCTAGTTATAACAGATACAAGAGAAGCAGCAGCTGAAAGAGAACACTTGTGACATTCAGGGAGCATCTTCTCTAACCAGCTTCAGAACAGCAAAGATTCTCAAGTCTGAAAGTGTAACTCAAAATCTTTAATTCTTATGTCTTACACAAATTAGCTTGAAAGCAAACAGAAGCTACCTTAAATCTTCACAGTATTTTCCTTATTTGTTAAAATTATGCAAGTGATACCTCTTTCAGTCCAATGCCATAGCTCTGGGGTTGACATTTTTCCCTTAGATTGTATTTTTTGTACATCTGTTTGGCTAGATGTCCATGACAACCTTCAGCAAAGACTGTGACTTTAGCAT
The DNA here is from genome assembly GCF_003984885.1 of Neopelma chrysocephalum. Classification (NCBI taxonomy): domain Eukaryota; kingdom Metazoa; phylum Chordata; class Aves; order Passeriformes; family Pipridae; genus Neopelma; species Neopelma chrysocephalum. Next base: position 17,809,084 of record NW_020897700.1, read on the forward strand.
GGAGTTCCAAGCCTCTTTCAAAGGTAGCCTGCAAAAGTACAGCATTCCATCAGCAGTTACATCAGTGCCACATCAAATTCAGAGCAAGAAAATGGAGAGCAATGAAGTGATTTTACACTACTTCATGGCATAGCTCAGAACCTATAAACCATTGCAAATCATGGCTCTAGTCCAGCTGTTTTTTCCACCTAACCACGATGCACTCCTGGCAAGTCATGGAAGGGGACTGCAGTAAAGCAGCACTGCAGTGAATAGCCATTAGTCACTGAAAAAGAGAATCTTTTCCAGATTGGAGGATACTTATATTACATCTGCTCATTCATAGGGTGCAAAGGAACCCTGACAGAACAAACAAACTTTTCCCATAACTTCACACTTTAATTTTTGCTTATAAAGTCACATTACAATAAAACATTGTGTGTGTCCCCACAAATATGACAGAGACTAGACAGAACTTCCACATCGGAAAAATCTGCATCGCCTCTGCTCCCAAAAGGACCCACTACCTGAGAATAAAGTTACTATGACATTACTTCAGTCTTGCACGTTAAAACATACAGTAAAACTAAACTACCATTAAATATCATTATAAAGAAAATTCTCATAAAAAATTCCAACAAGGAGATTGAGAATAAGATAAGGGAATACTACTGTATGAGTATGCCACCAGCACCTGTGAGCATGCTGGACAAGAATACAGATTGTATTTGCAATGTAAATGTACATAATCTCTTTATACAAATTTTTTATGATGAAAAAGCTTGATTTCAGTCAGAAAGTTTAATGTTAAAAAAATACAGTGAAAAGAGTTTTGGACGAAGATATCCAGCAGTACCCCATAGAACTGTCTAAACCATCTCAAGGTAAGACAGCATAGGTCCAGGAGAAGCTTACTGCTTGGTTTTGTCTCTCACTTGTAACTTACTGGTTGAAAACCTCTGAAGAAGACTAGCAAATAAAAATCTTCTCTCTAGTTGGGAATTACCTTTAAACAAGAGTCACAAGATTTTGCCAAATTTTTTGTATTCTTTGAACCTGAACATGAATTAATCTTACAAAATACTAAGAGAACTACAGATGCTTACCACTTGATCTAAAGATTAAAAATATATACTGTCCACTTTAAAGCAGATTTACATAAAATAAATCAACTACAAATGTTGACATTGTAAATATCAGAAACTAATGAATTTGAAACGTTTCAGTAATGTGACAGAGTTGTATTTCACAATTAACATCCTTCTCCAGTATTTACATAAGAATCAATGTGCAATTTTTTACAATGTGTGTTTTCCCACTGTAATTTTTGTTTGGTTGGTGCTGACTGCAAGGTGGAACTCTATTCATTAACCATGGTCTATTTGATAAGGCTCTCTATAAACACATTGAAGATACTCGTGCCTTGAAGGTTACAAAACTCCATCTATTTACCCAAACCTTTATGCACTGGAGCTAGTATCAGCTGACCTAACTGACAGTGAAAACACTAGAATACTCAAAAAGCTGCAGTAGTGGCACACTAATTAAGTACATTAAAGAAATTAATAGACACATTCTTGCAGAAAACCTACGTTTCAAGAACGTTAAAAAAAAATAACTAAAATCGTTCCTTACCATTTTAAAACAAACTCAAACTCCCAGAAAATCTTTATTCCCGCAGTAAGCTGTACGCTTTACTTGCGCCTCCTACTGGAAACAATGTGCACTGGAAAATAAAAGCATGTCTGTTCCCTACAGCAGATGGACAATATTACACCGGAAAAATACCTTACTTTTCCCTGTCACCACTTCCTCCTCCCTTGGCTATAGTCTCTCAAAACAAGAATGAGTCTTTTCTTCTCATGCCCTGAATTAAATGGGAAAAATAGCCCACACTTTATGTGAATGTGAATAACTCTTTGAAACACATGTAGCTAGACAGAAACCTTGTAAAAGAAGGTAAATCTTAAGAAAAAACTTGTACTCCTAATTTCTGCAGTCAAATAACTTTATGTGAAAGTTGTTCTGAGTTATTCTGATGTGACAAATTCTCCCTACATATTACACAGGGAAGTAACACACTTTGGGCACGTCCTGGATTCCACTAAAAAAAAATTTAAAAAAAATCAGTCCAAATCTGATACTTAGGGCAGGGAGTCACCTTCTGGATGCAGAAACATGAACCAGCAAAAAGGTATAAAGATTCAATGTGCACCTTCCCCTAACAAGATAGACAGACTGTCAACAAATGCGACTGCAGTTGTAAATACCAAAGAAACCAAGTCAGCCAGAAGCACACTCTCTTACACGTTGCTATTTACCAGCTGGACTACAGCTTTCTATTTCACCTTTGCACCTTTTTCTAGGAGTTTTTGGAATTCTTTCCTTTTGTTTCCTGACTTCACATATGCCAAAACACCCTTACAATATTTCCTTCAAGTCACCCTTTCTGCAAAAGCTTTTTCTACTAATTTCAGAAAAATTTTACAACATTCCGAAACCAGAACTTTCACAAGTAATCAATCCAGTTAAATACAGAGAGAGAAGACAGGTACTGAGTTTTACACTTTTTCTTATACTGCAGCAAGACTACTGATGGCAGTACAAGCAGATATATCACAATTTCCATAGATACTCACTTTAGGTGCTCCATCCTTCTGAATGCCTACATCATTAGTTGCTATTCCTTTCACGCTACCATCTTCATGGAAAAGGACCTTTGGAAATATTTAAACAAAAAACAAAAACCATTTTAATGATCTGTCATTTTAATCCATTCCTTAAAAGTTCTAATGCAGAACTTCTAAGCACTATGACTTTAATGGTCAAACATGAAGATTATGTATTTATTCACATAGTGTACCACCCACTTGCACTTTGCTGGATCTGAACCAGGGAATTTAGACACTGAAATATGGTTTTCACAATATATATCTGTTAAAAGGAATGTTGTGCATGTACAAATGATTGCGACTGCTCTGAAGGCGGTTTCAAAGCCACTTTTCATATACACACACTGATGTCATGAGTACCTCAGCTGCTGCATAGCCTGGATATATCTCAACACCCAAAGCTTCTGCTTGTTCACCTAGCCAACTCACAAAGTGGCCCAGACGTACTATGTAATTTCCATGATTAACCATCGGAAGTCCTAGGCAAAAAAAGACACACACACATAAAACATACGACACTAGGCAAAATAACTGATGCTGTATACATCAGATGTCACATCTTCTACAGCTACTATCTTCCAAGTAATGTCATGTGTTATCACAGCCATCATCTACATAGACTGTAACCCTGTAAGCTATTAGATTCTACATACACTTTCTGTACTACTGATTCATGGAAAAGTTGAAAAAGACACAGAGAAAGCTGACTTTCTACTCCCTTGTTAAACTTTACCTGGAAGAATTGGCACCGGAATTCTAGATGTCTCTGTTAAAATTCCAAACTTGTCTTCAGTTACAGGAGTTTTAAGCGGAGCCTAGAAAAAAGTGAAATAGAAAAAGGAGAGAGTTATGTTTTTCTAGCCAATTCAACAAAAACAACAACTAACAAAATCAAACAATCGAAGTGGCAGTCAAATACAGGTTAAGTACAGCACTTCTATAGGAAGGTATCACAAGAGAGAAGACAAAGTACTTAATGAGGCAGTCATTAGGAAAGAATCAACACTCAATATTCTAAACCTCTCTAAAGAACGCAGCTCAACTTGCATATTTACCACAGTAAGACAAAACAACTAGTTGATGTCTAACTTCTTGCAGCTCCCAGGTGATAGCAGGCAGTTGACTGCAAGTCAGATGGCTGTTCTGGTAGAGATGGCAGCTTATTTTCTGCTATCCTCCCTCCTAAAATCATCTTAGGCCTTCATTACACCACAGTGTCTGCATAGAAGTCAGTGTACTGTGTGCCATTTCCATGAAGAACTATTGTACAGAAGCAATAAGTCTGTCACTGGTAAGAACCAAACATCTTCCTGCTTGTGCACAGAAGCTGGAATCTGCTCAAAGGCAGAAAGCGCAGGTCACCCCAGGATGCACAAGACTGCATACATTGTATATATGCAGTAAGACTACTAGAGAAAAGAGCAAAAGCCACAGCATATCTGTATAGACATAAACCTTCTAGCATTGTCAAACTAGAGGAAACAGACTAAAATGAAGACAGCAGTTTTTTGTTTTGTTAGATCAATGTATTTTATAATGGTACTAATTACTAATGGTACCAGGTACTAAGTCATACCAGAATGAGTCAGGTATGAAGTTCATTACAAGCGAAAAATTAATTCCAGTGTTTATGTGCTCATACATACCCCTCGCTCCTTCCAGTCTGGAAAGAGTTCTTCTAAGGCCCTTGGCTCAAGACAGGCACCAGACAATGTATGGGCACCAATCTGAGAAGCCTTTTCCACCAGACAAACACGTATTTCTTTGCTATGCTCAGCAGCCAACTGTTTGAGTCGAATAGCTGCAGAAAGGCCCGCAGGGCCTCCTCCAACAATGACAACATCAGCTTCCTCTGCAAATCTTTCCATGTTTACCCCTTCAATAGAAAAAAAATGATAATAACATAAACCAAGCTCCAATTACTTCCAACCTCTCTCTCACTAAACCTAAACTTTCATGGTAAGAAATAATCCTAGCAGATACATACTGAACAGAATTAAATCTTCTGATAATCACTAAACCAAAAGCTGCTTGTATATTTTACGAAAACAAGCATAAAGTTTAATCTGATCCTATTTTATAGCACCAAGGACACCAATTTTGAGATAGCAACCAAAAATTTCATTTGAAATATCAGTGCTGTATTTAAGAGTACAGAATTTCCATAAAAAGAAAACCAGCAACACATTTCAGTGCCTTTAAAGCTGAGTAACAATAATAATAATGAAGCTTTTAAAGAACGCAATTTTTCACTTACCTTCCCATCGTTTGTCTTTGTCCCGAGGATGAATTGTGTAGTGTGTAGTTATGCGAGGCACAGAGGCAGTAGATACACATCTTGAGATACGTGGTGATGGAAGGCAATCTTTCTTTATCAGCTTAAGAGCACGAAAGCACTGACGTGCTGCAAAACCAAGGAACAAATTTGTCAAATCATTTTTTCCAAATTTTTAAAATTTTCAGGGACGCAAGTGGCACAACAAATATGATAGCTTCCCCTTCCCAAAGACTACAAGGTGATATGAACATAAGGAACCATAAACCTGGATTTTTTAATTTTCAAGTTAGGATATAATGTATAATTTTATATCGGGGAAAAAAATAATTAAAGAGCTTCCCCTTTAAGCATTCTTCACATAGTATCACTCAATACACTGGCCAGCCATACACAGCTGATATAGGACAACATGTGTGTACAAAGGTGAAACACATTTTAATTTCCTATTTAATTTTGAACTTCAAAAGATTTCTTTCAGACTTTATCAAAGGTGACCAAACAACTGTAGAGACAGGACGTGAAAGTTCAGCTCTTCTGACATCTCAACACATATTGAGACATGCAGTCTGGGCTACTAGTACAAGACAGTTCATCTAAAGTAAATGTCATGTTCTACAATAAAAGCATAGACTTAAACCCAATTATGCTTTAGCCAAAATTAGGAACAGTAGATACAAGTAATCTTTACCTTTGCTGCAGAAACATTAATTGTTGCAAGAACAAATTAGAATTTCTTTGTAAGAAAACAGACCAAATTAAAGCTTCAAATTATCAAAAGAGGACTCTGTTCAGAGGACTATTACATGTTGTAATTTTCCTCTTTCACAAAAAAAAATATATCTCTGTGATTTGTAGTAAAAAAACCCTAGTATGGTTAGTATGAAAACTAGTTATAGTTAAAAGGTCTGTGCACTAATGCACCTTGACAGATCATTTTCCTTCCTTTAAGAATCCTCTTTCTCTATTTTCAGAGGTGAAGAAGAATATCACATTTAAAGTAGAGTATTTCTGCAAAACTACACAAGTAAAATGTACATTCTATGATGTAAATATTTTATTGAGAATGGTGATTGACAAGGCCAACATAAACATCCTGTGTTATAACTCTGCCCAGTGACAGTCAGCATACAGGTCTCTATATGCAAGGTAGGAGGTATTATCCATGTTGGTTTCTTAACAGAGATTCTGTACCTAACCCACATAACATATTTATCCTTTACCTGTAACCAGGCAGGATCTGAGAACAAGTATTTTATAAGCATGAGAACAACTACACCTATACATATACATTAAACCGTGAAACTTTAACTTAACTTTTGAGATATTTTTATTTGAGCAGAACTGGTGCTACTAAGAATCACACAGTATAATAAAAAAAAATAATCACTTATTCCATACATATACAAAAGAAGTGAAACCCGGTTCAGAACACGTCTGATAATTACAAAGATGGGTTGAAACGCTGAACGGGCAGATTCTTCCCCGTGAGCGACCTGAGCCTGTGCCACAGCGCTACTGGGAGCTCCCGGCCTTGGAACGTGATGGGAAATGCCTGCACGAGCCAAGCGATCCCCAAGGAAAAACTCTGCTCTTCCGCAGCTCTTTAACAGCACCTGTCGGGATGCCGTCTCCACAACTCTTTCCTCAGTAAGGGCATGCGTTCCATTGCTTTACTTTACCCTTTAAAACAGGTTAACACCCCGTACCGCTCAAAAAAAAATCCGCAAATCGCTTCACGCACCGCGTTGCAGGTAAATAAAACACGCCACTACCGCACAGCCCCGGCGCGGGCAGCGCTCACGCACAGCCCTGTCCTCTCCTCCCGCCCTGGGAGTGCCTGTGGAAGGACAGAGGCCCCAGGCAGAGAGAGCCCCGGAGGCCCCGCGCCCGCCGGCCCCGCTCCAGCCCCGCGTCCGCCTGGGCATCCAGGCGAGACCCAGCCGCGACCTTTGCCCTCCTCGGCTCCGCGCCAGCCGCCGGCCCCACCCGCCCCACCAGGCGGTCACCCCAGCCCCAGCCCAGCCCCGGCCCCCGGGCGCCCAGCCGTCCCCGGCGCGGCCCAGCGCGTTACCTCGGCCGGCGGACGGGAAGCGATAGAGCGGCATCGCAGCGAACCCGGCGCTCCCTCCGTCTCCCGCGACCGCCCTGCGCGCACCCCACGCCGGCCTCAGCCCTGCTGCGCCTGCGCGCCCGGCCGCGGCCCCGCCCCCTCCTGCCTCAGGACTACGGCTCCCAGGGCTCCTAGGGCGCCGCTCAGGGAGCCGGGGCGAGTCGGGCCGCTCCCCGGGCATTGGCGCGGGAGGCGCTCGCAGCGAGGGGGAGCGCCGGGGGCGGTGCTCGGGCGGGAGGCGCGGCCGGCGGGGGGCTGGCGGTGCTCGAGCGGCGAGCGGGACATGGCCGAGGCGGAGCTGCCTCCGCCCGCGGCGGTGCCCGAGGGAGCGCCCGGCGCCGAGTCCCAGAGGGTCCGTGGTGGGAGCGAGGGTTCGGGGCCACCGGAGCTGCCCGGCGGCGACACGCGGGAGCTCCTGGAGGAGGTGGAGATGCAGATCGGCGACGTGAGTGCCGGCGCGGGTCCCCTGGGGAGGGCGCCGGGGGTCCCGGTGGGGGGGGTTGCCGGGCGCCGGCGACCCCGAACCTCTCTGCCCTTCCTCCAGGCCGCCTTCTCGCTGGCGAAGATCCTGGAGGCGACGTCGGCCGTGTCGGCCCAGGTGGAGGAGCTGGCCACCAAGTGCTCAGAGAACGCTCGGTTCCTAAGGACGTGGCGGGACCTGCTGCGGGAGGGGTACGAGTCCCTGAAGCCCAGCGGGTGAGGCTGAGGCTGACCCAGCCCCACCGGGTCACGCCGAGCCGCCCGCTCGTGTCGGACTGCAGCGGGGTTCCTTTTAAACCGCCTTCTTTAGGGAATTCACGCCGAGTTTTGCCCTCAGCAGCTCCCCGTGAGCCCGGATTTTTTTCAGAAATACTTGATGACTCGTGTGGATGTTGTATGTAAAAAAATCTTTGTTTAGGGAATAAGTTTTGACTTCTAGATTCCTCGTTGCAGCTCAAGCAATCTCATACTCTCCCGCCTTTTTTTTTTTCCCTGTGCTAACGTGGTAGATACGAAGTTAGTATGTGTGGTACATTCAGAACTCATTATTTGTGGGGAAGTGGTGTCCTGTGAGAAAGTATTGTCAGCCCTCCTTTTTAGAGCTGTCACCAGCAGAAACCTTGCCAACTTCAGAGAAACTTGAACTCACTTCAGGTTTTTTTTCTATGCACACTTTTTCTTCATGTTGAGTAATGGATAATATGGCAAGTTGTGGCTTATTTATGAGCTTTAGAAAAATCCTATATCCCAGACCTTACTATTTTTAGCAGTATTGCAATGTATGTCTATAAAGCTGCAGATTTTCTGCAAGAAGTTTTATTATTGCAAACTGTTTTACATTATCTTTTGTTGTAATAAAGTGCCTTATGATGGACCATATATCTCTGCATGGTAAAAGTCTGACAGCATTGTTTACTGACTGGATGGATTACTTTGAACTGTAAGGAAAAGCTTCCATCAGTTAGAAAAGAATCTGCGACGTATTCTCCCAGGAAGCACCTCAGAGCTTTTTCAGTATTTGGTCCTATTTTTTATCTTTGCCTTAAGCAGTTACTAGTTTGTTAGTCAAGACCTTACTGTTATCAGAACCTTTTGGTCTGAAAGAACGCTAATCTGTAACTGAAACTCCTGTGCCACACAGAGCACTGTGAAAAAAAGTAATGCTGAAATACAAGGGCAGGCTGCAGGATAACATGACTTTACCATGATTTATTAGTTGGCTTTATTTTTACTGGTAGGAGTCTTAGAAAGACCAACTGTAGTTTACTTATCAAAACAATAAAGATGTTACAAAAATTCTGAAGTATTGACTAGTCTTCTGTTACTGATAGAAACAAAGGTGACATTGACTATAATCATAATCAAGTTAAGTGAAAAACAAGTACTGGTAAGGACAGGGATCCTTGCATGTCTCATCAAAGGCAGTTACAGTCCCTGAGAGGGCTTGGCCCCTCAGAGTGTGAAGGTTTTATTGAATTGAGTTATAATTGCTCTGGTTAAAGGCAATCCACGTGGCAGGATTTCACTTAGCTGTTTCTAACCCCAGAACCCAAAATGTTGCTAAACAGCTTGGAAAAGAAGTCATTTTTTTCAGCAGATAATATTTTATTTCAATAAAACATACAGTAGTGGAAACAAGATGTTTAACAATCTTCAATTTCAAAATAATCCAAAGTTCTGTAAGCAGTTGAAGTGTGAGTCACACTTTTTCAAAATTCTACTTCTTATACTGTTAAGAAGTTAAGTGCAAACATTGGAAGTATCTTTTAACTTAATTTTAAATAGTTTCAAATCATCAATGCAAAAAAAGCATTTCTTTTACCTTTGTGGGCTTCTAGGCCATCAGACTGAGTACGATACTGAAAGAAGAAGGGAAGTTGTAATAATTCATAATGGAAAAGATTCTCTTCAGTAAGAATATGTGAAGGAACTGCCTCTAGGGGACTGTTTCAGATGGGATAAGTTTTTTTTTGTTTTTTTTTTTTACCCTTGTAATTCTGGGAAAAATAATGCTCCAAAAACTGCTGAATGGCTGTGGTCTTGAAATTTTAACTATAATGCATTCAGTCAGATGCACAAGTTGATTAAAATGTAGATGTCATGACACCTGTTAAGACTAATAGTTTTCTATTTGGTTGTCTCCCATGTACGGAGAGAGACGTTTTAAGACAGGAATTTGCTGAAGTCTGCAAGCTGTGCTGAGCTACTTGTGGTAGCCCATTAAGAAAAGTGAGGAAAAGAGCAGCATCAAGATGTTGGGATACTCAGTCCAGTCTTTCCAGGAACAGATACTCTTCTGAAGGTAGAAACTTCCACCTGGGGGACACTCACTTGAGAAAAACCCCTCAATTTTAATATTTTCTTTGCCTGGTTCTGCCGAATTAGAATCATAAAGATTATCTAGTCCCAGCCACTCCCTGCCCTGGGTAGGGACACCTCCCACTAGACCAGATTACTCAAGGTCTTGTCCAACCTGGCAACTATATTAGAACTATCATTACAACTTCAGAATTGTCTTTACATGAGTGAAATAGCTGGTAAAATTATAGAAGGAATACAATTTTCACTTGTTTGGCTCTGACCAATTAGGAAATTGAAATATTTTTCGTAGACCTATTACTCCCTAAAGCTTTTTAAGAGTTGATGCAACCTAACTAGAGCCAGCCAGAATTCTGTGGTGAAAACACATTTTTTAGTGAGGAAACAGGTTAACACTTAAAAAATTTCAGAATGAGATGTTTTAAATGAAAAATAATTTTTTTCCACACTCCTGGCTTCTGGAAGAAAAAATTCCCAAAAAACTGATTTCTCATTCTGATCTAGGATGAATTGTCAGAATGTCAGGTGCTGCTGTGAGATGGTAAAATTAATGTTGTGTCAGTTCTACCTACACCCAGACATATTGCTCCCTCTTCTTCCCGCAGTGGTTCATGTGAGCCCAAGTGTCACACCTCCCTCGTTTTTCCTCATTGCTGTAAAGGAGTAAGCCCACGGATATGAAGCTAACAGTCACCGTGAGGATCCAGAATGTGTTTACGTGTATGAATTTAGTCTTGTTGACTGTGTAGTCACTGAAGCATCAGAAGAGTCTGTACAAAGCACAGGCTTCGTAACCTTTGGCGTGATTTCATGCATTGGCCACATCTCTACCCAAATGAATGATGGACCATATGTTTTCTGGCTGCCTTTACCTCTTTTGGATCTTCTTTGTCTGTAATTGTACCAAACCTGATGAATCATTTCTTTGAAAGGTCGTGTAGTCAAAGTGTAGAGAAGAGGATTCAAAGCACTATTTATTGGCAGTATAAAAATCACCACCCAAGAAGTTATGGTACCTTAGGGAGGGAAAAAGAAAGGCAGCTGTAATATGCATTCCAGAGTTTGTACCCATTAATTAACACAAGCACTTGATGCCTCTGCAGCACAGCTTCCTGGTGAGAGGGGTGATAATGCTCCTAGGCTGAGCTCCTGTCACAACAGGTGCTTTTCTTCTCGCTGCCCTCTACCTCCCTCTGTTTCCAGGACTCCCTGCAAAACATTTTTTTATTCTCCCAGTATTTCTATTTATCCCTCTTACTTTTCTGTGCCATAGAAGAGTGGCAGACTTATTGTTCTATTTACCTATTTACCCTGGCAGACTTATTGTTCTGGCTGAGCCCATTTTCGTGCCCCAAAACTTTTTGTCTCTGCTTTGTTCTCTATCTCTTCCTGTGATCTCTGTTCCCCATCCTCTTCCCATGATTGGTGGCATGCAGTCTTAACGAGGTCCCCAATGTCCTGTCCTTCTGCAAAACAGAATTGTCCAGTCCCTGTGTTCCATCGGAGACTGGTTTTCTCTTCTGCACCAGGACTACTTCTTTCCTTCCCCTGCAAAGGGCATTGTATACTTCCTCCTTATTTTCTTCTTTTCCTATTGGCAAGAGTTTATGTGTTCACGACGTCTGCCTATGTCAGTCTGCATTTTTACAACATCCCCTTCTCATCCTTACTGTTTGGGAGATAAGTTACCCAAGGAGCAGGTGGAGAAGGGACAGGATTAAAGTGCTAAAAATTGTTAGTGGGTGCCTTCCATTGGATTGTTTGATTTATAAAACTATTATAGAACTGTTCCAAGAAGCACAAAAAAAATTAATTCACTGTCCCTCCCTGACACCCCTCTCCATCCCGGTCTCCAGTTTTACAACTTTGTTGCAATATCAATACATTCCTGTCCATGCCTACCACTTTGGCTACAGTTTTGGAAAACAGCAGATGCTTAGTTCCAAAGCTGTCACTGTGTATCCCCAAAGTAAAACAAATGCTATCAAAGAGTTTGAAACTTCTGTAAACACAGACAGCTAGCTGTGATGTCTTAAATTTTATGAAATGCAGAACATTTATTTACTGAACCCAGGATCACCCCGCGATTCATCAAGATTTCTTAACTCAGAATACATCTGCTTCTACTTTTCACAATATTTTCTTTCAGATATCTTAGGTGGTTTGATAACTTCACAAAGAAGCATTCCAGAAGATTAAAATAACTGAATATTTGACATAATCAGCATAACTTGGAGATATTTGAAACAGAAGTCAAAACTTTGAATAGGCAACTCCCAACCCTCCTAGTCAGCACATATGGCAAAATCCTCTGAGCTACAATGCTTTCTTGCCAACATAATATTGTGACATACATCTATACATTGAGTCTGAATCTGCTACTGCTGATTGCTCACATGTTCATGCTTACATGTTCTTTCTAACAGGGTTTACAACCCCCCCGCAAAGAGGCTGTTTTTCTGGCATATACTGGTATTACAAAGAGAAGGAAAAAATAAGATGCAATTTTTAATCTTTTAGGTTATGCTATTATTACGTGGGAATATATTCACAGCATGAAGAAGGTAGGCAGAGCTTTATAGAACTTAACGTTCTGAACTATAATTACCAGTTTGTAAAATAAAGTAATTTCAAAGTAAGAGTTACACAATTAAATCAAGGTATGAAACACTATAATGCCCTGAGCCATATTTAGGCAACAGAACCAGCAAAAGTCATAAGATGAGAAAAGTCAATACAACTCAGCCTTGATTTTCAAATACATTTTGTACATTTTATAGATATTATACGGAGACAGACTTGAATGATTTGAATTTTGAAGTTTTTTATCTGACTCATAGGTGGCTAATCTTTGATGATTATAGTAATATAGTTAAATAGTAAAACTATATAGTCCATTAGATTTATAGATTAAAAACATGAAGTTAATTATAGTACTATAGTTCATTTTATTAAATTCTTCTGAAGTAGAAGCAACACTTCACGCAGGCACGGTTGAAACAGCCTCACAAAAGAAAGGACATACCTGGTATTTCTACTTGAAGTAAAGAAAGGAGTTTCAAAATAAAAATAGGTATCCAACATAGTGCATCAGTAAATACAATGAAGAAAAAACGTTTAGCAAGGATCATCTCTTTTTTAATATGATTCCGAATTTCAGTAGCCATAATAGCTGTTTGGTGAACACTGTAGAACATACTCCCATAGGAAAACACAATGACGATAAAAGCTGCCAAGTTTACACCTGTTTAAAAGTTAAAATTTGTTATAATTTAACAGCATAATGGCAATTCTACATCACCTATTTGCAATCTAGGTAGTAAAGAAAAATATTTTATCTAAACTCTAGTCCCACGGAATTAAGTGGCCAGAAAATTTGAGTCCTCGCCTCAAGATTGAATTTTTGCCTCTACTCAGGTATTTATTTCTGATCCAAACTACATAGTTCTCCTCTGGTCTTCCTATTGCTCTACTTCCCTAAAAAAATCTATTAATTCGGGAACTTCATGGCCTGTAATTTCTTTCTATTTTTTCAGCCCTTCATGCATTTTGAGATACATAATTACCCATCTAATACAGTAGAATAGTCTTTAAGTGTTTGCTGAAGCCTCTAAATCCAAGGAGGTGTGAACATCACAGCTATCTTATTTGTCTGAAAACTAGGTTCATTAGCAACTCTAATAATATATAAAGAAGAAATGCAACTTACCCAAGAAAATGACAACAGAATAAATCTGACTTCCTGAACTCTCTGATTGTTCTGAGTGAAGAGGAAAACAGACACCATTGGTGCCGTAGTAGTTCCTGAAAAATTCCTTATTGCTCAGTGGGATAAAAGCAACAGCAAACCCAATTATCCAGATAAGAACCAAAATGGAAATTGTCCTGCATTTTCTGGGCTTCAAACACCTAAAAGGATAAACTATGCAGATGTATTTTTCCAAAGTCAGATATGTCAACAGTAAGACTGACACTTCTGTAGACAGAATAGCCAGCGATCCAACCAATTGACAGTGAATACTGTCCATCCACAACTGGGCGTGCTTGTTGTATTCTCCACGATATTTAAGATCAAAAGCTCCAATCACAAATAAATATATTCCCATCAGACAGTCAGCACCTGTGGGCACAGTGCTTAACATCATTATTTACACATCTGAATTTCCCATTATCTCTGTATATGTATATTGGAAAACAGACATACACACATATATATACAAGTACATATTTACAAATCAGCTAATAGATATAAAAATCCACATTACTGTTGGAATGCTATTATGAATTAAAATTAAGGCAGTATAATTAGTTTTAATTATATTATAATTATTATTATTATTTTTTTTTTTAGTTTTCACTTGGACCGACAGTCTGTGTTTCATACTTGTTTCCAACCTGTTTTTTTAAAGCTCAGGTAAAATTGATTTGCAAGTAGAAAAAGATATGGCTTCATTTGTAGAAATATTCTTGCAACCCTTTTTTATTAGATCTTATTTCTTTAAATATTAACATTTGGCTTAAGATTAATAAGCCATCTCTGCTGGATTCAAAGGTTAATTTTGTCCATCTTATGCTAATTCAAAATTCTTGTGCGTAGTCTTCTAACCCTAATAAGGGAAGATGACCTGTCAACATAGAACTGAAGGCTTCTTAGATATTTTGCCTAAAAATTTTTCGTAGTATTCAGATTCTTCCTATGGAAACAAAAAAGGTTCAAAATCACTGACATTTAGAAATGTTGTAATCATTTGTTGGCACTTGACAACTACCTTTCAAAATGCATCTAATTGCATTTGTGAAATACTTATAGACTCTCCTGTGTTGAGACAGGGTACTCAAGATTGTAGTGACTGTACTGCCAAATAGTTCACCCATAAACTTGTCTTGCTTTCAGAAGTAAAATAAAAAAACCCAATTCCTAATATTGGGGATATGGGAGAGATTAATTTCCTCTATTTGCATAAGTAACCTTTTGCTCATGCAAAAAATAGAGTATCTTAATATTTACATGCAGAAATTGTTACTTAGAAATGCATAGTGAAATATAGATTTATGGACCTTTGAAAACATTGAAATTCTATTTCTTTGTGCTGAAGAAAGTGGGAATTTGAGAGAATACCTGCAGCATGAAAACCAAACATGAAACCTTTGGAATATATCAGCCGCCAAAGGCAGCATTTAACGAGAACTCCTGGTATATATATGGTACAGTATTTTGTATTGTCATTTGCAACAGCATGAAAGTACAGTTAATCCAGTGCTGGAAATATGTCACTCTATTATAGTAACAAATATCACACATACTATGAGCAGACTAAAAAGATATTCTTTTATGGATGGTGTACTCACAGCAAAGAGACATTATTGAGATGGCGTGCAGCTTATTCTCTGATCTGATGTAAGGTCTCATGCAGATAACAAAAATATTTCCAAAGCAGGTGATGGCAGATACAACCCAAACAAACACTCTCTGTATGATGCTAGCTAAAAGATTCTCGAGGGAGGAAATCCCATCAGTGTTGGGCTTACAGCTGCGCACATGAGGGGCATATCCACAGTACTGGAATTTCTTAAAATATCTGGTTGTGAGAAACAGATAAGAGATGGTTCTAGTTTGGTTATCAGAGAACCCTCTAGTAACTACTCAGAAAACATATTCTGAAAGAAGAAAAATTAATCAAAATCTGTCAGAATTTGACAACCGTTCACATGCTGCTTTTCATATGCCTGCTTTCAATTATCCAGTATTCTTTAATTGTAAAATTCAGAGTAAGGAAAGTAAATTAGAATAATCTACTTACATGTGGGAAAGGTTTCTCAGGGGTCTGAACATTCTTCTCTGGATGTTTGCAATTTCAATGCCCTCCAAACTGCTGTAAAAAATATATTCTCAGTAAAAGGCCATAGAAAATCAGTAGTAAAAGAACAAACCTTATGAGCATTTAATTGTGATTACATGATGATTATAGGAAACTAGAGGTGAACTTTAATTTCATCTAATCTGTTACCCCTTTGAAACTTGACCAGAAAGTCCATACAAAATCTCAAGAAGAATAAAATAAATTGCAGTTAATTCTAATAAACCTGCTGCTCTTCCAGAATTGTGAAGAAAACTCTTGGTGCTCTCAGCCATGAGAATCTCTGAATCTCTGATTAACATGTTGCCCTTCCAAAATACTATTCCACTGATGTTCTTTCATCATCTCTCGGGAAATAATAACTTATTCTAATAATAATATTTTAGATGTTTCTTCTGTCTTTTATCCCAGGGAGTGCTTTACTAGACAAACAAACCACTGCAGGAACTCAGTCTTGATTATGTCGAGAACAGCAGGAGCCTGGGACACAGACCACAGCATGTAAGGGAAAAAGCTGGCTTTCTTGTGGCACAGAGATGAGATTCCTCATTTTAAATTTTTTACATATATTGAAAGCAGCAATATTGTTTCCTCTGTAGTGTTAGATCAGTAAAGTTTGTCTGTATAAGTTATTCTTTTAGAACTTCAGTTTCTGTATTTTTGCAGTGCATCCTCTTCACTGTGTTAGATGGTGCAACTGCTTTTTTGGTGCACCTATAAAAACTTCCCCTAAACTCTTCAGAAAGATTTATGTAAGTCCCAACTTTCTCTGACATGGAAGCTGAATCATACTTAACCATTGTTCTTCTCATGGTGTTAGCAGTAGATTCTGTAAAAATGGAAATGTGTCCCCAAACTTGTAGATACGTGAAATTCTTTTATAATTCCAATCTTTACATATCCTAACAGTACTTGCCCATAGTGTTAATAGCCCCAGCTGGACCTTGCATGATCCTTAAGCCCCAGGAACAAATTGTATAATGTCAAATGAGGGTTGTGTTACTCTTGTTCTGTAATAGCTGACAATGTTATTCTCTAAGCTAAATTTATGGTCTCTTTTTGCTGGAAAAAATTCCGTTATGAAACTGGTGTTCTCAGGAAGAAAAACTTGAGTATTGCTAGTAATTTTCCAGGCTTAAATTATTGAAGATCATCAACATAACCATAAAATATATCAAAGACAATTTCTTACAAAGCATATTCTTGATCATGTCCTTCCAAGGGATATGCATAACCACAAAGAAAATATAGCTAAAATATAAAGACTTGATACTTACAGGGATTTGAGTTTAATTAGAAAATCAAACTGGTCTATTTGTACTTTCTTGATGGGGTTGTAAGAAAGATTCCTGTAAATACAACATAAGTAACTTTGGCTATCTTCCTTACTGCTTGTTCTAAAAATAAAGTGAAACTACATAACACTCTTGCTTTTCTAGTCCTGTCGGAAGGACTTGTACCCTTGGCAGTTACAATTGCAAAGGGTAAGAATCATTTAGCATTATTTAGCTTCCTAAGCCAATGGAAAGAGTGGTTGGATGCTTCACACGCATGCTATTGCCATGTACATACACACAGAGACACACAACTTCCTCTCCCAACCGGATGCTTAAAGGTTTTGACTATAGAAATATTTAGCTATTAATCTTTACAGACTTGTCTTTCAAGTAAAAGAACCTATCTGAACTGCATGTATTTAGAAATAAATTACAATTGATTTTGCATGTGAGTTCAAGGGACAGGGACAGAATGGAAAAATAAACATTAACATTATACGCTGTCACTCTCTGCAAGAGCGTTTCTAGGTACATCCTCTTTTACTTCTCCCTATAATTTTCTTTATGTTTTCATCTTAGTGTTGTAATTAAAATGCGCAAACTCAATAAATGCAACTGTACACACTTGCTTGCCTTAGTGTATTGTGATGGATCCCAGGGATGCTGGAAAATCTCAAAAATAAGTTACACTTATTTGTGAGTACTACCTCCTCTTTGTCAGAGATCTTCAGTGTTGTGACTAGTGCCTCTTTCAGACTATACAAGAAAGATTGGGACTTTCCAGCAGAGGCATTTGAGAATTTGCCTATATACGTGTCATAGGAAAAACAGAAACTATCTTTCTGGCTTTATAGTAACTTATGCTTTTTTTGGAACTCTTTCATGAGAACAAAGCAGTTGCAATCAAGGCATCTCTATGATGCTCTTATGTGTTTATGATCTGTTTTTTGAGGCAAATCCTGCTATTACATTAAATATTCCCATCAAATTATTAATTTCTTATGATATAGCTAACATAGATAATTTTGGATATACTAATAAGATCTAGAAAAAGGTAGAATTTGAACTTGCTATGTTTTGGTATGTGAAAATGCACATCTTTTACAAAACTATTCTGGGCAAAAGGTTATATAGAATTACTTTTGGGATAAGTGTACTTTAGGTAGAGCTTAAATGATGCATACAAACAAATGTGCTCTTCTCTTTCCTAGCACACATGACTAAAAGTATCATATCAAATGAGAAATATACAGTTTTATATAATAATAACTAAGAATCCTTACAGTTGTGAAAGCTCCTTTAGATCCTTAAATATATATGGAGGGAGTGATTCAATCTTGTTGCTACCCAAATCTCTGCAGAAACAGGAAGGATACAGTAAACTCTTACTAGGCTCAATAATTTTACCAAACAGTTTTGCAATTCCAATATACACAATTTTATTTTATCTGCCAAATAGGATATTAGTTATTCAAATGTTATCAGAAACTTGTTATCAGAAACTTCTATTTTAATAGAATACTATTAAAACAAGGTGGGAAGCTAGATCCATCAGATCTTTGTGTTATTAGTTCAGATGTACCATTAGATACATAACTTACAGTTATTTTGTTTCTGTCAAAAAGAAAGTAAAATACCTTTAAAGTTTAAATTAATTAAACATATTGTTTCATGATGAGAATTCTTTCACATGGGCTAAACAGCACATCTGTACCTTAGCTTTTGTCTCTACCTTTCACCTTATTTTTACCAAATGTAAATCCCAATAACAGAAGAGTAAGGATCTCAGTCCAACTGAAGCTGGCAAACTGGTCTAAAAGACACTGAAGGCACACATGCACTAGACTGTGGTAATGCAAGATGAATATTATTCTGTCCAGGGAACATAACAATCTTGTGAGCAAAAGCTCCAGTATTATTGGTATAGACTATGCATTTTGTTGACTATTTCTTCCCTGTTCAATACATATTAAAAAACCATAAGAAAGCATGACATCTCCAGAGTGTATTATACGAAATAGAATTTGTGATGAATGATATTTTCAATATAAATTACCAAACTTTGTGACTTGTACAAATAAGAGAAGAAATCTACTCACAATTCATCTAACATCTGAAGAGAAGAAAAGCTGTTTTCATTTAGAGAGCTGATTTTATTTCGTCTCATCACCCTGAAAGAACAAAACAAATTTATGTTGCTCCTACTTGATATCTATTTGGTTTTGGAGAAAAGGTTTTATAAATTTTAAAAATTTTCTCTTTTCTGCATCTTCAGTTTGAATTTGCCCAGTTCAGTTAACAAGTTAACTTCATCTAGAAGCTTGCCATTTTATCATTTGGTAAGTAACTTTTTTTGCCTATACATCCTATACGTGCATGTACTTCTGCGTATGTATAAACATACATGCACATGTACACACCCATGGGAAGCTGGTGGAAATTAACTGAGGACAGGAGGAACATTGAGTGGACTGGAAGGGTTGTGACCTAATCGCATCTCAGATGCAGGCACATGGTTGTGCAACTTTTCATTCACTCTTATTTCATCTGCCACTGAACTTGCTCCTTAAATGAACAACCAGGATTTTAAAAATTATGAGAAAGCCAAGAACATGGGTACTGCACAGGAGTTAAAAATTGAAAGTGACAGATACCATGGAACCTACTAATCTCTCAAAAAGTGGAAGGGATTTTCTGAAGATGGTTACATCATCATGGAAGAAACTTTGAGGAAAATTCTAGAATTGATGAGCCAGACAACCTACCAGCCAATCAAACTCTTTAAAATGAAGCAACAGGCTATGCACTTTGTACATTTTCTGCTTTTTATTATGAGATTTTTGCCTCCAAGAAAAAAATTATAATGAAAATTTCTAAACCTTAGTGTCAGCCAAAATCACTTCAGTGAAGTTTGGTTGCGCATTTCACTGCTGAACTTTGCTATAAATGTAAACAGTGATTAATTCCCTGTGGGGGTCATTTCAAACTAAACATTTTAATAATATACTCAAGAGATAAATAACCATGATACTCAGGAAACTTTTATATTAGCTGTAATGAATCACTTGACTGTTCAGCACAGGCATATCTTGCTCTGGCTAGCCAGCATATCCTATTACTTACAATACAGTTAGAGTGCTGCAGGAGATGAAAGTGGCATTTCTCACATGATGGATATGGTTCCCTTCGAGGTCTCTAGAATATAAAGAAAACCCCATTAATCATTGAAAATAAATTCAGGCAGTTATTCTAAGGTAATTAAAGAAAAATACTACCAGAACTTTATGACTGCACAGAAGAAAGTGGGAGCTAGACATGTAATACTTCTGCACACTTAATTGATGACTTCAGGTCATCAAACCTGCAGTGACCCAGCAGGCAGTCTGCAAGATCTGCCTCATTAGAAAAAGTGTTATGGAAGTGCCATACAAAGACAACAAAATATTATTCTAGTGAAATAAGGTATACTTACAGCCAGTTTAGTCTTGGCATATATTGGCACAGAGGTTTATCAGGCAAACGAGCAAGAGAATTATTCATCATTTCTCTGGAAAAAAAGGGGAATAGTATAGCTAGTTGTATTTACCCAAAGTTAACGTTATAGAAAAAAATTGATGTCTCTTCCCTTTGTACTTTTGGAAAAAAATAATTAAAATCTTAATTTGTTTCTTATAGTTTTGAGAAAATGGTACTATTTTCTTAAACTTCCACATATTTTCACTGTGGCATTCTGTGAAACAGTATTTTATCCTTAACTTGTTAATTAGCAGGTAAAGGGAAGATTTTAATTTCTCTGCTATTGAAATAAAACATAGCAAGCTAACATAATGTGCAATTCAGCAGCGGTAGGGTATAGACAGTGATTTGGGGGGCAGGGCTGGGCTGCTGCAAGGGGCAGGGACTAAGGGACACCCTCCTCCTGCACCACGGCTCTGGAGGACAACTGGAACTGCACAGCTACTGCAGCTGCCTCATCCTTGCACTCTCAGTGATGCATTTTACCATTTTCTCCACCCATTTCTCCTAATCTTTTCCAGACATGGCATGTCCTACTCCAACACATTTTGCCCAGGGTAAGAAAAAGCTTCAGATGTGCTGCCAGCACTCTGTGGTGAGCAAGCACAGTCGTTATAAAAAGCTTTTTAAATGTATGTGCCCTTTCTATTCTGTTCTTTTAAATAACTCTTTTGTATCTTATTTCATACTTACAGAAGAATAAGTGATTTGAGTCCATAAAATGTTAACGGATAGATCCGATTTATCCTATTATTTTCAATTATCCTATAAATTACAGCAAAGCACGTATCAGATTGATAATTGACTTGAGTATTAAATTGAACAGATAATAAAAAGTAACATACTTTATAGTGGATTTCTTCAAATGTTCAGTCAAACGACTTAAAAAAATTAGCACACTACTCCTTAACAAGTTAAGGCCTTAATTGAATTAATTTCCTTTCAGAAAAATTTAATTAAAAAAAAATTCTGAGAAAGTAATTAATTTCATCTTGGAAAAAGTGTTTTCCATTGAGTTTTTAAAATTCTTTGATCAAGATACTTTGAATGGATTTTCTGTGAAAACAAAGCAGCACAACACAGTAGTGTTCTGTGGTGATCCAACAGTTCCAAAGACATGGAAGAAGGTTAGACATATTATTTGCTTATTTTTATGACTTTTCTTAGTTGAAATCTGTCTGAAAAGCAGTAATAAGAAAATATTTCAGATTATGACAGTCATTTTGTCTGGACATTTCAAGCATTATTTACAGGAAAAGACCTGCCCCAAAAAATTATCTTTCTACTGTTTTATAGTATCTCAGTTAATTTATTAATTTGTAACAAGCAATTGCTAATAGACATTATTTACTATTGTATATGCCATCAGTTATTGAAGCCATTAAGGCCCAAGAACTTTTTTCTGCTCTCACTAAAGTCAATTGCATTTTTACCTTGCACAATACAACAGGAATTCCTTAGTTATTGTCTGGTAAAAAGTACTGCTATGCACAGAAATGAAAGTTATCCAAATATTTATCTTTTATTAATTATTTGTCGAATTAATAAATTTATTGAATTTATTTATTGAATAAATACACATACAAATAAGAAAGCAACATACAGCCATTCAAGTCTGTGGAGGTCTGCAAAGACAAAAGGCTTCAAACTAGTTATCTTGTTGTTACTCAGGTATCTAAAACAAGATCAACAAGATAAATTAATGGAGTAATTAGTTAGCAGTAGATGCATAAAAATGAGTTTTAATATTATTTTTTCCTTGATAATTTATCAGAAAACTACTACTTTTTTCATAATTATAATTTTTGAGTATGTTAATTTTCATGCCATTGTTTGACAACAAGACTCTCTGTAGTGAGGACTTTAAGAGCAATTATTAGAGCACTTTGTCTTGTCTATAAGAAAGTACAGCCAGCTAAATATTTTCACTGTGTCATATTTTAGGCCCTTCCCCGTTTCCTTCTGTGGAGTGATTTGATGTTCCCTGGACCTGTTCAGGTTTTGCTAAGGATATTACTCATAAATGTAGATACCAGAATAATGGAAAAAGAAAGGCTGAAAAAGAAGGGGAAGAGGTACTATAAATGGTCTGGGAAGATAATAACAGCAGCTGTAATAACAGATAACCAACCACACTCATACGACAGAAAAAATAAGAGGTACAATTTTAAAAAACTTTCTTTTTAAAAAATATTGCAGAAGAAATCTTAATCAAACAATGCAATTTATGTGTTGTCTCTTTCATCTCTTAAAAGCATCTCTCAAAGGTTGGAAACAGATTTTAAAAAGCTGCTGCAAAATAAAGAAAAAAGTGTTCCTTTCATTACCTATACTGGTTTCTTTGAATTGCTTTTGTAAACCAAAATAACAGCATTAAGAGTTTTCATCCATCACAAGCTCTCGCTTTCATTTTACTTCTTTTTCATTCTCTTTGATTTTCTACAGGGTAACTATCATACTATCTCCTTCTTCCATTCTGAGGATATGAGGAATAGGAGTGAAGTACGGAGCCACCTTGTATTTTCAAAGTATCGCCCTGCACAGATAACTCTTAATCTGTCTTTGCTTTCTCAATCCAATCGTTGAGTTAAAGATTTGGACCATTTTGCAGGTTCCTAACATGGAATGAAATAGAGCGAGACATCCATAGTGACTCTCAGAGCTCTGACTGCTGATTTTTACTTCAATATTCTAAAAGCAATACTTACAGTTTTGTCAAATTGTATAATCCTTTGAAAGCACGTTCAGATACAGCTCTAATTTTATTATTCTGAAGATACCTAAGAAGACAGAAACCCAACAATTAATTTTCTAAATAAGTAAAGTTAAAGCAAACCTAAGTAAATAATTGAAATCTATCAGCTAAACTGAATGTACATTTTATACCTTAAAATAAGTTTTCAAACTTGTTACACCTTAAATTTGACAATAACCATTTCACAGCTATAGCTGCAAAGACTGCAAAGGTGTTTTTAAAGAAATACACACAAAAAGCAGAATAACAAAATTCATTCAAAGGGGCGCTTACTTTGCCTGAGATGAACAATGAAGTGGTTGTTTGCAACCTCCTTGATTAGGTCCTAAACTTGAGTGCTCACCAGTGTGACCTGATCTTTGTGTTTAGCCAATCTCTGCTACAAGCAAAATTTTGCACAGAAAATATTAGTTTAAAACGATTTTTGAATTTTCCATTTGTAGTATCAGAGAATTCGCAAAATGCTGCATTTTTAAGACAGTATAATAAAAATGTACAGCAAATCTTACTAATCTTCTCTAAACTAAAGATACTAATTTTTTAAATTCTGATTTTCTTAGGCTACTTTGATGGAATAATGAGATGAAAATATTATCAGCTGCAAATATAAAATGATTTTCAAATAATTTTAAAGATTATATTGTTATTCTCTGAGCAATATTTAAATATAAGTTCTTTTAATTAAATTACAGTTAATAAAGCATCCAGATGCATTCCTGTTAAAGGAATAAGAGATTTGACATTGGGCTTCTGTCAAACACTGTTCAAGACCTTTTGGAAAATGTAAATTATTCAGATCAGAGGGGTGTGAAGTCAACATTAGAAGCAAGTGTTTTGTACAGATAGATATGGATATGTTTCTTTTAATGAAAATGTACCTTTCAAGACTGTAAGGTCATAATGACACTTAACTTTCAGAACACAAGATGGTGCTGCAGTACAGCACAGCTCCCATAAAAGAGAGCTTTAAACTGGTGACATGGGAGCCCTGCTCTAGACTTTACATTTTATTTTAAATTTCACCAATTCTAGATCAAGAAAAATTATTAAAGTCTATGATTTTTGAACAACATAAATGTTATTCATTGTAAAATATTACACAGTATTGTTCTGCCATAACAATTTGACTAGTTGGGGCATTATTGAGTTCGTACCAGACATAATTAGGAGTAAAACCACATGCCATGTGAGTGAGCTTCCCATGACAGTGGGAAGTTTGAGTTTCCAAACTTTTGTTTTGCAGAATAAACAGATTGACTTACTTTAATTTATTTTGGCATATACTGTTCATTATAAATGTAACTTCCTTCAGGCACAATGAAAGTTTAGCATTTTTTTGGTATAAACCAGTCCATATAAAAACATTAAATATTCAGAGATTATGGTTATGAAAAAAGACAGAGGTCAAATCAAGATACTTGAGCCAAACGGGCTACACATGATGTATTGAAGGGTGAGATTAACCAGAATTTTGTTACTTAGATGTTAAGCTCTGTGTGTGTGTATATATGGAAGAAAGAGAGGCACTAAATAGGTATTTTAAGTTGAAGCACTCCCTTACAGATTTTTAAGATCTTGATATTTCTTGAAAACATCAGCAGAAAGCTTTCTTAGCAGATTCCTCTGAAGAGACCTGTAGGAATGAATGCATACAGTAAAACTACTGTCCCAGCTTCCTATCTGCTACTTTTGTTATTCTATAAGAGCAGCTCTCACACTGCTAAATAATGAAAGCAATATGAAACTATCTGAACATGCTATTTCTGTTTGTCTGAATATTTGTATCTATTTAAACAGTAAGATAAATGCTTTATAATAATAAAAAAAATTCATCCATGTTCCCAGGAAAACTGGCAATATAATAGTTAAATCTAAGAATGAAAAAGTTTTGAGTATAAACTACAGATTTATTTCAAACATCAAATGCATATAGAGCTTGTTTCCCAGTTCATGTGTCTCTATGTCCCCGTCTCCACTGGGAATACTGTCAAAAATGGTTCCTGTCAAAACCAAAATTCCTTTGGGGCATGGTTGGATTGGAAGAGAATCTAGCTTGAAAGGCAGTTGAACCAACTCAACAAGGAGAACATCAGCCACGAGTGAGCACAGACTGGTATTGTTTGGAAGGATCTGTACCCTTGCTTTACAAGACAGATCCTCAGCTCAGGACACGTGATGCTGCCCTCTGCTCACCACACATAAAACTGCCTCTCAAACAGTGATATGCAAACCAAATGCACACCAACCATTTTCTGATGTCTTAAAAAAGTTTAGCTTATACGTACATATCTGTACAATGACTCAGCCCACATTAAACCCTTTTAAATAACAGCATATTCAGACACATAAACTGAGAACTAAAAAGATTTGCTCAAGCAGGTAGCTCCACTGATTTCAAGATTATTGACTTTATTGACAGAAATATAGACAAGGAATATTGGCAGGATTGTAGTATAATAAAAAGTTCTAAGCATTGTGCTTTAAAGGAAACTTCTGTAGATTTCTTTAGATTTCCTGAAACTCTTGCTAGCTCAAGTCTTACGAAAACAAAATTTTCACTTCACACAGAGGTTTTTTTTAGTTTCTTTTCTCTCCTTTTATGTAGGGAAAATCTCTACTTAAAACATTAAAGTACTTGTCAGCAGGAAGATATGGTGCTTTCCAAGCACCGGCTGAGCCAACTGATCATAACAATAAGGCTGTAGTTGTGAAAAGGTTTCAGGATTGATAGTCAAACCTGAACAGAGCAAGAGACCACTTTACTTCTTTACTTACATTATGGTTATGTTTGAAGAGACTGATGGGACAGCTCGTAATTTGGCAGCATCACAGAAGATCTCCAGCCCTTGGCAGGTACACTCTGATGGCACATCACCAGCCACTGCACGAGAACAAGAGCGTGGTTGTGGCAAAAGGTGGGATGTGTGGTGTGATGGGATGTGAAGAAAAGAAATATGGTGTAAAAGAACAATGAGCACAAAGACAGACATAGCAGGCTCTGTTACACAGAAATTAAGGCACATGTTTTTACATAATTGATTTAGACCTGGTAAGAACCTAACAACAAATATAAAGGGACACAAAAAATTGTTTTACCTTCTGACCTCTGTGAAAGGGCTTTTAAAAGCTTTTGAGCTTTAGGCTTGTTGTACAGGAATCTGGCATGGATTTTTTGCAGCACTTATTTAGATTATTCAGTCCTCTTATTTTACTAGAATAAGCACAGTTCTGCCTGGGTGAAAATGGGTTGAAAATGGGTCAGGAAGTCTTTGCTTCCTTTCAGCCCAACTCTATGTTTTAAATTACTGCTCACAGTAGGCAGCAGAATCAAAAAGTCTGTACAAAGGCCTGTATAAGTGGAGTAGGTTTGCAAGTTTGATTTGACGTACAAAGAAGTAAATTGAGGAGAATGTTGTCTTCATTTCATTATGAAATATGTGTGAAATATATGTCTTTCCAGCAGTATCAACATATTCAAATAAACATTTTTATTATGCTCCTAATTGGAATATGTTAATTGGCATATGTTTGACACTCCTCTTGCAGAAAATGAATCATCCTTAATGAAACTGAAATTAACTTCAAATTAGCATTTGTTTATCTGAGACATTAATTCTGTTTTACTTTAAATGAAACTGCATTATCTTTCTCTTCCTGATAAGCATATATTTGCTGTGTATTTTTCTCTAGGAATCATCATTATTAACCACTCAAATAATATCTGTAATTACTTACAACACTCAGGTGTCTTTTTCTGAAATGCATACAGAGATTTCAGTTTATTGTACTTGTCCTTTGTATAATGTTTATCAAATTGCAGAGACCATCCGTTGTTGTCTTCTAATAAAAAAAAAAAACAACAAAACCACAACACAAACAGACCACAAATAGAAGACATTAGAATACAAACAGAAGGTAGCAGTATCTTCACTTAATTTAGTTGCATCAAGTTTTACCTAAATAATATGGGATTTTTTTTCCAGCGCATTTCACAGACCATTAGATAACCTTATCTTATAGAGCTGCCTAATCACACATAGCTATGGAGCTTATAAGATGCATAGTAGGAACAACTTATTATGCCTTCAACAACTTTTTCTGTGACAATCACACTGAAAAAACAACGATCTTGACATTAGAAATTTTTCTTTACATAGGAGTCTAAAGATGAGAGGCAACCATATTTTCCTACATCCTTAAATGTGTGGGTTAGTCACTTTGTCCATGGAAACTGAATTAGTTAATGTGACTCTGACTTATTCTTTCAGAGGGCCATCTTGCACTATCACAGCCTATAATTTCTTTTTGAAAATCTACATGAAGGCCAAAGGACCACTGCTTTTCAAGAGAAGGGGAGGCTTGGTGTAATGTATTCAAGTCAGTGTGTTTAAGTTAAGCTTAATAGGCATCTTAAACAAAGCATGATTCCATATTATCAGTTTGGTCACTGTGCATAAGTATACTGGAAATGAGTTTATGGCTAAAAAAGCAAAAATTGAAGAGCAAACCTTTCAGTTCCTTCCACCAAATGGACATTTCAAGATACAGTGGTGCTGGAAATAACTTCAGATACGTTAGTTATTTGTTTCTTGGAAGTCTATTGTGTATGGGAGATCTGTAAATTAACTGATCTGGTAACCACTTCCAAAACAGGGTGGAAAGGGAAAGGTTACTTGCCTTTAAAAGCTGTGATTGGATTTTAGTTATATCAATTTGAGTCTGACTTCTCTTTACCTTTGACACACCCTTTTAGTTTAAAGCCTCTCATTTAATGAACACTCACAGTAGCAGAAATGCTCCTAATGCATTTTGAACTAAGTGAAAGGTATTGGCAAACCTGCAGAAACATTGCTGCTTCCTGTTTTAAATCCTTAGAAGAAGCTCAGTTTTAGGACTGCCTGCAACATGGAATTTGTAATTGGTGAAGCAATGAGAACAGATCCTTTGTCAAGTGGCAATTGCCTTATAAACCTACTGCCCCATAGATGGGACCATAATGAGGTTTCCTTTATCATTATTCCTGAATATTTAGCTGGAGCACATTGACTTTCATTTGTATGACTGGACCCATCAACTGGGACCTGAAGAAACTAGTGGGAACACAACATACGCAGAGAAGGTAAGATTTAAGAAGAAAGGAATCTTTCATTGAGTGTTTTTAAAAATAAATTTGTAAAGATTGTTTAAAAAAGAGATTGTTCTTGAAGTTTTAATCATACCAAATAAATGTTTTGCAGTCAGGAATATAATCTCAAATACTTTTGGATTTTCTAAATCATAATTATGTTCATAGAAAATTTTGGACACCTAACCACTTATCTGCACATTTTAAACACATAGTTAAGAGCCATAAACTCTAATCCACCTGTAAGCCAATGAACGCATAAAGCAAAATTTTCTGTATTTCCCTGCTTCTGACTCTAGAGTGGATATGCAACATTTTATTCCACCTTTTTGTACTTTTAAAATTCTTTACCATGTGACACAGCATGTACAGGAGGTGACATCATTGCACTTCACATCTGCAGAGAAAATGAGCAGGGCCTCCCACACTAGTGGGAATGATGGAGCAGTTCGCTACAAAAGAAAAGTTCAACAGCATTTTTGAGGAAGTTGAGAGGCAGCTGTGTATTTTTGGGTGGCCATAAAAAAAGAAGGGAAAAAAATCGCTGTGAAGATGGATTATTTTGGACTGGAATTTTTCCAGTTGTTTGGAGTTTCTAGTCAGTTTATTTCAAATAATGGGCTTTTCTCATGGAATTGATTTTCTTGCCTTCTACTGGAAATACAAAGGCATATCTAATCTAACAAGTTGTTAAAGGTTTCTTGACCTTCAGAAATATATGCTTTGGGCCAAGTTTTATGCCCAAGTGTGGGACAGTCTTCATTTCATACAAACTATTTTGTCAAATCCTGGAAGAATGTATTGTGCAAATAACTATATTTAGTAGAAACATTTGATGAAGCATTCAACGGCAGAATTGTAAATCACTTTGTGATTGTTTAGAGTTTATATGGAAGGTCTGTGACGTGTTAACCTCTTCTGAGGCGAGGTTCTCCAAACACTTTAAGAAATGACTGGTAATAGTACTGGTCTTGAAATCCCAAATCTATCACTGAGAGAGTACAGCTCAGATGAGAAATTGCTTTTCCCCTGAGCCAGTTCTAAAATAGATTATATTGGCTGTGCTTCTGTAAAATAACCAGAGATCTAGGAAAACAAGACATCATCAAATCTTTTTTTACGTGGGATAAGTGAAATAAGCGTTGGTAAACTGGATTTATCTTACCACAGATTAGTACGCTGTTCCTTGCTAAAAGTTGCCAATTACTACTTCTGATGGGAACAAGAAAGAGCACTTTAATCCTGACAAACTACAGATTTGAGTAATCATTTCAGTAACAGATCCAAGAAAATATCATCCTTGCTCAATTAAAGACACACATCTTACTTAGTATGGAGCTTATGACCAGGATGTTATCTATATGACTTTCCCCTTCTCTCGGTCATGTCTTCATTGGTTATTATGCAGAGAAATGTTATCAGTTAAATGCATAAACACTCTAAAGAGACACTGTTGTGTCCCCCTTTGATTTTGCCTTTGCTGTTGGTGGTCATAACCCGTGGACATATTCTTTCTGTCAGTTATTCAAATAAACTTCCTTTTACTATAAGAAATTCTTCAGGCTTTTCACAAAGATATCTTTTCATACAAGGAAAACCCATATCCTTTAAAAATGTTTACAAATGTAGAAATATAATTGCCCTTTTCCACAGTGTTGAGGCACACTGATATAGCCTAATAAGTTACAGCAAGACCAAAACCACACAGAGATTTTACCAAGTGGAGTGTTGTGGTGTCTGGAGCATTCAGATTTCTGAGAGAATTTCACAGTCCCAGTTTACATATCCAAGCAGAAAAAAATAAGAACTTAGAACCAGACATCTTATCAGTCAATTCAAAGGCAATTTACCCCACACCCAACTGTGTGTCACTGTACATTGACTGCCTCCTGTACCTTCTGCTTAACTGAAATGTGGTTCTTCTGCTTATATGTGACAATGCAATCATAGTAAAACAGACAGGAAATAAATCAATTCAAATAAGGTTTACAGTTCTCTGGATGAGCTAGATTATATACCTACCAAGTTTATTATTGATTTTAAAACAACTTAATTAAGCTAGTGCAACTTTTAAGAAAATAAGCAGGCTCAAATTTCCAAAAGATAAACATCTTCTCAATATTGCATCTTTATTCCCATAAAACACATGCACAGAGGAGCTTTTTAGTTTTATAACAATACTTTCAATCTATATAAATTATTCTGATTTTCTATTCAGTTTTTCTCAAAGTATTTTCAAATTTTTAAATAAATTAAAATAAGCTAATGGCATGAATATACCTATAAAACCTTTAGTTGCTTCAAAGTTCACTCAGCAATACGCCACTACAATGGAGATCAGGAGAGACGTAAGTCTAGTGAAATGTAAAATTTCCTCTTAGTTATCAACAATATTCAAAGATTTCAATAGCAAAATTGATTAAAAGCCTCCAGAAGTTCAGCAAAGCAATTCCATTTGCTGATACTTGCACATCAGAGAAAACCTGATTATTTCAGTGCCATATACTGTTGACAAAGGGCAATGACAGCGAGAATAAAATTTGGCCATATAAAAAAATTTCCTTGTGAAGCTTGAAAATCCTATCTTTTGCCAAGTATTTGCTACATTTTAAGTATACTATTGACTATCAAATGTTTATTTTATGCTTCAAAACCAAAATTCATTATTTAATGCGCAAAACTGAATACTGCCTCACACATTGAAATCTCATATTTCAAGTATGATGGGAAATAATGCCATGTCAAGAAAACACGAGACCAGCTATAACATTATTCATTATTAGTATTAATTTCAAATATAAAATTGTCAAGGTCTTCTGCAATGTCATGAGGCAAAAATGGGAAACTAAGACCCTCCGAAGCTTCTCATCCCTTATGAGTAATCCTGTGATGTTAAAACATATATCTTTTGTACAGATGTTTTGAAACATAGAAATTTAGATTTCTGCTAAGGAAATCTAGAAGATGATTTAATGAATCTGCAGAACTGCAATAATTCTTTGTAAATCTATAGACCTTCAAAGAAACACATATGAAAATACCATGAGATTATATAGAGTATTATTTTATCCTGTTAAGTTTTTATAGACCCATTAAAAAAAAGATGTAATATGTTGTAACTTATTAAACAAGGCAAGCCAGTCACCCAGTGAGTGTGTGGCACACAGTAACAGATGAGATCTTGTGTTTTTAGAGGCAAATAGGTGCAAGACTTCAAACAGCTGCTTCCTGCCCCAGTTCTTCTGGAAACCTTTGTGATTTTCAGCCTATGAGCTACACAGAGCTTAACGAACCTCTATAAGGGAACTTTACAACTGGGAAGCAGAATGCTGTCTTCTGTTCAGAGACTTCTTAGGCCTGGGAGCAACACAATGGTAAATACATTTAGCCAGTGAAGAACTCCTCCGGAGTCAGAAACAAATTAAATCTGCATGCCTGTTCTTGCTTTCCTGGACTGGAAAAATGTGGCTATGACACTGTGATTAAAAAACAAATGCAGACACACTGCAACCATTGCCTAGCTGCCAAAAAACAGTTTTGTAGAACTATCAGCAAAGTTGTCCAGAAGCCAAATTTTTAAACACCGAGGAAACTTGTACTCTCAAAATAGCTCAGGCTGCTTTGTTCCATTAACTGTTCTTCATAATTAAAGATGCTGCTTATGAAAAAAGATAAAATCAAACACTGATACATTGTCTCTTCCATTGCCCGTTTTATTGTTGCTAGTAAGTAAAGTGTAGTCAAACGTGTAACAGCAGTTGCTGTTTTTAATGTCCCAATCATGGCAAACCAATCTGGTTTGCAGAGGTGCAAGTGATGAGGTACAATGTGTATGATTTTTGTTTTGAAATAATTAAGAATTCTGGTGTTCGCATTTTTTACAATTCTTATGTTTAAATACCTTTTATTCTAAATAGGTACAATTCTTATGTTTAAATACCTTTTATTCTAAATAGGACTTATACTTGTGTTATTTGCACATAATCATTTCCTCTAGAGATTACTAGTAATAAAAGAACCTCTACTAACAATCAGTTCTGAGATGGAGCATAGGAGGTCTTCAATATGTGACATGACAGTAACCCTAATTTTAAACAAAGCATAAACCATATCTACTAAATTCTTAATTAAGTTTGAGCTAAAAGAAAATTGAGACATTTATTTATGAAAGTTATATATCACAGACTGCATGGGAAGAAACTATATGTTATATCTGCTGTTTCTGTGGCAAGTTGCAGTAGACCACAGCCTAGATTTCTTCATCTAAAGAAAAAAAATTAAAATCACTGCTAGCACTTCCAAATAGTCTTTTCTAGTTCTCTTTAGGAAGGCTGGTACGAGTCACAAACACTGGTTTTTGGAAACATATGAGCTTTTCATTAGTTTCCTAATTAAGGGATGTTATGATTCTTTGCTCACTGAAGACAGTGAGAGTCTCTCCATTGATTTTAGTGGTGTCAGCCCAGACCAGTCCTCCTCAGGCTCAGCCTTGCTTCATAAGATATGTTGTGGTCCAAATCCCAGGTGGTGTGGCTGGAGATTTTACATCAGTTGTATTGTTTGTGTTTTAAATTAGAACAGAACACAAGAAATCCAATAACTGTATAGATTTTGACTGTAGGTTGGGTACTATCAAACACTAATGGAAGTTAGTAAAACTTCTAAATCTGAAAGCAGCATTATCTATAAAGAAATGAGTGCACTTGTACTTTACATACAAGGGTATGTACATGTTTTAAGAACATGTAGCTACAGGATGCTGACACGTAATTATATTAGTGACAGAGCAACAGGGATGTGTCTTCAAGACACATTACAAAATATGCTTTTAAATTGGCCAGGTAGGATGTAAAGTCCAGAGAAAAGCCCAGTACTTTTTGAGGTCTGATCATAGCTCAATATTTCTCCTGAACTAAATTCTAGAGTTGATGGGTGGTTTTGAAACAGGAAACTTGAGGTAAGCTACTCTGCAATTTACTGGAAAGCTTCTTTCCATGAACTGGCATCACAATAATGTTACAGCTGATTTACAGTTCCAATGACCAAATCATGCTGATGATCCAGCAGAATGTATGGAATATTAGGAACAATATTACAACAAAGATCACAGAGGAAAAACAAATATTCAGTCACTCAGTGATTTAAAATTTAACTACATTAAGAATTTTTGCAGCACTTCGTAATTAGCATGTTATGACTACAAAATGGTAACTGACTCAGTGTTGTATCCAGAAGAGATAATTACACAAAAGCTGTTAGACTGAGAATATTAGACTTTTATCATTGCATATAATAGTAGGATAATTTTATTCAGGGAAAGCTGACCCTTATCTAGGACATAACTTGCTCATTCAGTCCTTTAAGTAGACAGCATATCAGAGAACTTAGAAAAAGAAAAAAAAAGTGTAAGTTTTTAAAATTTAAATACTTTATTAGGAGCAGATTAAAGAATTATTTTGTGTGTGTGTGTACTACTGCTGAGTCTAAAGTGACTCAGTAGGTATTTTGAAAAAAAAAACCACCAACCATGGACGATTACTGGCAATGTTAGTTTACTTCTGTCCAAATGCATGGAGTATATTTATGTTACAATTTAACTTTTCATAATTTTTTTTCAATTTTTCATGTGTCAGAATTTGTTCATCTAAACAAATATGCACCTTGAGATAATAAAACACATGTAGGCTCAGTGAAAAACGACATCAAAAATATTCTTATTCTGTTATTTTTGGTTTTGATTATTCAACTGCTGTTTTAATCTACTGTTGTTAGTCTAAATTTTGTTTTATCATTAAGCATCACTGTCAAAGCAGAGGTCCCAAAACACTTCTTTCCATGAATTTGTACTTGGGAATATGTATCTCGCACTTTTACTATGCCACTGGGAGTCAAAGAATTTGCCTAGAGATTGTTTAGACTACATTAACAGTAACATTGCAGCTGTAATGTCTTCAATGTAAGAATTATTAGTTTCTTCTTTTAGGAACAAATCCCATGTCAACACTGCCATAGCATTAGGAGAGCAGAATTTGTGATTATGCCTAGTATTTATCCTTCCTGCTCATTTTTAAAAAAGTGATGAAGCAAACAAATGCTCTACCCTCCCATCTATAAACTCCAAGTAGCTACAGAATCAAATCTTACAGCTG
Organism: Neopelma chrysocephalum; assembly: GCF_003984885.1. Classification (NCBI taxonomy): domain Eukaryota; kingdom Metazoa; phylum Chordata; class Aves; order Passeriformes; family Pipridae; genus Neopelma; species Neopelma chrysocephalum. The sequence goes on from NW_020897700.1 coordinate 17,843,602, forward strand.
TAAACAAATGGGAAAAGTTCTTACTTAGAAAATTAGCCAGGAACCATTATGTTTGAAATCAAATGTAGTCCCAGTAGGACAAAACAGTATCAAACTTGCTCTACTTTGCCAACTTGATCCTTAAACAAGCTTGGGCACAGAAGGATACTGGAATTGCTATATCTTTTTTTTTCCCCTGCATATTTTGAATTTTTTTGACAGATACAAAAATAACTCCAGGTGAAGCGTGATACAGGCTAAACTGCTTCACAGTGCCCTCAGCCTAATGAAGAACTTGGTGCTTCAGCAAGGATGACCATGAAGCAGAATATCAGAGAAAAATTTACTGCCATACTCAAGTCTAAAAAGGGAAATTCCTCAAAACCTTGAGCTTTATGACAATTTACAAAACTTTAAATAAATTATTTTTATTTAAAAATATTATTATCATGACAGATTTGCAGAGACACTCACTTCTACTTTATGGACTATGTTTTCAAGTTAAAAAGATAAGATTGTATTTTCCATGCACATTTAAGGTTATCTAGTGATAGATCAAGGAGAGCCTCCCAATGTCCACACCCTGGGGTTAAGCACTAACACAGCAGTCTGAGACCTAGAGTCTGTTCCCAGCTCTACCTATGGTCCTAATTTGAGGTCATTTCACTTCTCCGGACCTTACTTTTATGTTTATTATTTGGACATGGAGAGGATGGTGGAAGTGAAAGAGGAAGCAGAATTGAAGAGAACACCACAAAGCCAATCTTTATGTGCTGAGGCTGGATATGAACAGTGATTACAGCACATCTGAGCACACATCTCTCAGTGAGGATTTGGTTTAGTTTGAAATATTTATAATCATGTTTTGCTGTTACCAGGCACACACAGTGCCTGAAACAGGATTAATACTGCAAATTATCTCAAAGATTACAACAATAAATGTTTCTATAGGAATGAAGAGGGGAATGAGACAAATCTCCTAAATAAAAGAAAAAAGGGATGGACTTGCTACAAGATAGTTGCAGTGACATGTTTCGTTATTTTCAGAGGCTCCTATAATGTTGGTCTCTTTTGCACTGCTGCCTTTTTGTTTCAAGGGCGTTCAAACGGTTTTGTAAAGTAACTCTCTTGGAAGACCTACATGTGCTTTTTATGCTAGCTGCTTCTCTTCTTATTTCATTCACTGATGTTTCTTATAACTGTTATTTCAGTAATTGCAGTTGCTGCTAATATTCAGCACAATTAGGGGCTTCTATTGAACGGCTGGATATTGAATTTTCTTGTGTTTAGAGCACCTGTTGTTTTTTTGTTTTGTTTCGTTTTCAAACAGCAGTATTATATTTTCAAAAGAAGTGTGGTTTTTTCTTTTCTTCTTCAACATATTATTTTTTCCATCACAGAAAGAACTACAGTCTGTGACATACTTTTACTTTCTTTTTCCTTATATTATAATAATGGTTTTACTGTAGGCTTAAGATTGTGCTTTATCATTACCAAAGAAATTGTTAGTAAAGCAGTTGATTTATCTAGCTTTGTTTGAGATACATGCATTAAAAAAAAAAAGTATTTCTGAATTCCTTTAAGGATCTACACTAATTTTTCCCTCCCACACTTGTTGAGTTGAAGCTTGTAGATTTGCCACCTCAAAGTTCTCATTCAAGCTGATGAAAAAATGTTCAGGAATTTAAAAGTTGAGCTACTTAATTAGAATACCTTGTGGATAAGATTAAAATTTTCAATGGTACTGCATGAAACAACTACTGTACTGGGATAATTTAATTTTTAATTTCTTTTCTGTAACCAGGAGTAATGACTTCAACTGAAAACTGCTTGTAGATTTAAAAAACGGGTAGAAGGAGCCAGATATAACTGCTGGCACAAGCCAGTCATGCTGTAGTGGTCCTGGGAAACTGCAGGGGAAAAAAAAAGACATTGTTTCTTTGTCTCAGGAGCTAATCACTGAGGCTTCCTTTCTTGTATTTTAAGCAAGATGAATAGTCACAAATCAGAGTTATCCCACAAAGATCCCCACACTTACTACAGTGTAGAGGCACTGCAGAAAATCTCATCAGGACATTCCATATTTTCAGGAAAGGAAGTGACTCTTCCTTTAACTGAACAATGGAGTTTGACTGCAATACCAATTTTTGAGAAAATATTACTGCTGAATATTATGTTAATCTGTTATACATAGCATGCATTTCTAAATAAGAAGAGGGGGTCAAGATATGAGAAAAACATCAACAGTATAGTTTTCTCAGTAAGTCAATACAATGACTCTTCATCTTTTGTAATTTAGGCTTTCAGAAATCAAGGCTAACTCATTCTTGAATTACTAGACACAAAAGAGGATTCAGTATTGAAGCTGAATTGTCTTGTATGTTCCTTCCTATAGAAGAACACTACGGCAATACTAAGGACTTGATGAAGCTTGTTTGTTGTTTAAGGGTTCAGTAATAAATCACTTCTTGCAACACTGTCCCTGCTCATTGCCAATCCATGTTAGTCCTAATTGAATTTTTGAAATTTGTTTTCAGTAATCCAAGAATACCTCAGTTCTGTATCAGTAATGATACAGATGAGAAGTGAAGAACTCTCTTTGATTAATGGACTCAATGATCTTAAAGTTCTTTTCCAGCCTAAATGATTCTGTGATTCTATACTGTCTTGTACATCCCACTACAAAACTGTGTATATCCTAATTGGCATTATATCAAGCTGTATGCTTTCAGCAAGTCCTTGTACAGTAGACCTCGTGGTATTATACAGAAATTAAACATGGATAAAACATGGTTTATGGACCTTGGACTTCTTAAACATAAGAGGGCAACACCATCAGCAATTTCTGCCACTGTATGTCAAGATGATTACAGGAAAAGAACAGAATGAGCAATTTTTGTTCAGGGTTTTGATTAATTACAACAGAAAGTGGGTCTATAGTATCGGCAAATGACATAAAACTACAAAATCCCACTCCTCTCACCCAATCTGTTGGCAACATGCCTGGCTGGGACAGGTAAACAGTTCACCTGCTTGGCTCCAGAGAGCTGGAGAAAACGTGTGAGGCAGGGCATCATGAACCTGTCTGTCCTCCATGGCTACAGGCAAACTACTAAGGAATAGGAAGCCTAGTTTCCCCATCTGCCATGGATCAGCAGTTCTGGAGAGTACCTCTGAAAATATGCAGGCTATTAGTAAGATGACAATACCAATAAATAAAATATGTCAGGGCTGATTTTCTCTCCTCGCGGTCTTAGATCACAACCAAATGGCCAAGCTCTCTTCTCTCAACATATTGGAGCCCCTTTCCGGACTATCCCAGGTCTGTGCCACCTCTGAGCTGTGTCCAAACACCGTGGAAGAGATGAGGCTCAGCACAAACTAAAGAGGTGCCAGGGCCATACTCACAAATAAGCAGCGTGGATGGGTAAGTGCCCATGCAAAGCCTACATCCTGATCCTACCCAGTTTGCAGTAGAAGTAAAGCCTACAAGCCAAGTCAAGCTCACAGTTACCATCCAGAGGGGCCAAAAGTGATAAGGATCATAACAACATGCAGAAGTGACGGGACTGTGTGTATTCCCTGAAATTTTTACGTTTTCAAAACCCAAAGCCTGCTGGTAGTACAGCTTGCATAGTACACTCACACAGATGTGTTTCTCTCAAATAAGGACATAAATGATTTCTGAAAACCCTTAACAATTTTTCTAAATTATATTTCCCACATTAAGTCTCATTAAGCTTTACATAAACTGTGTTGGAGCACACATTTACTTCTCAGCAGCGATCTTTGATAGACCACATACATCCATTTGTACACATCAAAATGACATGTGCAAACAAGTTCAAAGCAGGGATAAAACTGGATAAACTGATACCATATACAAAGAAAAATGTGATCCATTCTTCTCGCCTAACAAAATACTTGTTGAGTGGCTTTATTAGCTAAAGCAGACCTGCTGCATCCTCTGCAAAGCATGTAACTTTTCTAATCCTAACACTCTACAGTCTTCTGTTTTGTATGAGTGCTGTGTGGGTTTCAGTGACTACAGGTGCTAGACACAGAGAAAAGTCTCAACCACATACCACAGTTTTCTTCGTCGGCCCGATTCCCACAGTCATCCTCACCATTACAGTGAAGTTGCTGGGGCAAACACTTCGTGATGTTGCCACACGGAAAGTAGCCCAGGGGGCACCTGACCCCAGTTCCAGAAACATGATCTTCCAAGGAGTCACAGATGACTAAATGGGAAAAAAAAAAATGCTTACTTTATGAAGTGTTTAAAGATATTTGATGTTATGCTTTTATAAATACTCATTTACATTTGAATGTGAGTATCAAGTAACAAATATATATTAGTTCACTGGACATTCAATTAGAATTAGTATATGAAATAATTGTTAAACTTGGCAAAAATCTGTTATATTGTTAGCTAATTAAAATTTCCTTTGATATACAGCAAACAGGTAATTCATCCTCCTAATAAGATCAAAATGTTAGTCATACAAGACAAATGACCTAAGGCTACTATTTTAAAGGATTGTTTCTCTTTACACTAGAAATTAATTAATGATAGCAGTATACTGGATAAGTTATAGGTATCCCTGTCTGTGGCAGGGCAGTTGGAACTGGATGATCGTTAAGGTCCCTTCCAACCCAAACCATTCTGTGATATTCATTTGTGCTGAAATTTTAGACCCAGATAGAGAAGTTCTTTTATACAAATCAGACATATATTTTTGATTTAATTCTCGTTTTAAAGCAGTTTCTAGGTGTAAACTGGTGAAGGATCAAAGAGCAAGACAATTGAGATCAAATCTGTGACAGTTTTGCTGAAAAATGAGTAAGACAACACAAAGGTGCCGTTATGTATCCTTTCGAAGAGTTGTCAGTCTGGTCCAAAAAATGTGGAGATATTGCTTAAAATCTATCAATGTGAAGCTTGTATATACAGATGTTCTTCTAAGCCCATGCTTTTTAGGAAGTAGTTCCACAGAACAGAGGACTTCATTCAAGCAGTGCTGAGGGGAAAGTCAGAGTGATGCTGATGAGGGACAGTCAAGGCAGCCGGAGGAGTCTACCTGTCCCCTTCCTTCAGCTCTCTATACTGCAATTACCTACATCTGCAGTTGCCTGATGCCTTACCAGTTGCACCAGTGCACCTGAGGGACAAATTCTGCCACCACCACTTTTTCCAGGGTAAGCACAACTGATCTACCGCTTCTGTAATGGACTGCAACTCAGATTTCTTGTCATACAAGACCAGTTTCTTCCCAGGAGCATACTATGGAGAGGGTTTTAAATCATTCTAGAATGAAATTTGTTCAGTCCACATTTTTAAGTACTTTCAAAAAGGAATATCACTTTCTTATTATAGCTATCATTTGACTTAATGGATGCTGTTAAAAAAAAAATTCTAATACAAATTACATTTTAAATTTCATTGCTGTCTTAGAGCACTTGAAATACTCTATACAAACTTTATTAACCGTGATGTGATGCCTATTCAGATTGTAATCTGCTACTTTTGATACATACTGCTATTTTTCCAGGCTATTTTCATAAGTCAAAGTTTAATCTTTCACACAGCTTTCTCAGATTAAAAAGGAATATGCTTTTTCACAACACCTGATTTTTTGCACTCATTTTTCTCCTGGACTAAGGGAAATCACCTGAAATTGAATCAAATACTTCAGATTCTTAAGGAGTCTCTTCTGGAAGAACCTTCTTCCAGTTAAGCCCTTGACAGTGTTTTTACAACTGTTTGAAATGTAAGAGCAGTAGCTGCAGAAAACTGAGACAAATATCCTGTTATTTCCATATGTACAGAATTATCTCTGCTGTCAGAAGCACCCTGCATAGAAAGTTATATGTTCCAGCTAACAACCACCATATGATTTTGAAAAGTTGATTTGCTTTTATCCACAACTGTGTAACCCATGCAATTACTCAAAGAGCCTTAGTTCCTTATGCCTTTTATGTATAGGTACCAAAAATAAAGCTACAATCTAATCCCAGGGTGAATTCACACTTGCACATTGTTCATAAAGATTTATGCTGTTCTGTACTTGTATGCAGAACATTACCATTAACTTGTTCCACTCAGAAAACAAGTAGCAAAAAAATCTTATGCAGGCATAATGTTAAGCAAACAGGGTATGTGTACTACTTAGTGTCTTTCTGCAAAAAGCTGAGCAGGCAACTGAGGCTCCCTTTAGTGAAGTTATTTGCTATAATCTAAGTAGCTAATGAAATGTCTGGTAAAAGACACCAATGTGGGAAAATTAAACATAAATGAAAACATCCAAAACTAACCATCAACCTCTTACTCTGCAATCCATTATAGAAGCAGTAGATCAGTTGTGCTTACCCTGTCAAGCTTTTTACCCTACACACTGGAGACATGTTTAAACCGATCTGAACTCGTGCTTAAAGCGACTGATGTCCATGCAGTTTAAATTTCAAATCACACCATTTATTTTCTCACAGTACCATTCAATGGAATTTCACACTATGTTCCTAGAATTATTATTCATTAGTCAAATAGTATTAATTCCTGAACTAATTAAGGGATTTGCTGTTGCATTTTAGAAATCTATACTCTTCCACAAAGAATAACTCACTCATGGTGTTTAATGTTTTGAATTCTCTGTACATTTATAGCCTTGATGATATCTATTCTGAATCTCTGCATTACTCATATTTTGCTATGTTGGATTACCCTGGCATGTAAATATCTGCCTGGGAAAGGAGATACTAAGACATCAAAACTCAACAGTTCATACTAGTTATAGAATCATTGAAAGCACTGGTCTTTGTCCACTGACTTGTTAACATCACTTTGTTTATGCAAAAAAAGACAGAAGTTTGGACTCTGCAGATTGCAGGAGATTTATGTGTGGAAAAGCACCAACTCTCTGAGGAAATATTTGGCAAAGCTGACAAAGGTAGACAGGAGATAAGAGAGTAAAATTAATTGTAAAATGCCAGATAATATCCAAACAATTATGTTCTGCATTGAGGAAGTTAACACACTGTCTTTTATGTGAGGAAATTGATAAAAATAGCAATGCAATAACAGCAACTAAAACTTGTGCTTATTATTTTGCAAATAGAGACTTGACTGACATTGGAGTTTATCATGCCAAGACAATGAACTGTCACTCTGTGTTCGTAATGCAGTATTAAAGATGTTAAATTTTCTACATTTGATTGATTTTCCACTATTAAAAGATTGAACCGCTCTTGTTGCATCTTGTTTCTTTTTCAATTTTTTTAGCAGCTGAAAGAAGAGGTAAAGTGATAAACCTGTGACAGACTTGCTTAAATCAG